>NW_017729032.1:28070122-28071958 GCF_001723915.1 Gavialis gangeticus
TGTCTGTGTTAAACCCCATCCTGTTCTCCTCCGCCCATCCTTTTATTGTGTGATCAGCCACTGAAAGCACACTACAGCTATGCAGTAACAGAAGTGCATGGCTGTAGAGCATTTAAAAAATGCCCAATCAGGCAACAATATGAACCCCCATTATATGAGGGTTCAGAGGAAGGTGCTCCAAAGCAGAATGCGTTCATTAACATTTGTCAGCATGGCCGGGAGCAGGTCTCAGCTGACACAACTGAGCTCTGCTCAGCACACTGTCTTCAGCATGAGAGGGGGGAAAGGAGTGGAATGAGTTTGGTCTGGGGGTTCCTCAGCCAGAACTGAAGGGTGGGGCAGGTGGATTGGTGCCCTGCCAAAGTGGAAGGCTCCAATCTACTCCCCCCCACACAAGTGCAGCTGGGGAAACTCCAAAACAGACCTCCCTCCCCGTCTTCCCCCTCCCATCCTGAGAAAATACAGAAACTTGGAAAGGTGGGCCAGGAGTAGGGCGCAGGTGCTGCAGACATGCAGCCTCTCCCCCCAGATCAGTTCCAAAGGGGAGCTTGATCACATACCCTCCCAACTCAACAGTGAATGTCTGTTGGATTAGGAGGGTCAGTCTAATAATTCATGGTGTTTTGTGAAGTGCCAAGAGTTAGACCAGGGAGCTACATGTCTGTTAGTACCTAGAGGTTTTGGCTTTACTCAATAGCCAAATATACTGTTAATGCTTGATCTAAGTTTTAAGATGCCTCCTAGTTGGCAAAAAAGGATGAGGGCAGTGGTGATGCATAGGGGGTGCATGTGCACCCCCTGTCACGCTGCACTCCCTATTTAGCTGGCGGGCAGGGGAGTGGGTGGGAGCACCAGTGCCCCTCACCCTATGAGCACTGGCCAGGTAGCGAGGCTGCCAAAACAAGTGGCCGTGCCACTTCTGGAAGTGGCCATGGGACTTCCGGAAATGGCATGGCTGCTTTTTGGTGAGTGAGATCGACCATGGGAGACACCCCCCTCTGCCGGCCAGTAAGATCAGCTGCCAGGGGATCCCCTCCCCCGAGTCACTTACTGGAGTTGGGGGGCGGGGGGCGCGGAGGGCATGTGTTCCCCCCGACTGAAGAGGCACCAATCACCCATGGATGGAGGGATTATTAACCACAAGTTGAGGTATGACTGTGAGATGCAGCCTTGTTTATCATACCCTACAAATCTATAACAACAGAAAAGTAACCTTAGTTTTTTCAGATGAAATTAGAAAAAATGAAGGGTACACATTAGGAAAATGCTGTTTTACACATTCTAATAAGCCGTTGTTTCATATTGGAAAAAAAGTATTCTTTTGTGATTGTTCCCATTGGTAAGTGCTGTGCCAATGGGGAAAGCTTTCAAAAATTGACCTTATCCATAGGCAAATAAAAATTAGTAGTCCTGTAATTTCAATTCAGTGTCATTTTTTGTTTTTGTTTTGCTAAAACAGTCTGGAACCTGAATGTGCTTCCAAATAACTCTGACCAGGGAAATTAAATAAAGTAAAATGGATAAATACAATAACTCATTATTTTCCTATTCTTTTCAATAAATGCATTCAGGAGCATTTTGAATCTCTGAAGAGCATATATACAATGTGAAATGAGTTCCTGCAAAACAGCAGTGTACAGAAGTAGCTCAAAAGGGATCTGGGTTATATAGTTTATTACTAAATAAGACGTGAATAAATATGTATATCAACCAAAACAATAATGAGCTGAAAGTTAATCTTATGGTCATGAGCAGCATAAAATGGACTGCATTCAGTACTTTGAGGAACTTCTTTTAGGACAAATTATACCAGGAAATAAGGGGGGGGGGGGGGGA
>NW_017729032.1:28072227-28076629 GCF_001723915.1 Gavialis gangeticus
GGGGGGGGGGGGGGAAGAGGATTTTTATTCTGTTAGAATTGTTTTCTGTTCTCTTTGGCATCTTCTGTGCTGCCTTTGTCCCAGCCTTAGTTTGAAGATCTCTTAAAAATCCTGTAGGCCAGCAGTTCCCAAACTGACAGATTCCATACCACCAATTTAAAAGATACAACTTCGAGTACTGCCAACAATTTTTCTAGTTCAACCTTAAGTACCACCCACAAATTTTTGTCATATAAAGTAATTATAATAAATCTGTTAACCACTGACAGGTTTCTGCATACCACTGATGGTACGTGTACCACAGATTGGAAACCATTGCTCCAGGAAATCTGCTGGTACTACAATGCAGAAAACAAGTTGTATGAAAAATGTTAAGTAGTGGTGTATTGCAAACATCTTTGTGTGCTTCCATTCCATGGGGCATCATTTTTTTTAATCCAGTTGCAGAGGTTTTAACTCAGTTTTTCTTGGTCTTCAGGTAAACTCTTCTGAAGTCAAAAGGGAGGAAAGTTTGGAGTAAAGATGTCATAAGAGACTTAATATCTGGCCCTGCAAAAAGTATTATCCCCAACTATATGAGCCCATAGTAGTAAAATACATTTCAATCCTCTGTAGAACCTATGAGTTACCACATAAACTCACCTCTAAGTTTATAAAAGTCTCGTTTATTCAGCATAAACAGAGGAACAATCTTATTTCAGCTCTCTATTTAAAAATAGATGCTTAAAGATAGCATCACCATAATATCCCATTGGCCTTATGTAATACTTCAGGGTCCCAAGGGTGGCTGTGATGCCTCCTTGTGGCTCTGCAGCCATGCCCTGCTCTACCCCTGGGGGGCCCTCCTGTCTATCCTGCCATGTCTTGATGGAAATATAAAACTAATAGGGAGGTTGACCACAGGTCTTTGTTAGGCCCCTATCCCACTGGTTCCAGCCTCCTGGCTGGGCCTCTGTAGTCAACTGTTCCCAACAGGGCACCCAAAGCCTTAAGGGCTAATTGCATGTATCCAAGTCCTTCCCTTTACCATGCCCCATGGGTGTTACAGGTACAATTTCCCTCTGTTTGGACTTCAGTTTCCTCAGTCCCTTTAATCTCACTAGGCCCTCTAGCTTAGGCCTCCTGGATGGGACCTGGCTTTGAGGCACTAGCTTCATTTGTCCCTTCCAAAGGGCCTCTGACCCCTGTCTGCCAGACCCCAGGCCCCTGTAGGGCTGCACCCTCTCTGGTGCTGCACTGGGCTCAATAAGGGCTCAAGCCCTTGACAGGTCCCCTGGGTACTAATGAGGCCTCATTATCTCCCCTTCCAGCCTCATCCCAAACCATCAATAGAAACAACAACATAAATTATAAGCTCCTGGGCTATAACATAAACCACAACAGGGAAAGCAGCTCTGTCCCTTTAAGAGGGCAAACCTTCTTTCTCTCCTCGTGTTGATGTACCTCCCAGCATAGGCTCCTTGTGAGCTCCCAGAGCCTCAGCCTTCCTACAGGCAGCCAGCAGGCAACCCAGCATCCCTGGGTGGCTGATCTGGGCAGGAGCTGCTTCCCTTGTGGCAGCTAGGAAGAGCCTCCTTTGATAGTCCCAGCCTTGTGCTTATGAGCTCTCAGGGACCTACCTATATCCAGCCAGCAAACCACTGGTAGATACCTGCTAATTGCTCCATTAGCCTGTTACCCCAGTGAAATGCAGCTGCAGTACCCAGCCTAGCCTACAGTGCTCCCTAGCTAAGCTGCTTTTGCCTTAAAGTACCAGAGAGCCCTAGGCTCACTGTTACACCTTAGCAGGGTTACAGTTAACCTAATAAGCCCCTGATAAGAAGCTGCCTGAACTCACTAGGCAACTGTAATTCTGCTTCTGCAGATGTCCCGAATTTCCCAGGCCTCAGCAGCTAAGTGTCTATTTCTTCTCTAAGCCACACTGGAATCCAGAAACTAGTCAAAGTGGTACCCAAGTCTTCTAATCATGTACATATCACCTGACCTCACCTAAAACATCCCAATGGGATCAGGCTGAATATAAAATGGCATCATAGTTGTTTTCTTCTTAATGCATGAAAGGTACTGCTAGCAATGATACTTGTCCCAGGAACGGAGAGGGAAGAAATAATAAGGAGTACTTACCGGCAGCAGGAGACACAGCACAGCAGAGCAGGGGTGGAAAGAAGAGCCCACGTGGCTCCGCAGCTGCCTCTTTATTCTATTAGGGCCGGCCGGTGACGTCAGTCTCGAGTGCTGACCAGTGGTGATAAAAATGGCAGCTGATGCTGCAGAAAGGAGAAAGGGCAGGGAAGAAAGGGGGCTGCAGCCCCCTCCAGATGGGAGGAGTGCCCTACGGGACTCGCAGAGCCAGACAAGCCGGGGAGAGACCCAGACAGTGTGGGGAAGAGCAGCCCTTCAGGGGTGCTGATAGAAAGGCGGGGAAGCAGTGGGCTCTCCAAACCCAAAGATGGAGCCAGAGGAGCAGCCAACACTCGGGAGGATCCCAGGTGGGAGTGGCAAAACGACCAGGGCGAGGGGTGCGACACTCTGAAGGACAGGAACCTGAGGAAGGCCTTGAGGCGGGTTGCAACCAAGGCAGGCATCGCCACCAGTCCTGGCTGGGTCAGCGAGGAAACAGGAGGGAAGCTCAGAAGCAACAGACAGTGAGAAGAACGCTCCTAGCCAGAGCAGGGGGGATAAGGGAAGCCACATTAGGAAATGGCCCATTACTTTAGAGTTATGTTAATGATTTTCTGTTTGGTTGCCCTGGGCGAAGGGGAGCAGTAGTGTACATAGAAAGTACCCCTTGAAACGGGGCTGAGGGAGAGCCTCAAAGTTTTTCTTTGCGTTTCCCCAAAGGAAGGGGTGGAGTTGAGGAGACAGATAGACTCATACAGGCGAACCCTATCCCTGGCAGCCAGCGTATAGACGTCGAGCCATGGGAGACAATTCCACCGAAAGGGCCAAAGCCGATGGAAGGATGACGGACCCCAGGCAGTGTGAGGCCAGGGTGTAGGGGCGGCGGAGCCCCGTGAGTGACCGCCGGGCAGACCACAGGCCACTGAGCAAACCCGATATCACGGGGCGGGCCCTAGAAGCGGCCGTGATCTCGCTAGCGCCCCCTGCCATGCCAAGTTAGGGGCGCCAGCACCCTCTGATTCTCGCCCACCACATCTTGTTTGTATAATAGTTTGATATGGGAGGCTGCCTTAAGATCCCCTTGGTCACAGTGTTCTGCTCATCCTGCCCCCCTGTAACAGATGGGGTGACTTAGTGCAACCCCAGCCTTATGGGCTATGCGTGCCTCCTACCTCCCCTTTAGCACGTCCCAAGCCTCGCAGCTATTCCGGACGTTTTCGTGTCTCCGATATACCCGCCCTTGCCGGGGCCTCTCCAATATACGTGCCCTCGCCAGGGCCTTGCCCCGCTCGCCCTTACTCTGGGCTCCGTCTTGCGCACCCAGCACTGTTGGGTTCTATCCCGCGCTTCTCAACCTCCCATGCTTGTGCCCGTGCGCTTACCCCTAGCATGCCTAGTGTACTCGCCCCTCATCTGGGACCCTGTTGCTAGCCACACAAGCCCTGTCTCGCCCCCTTGGGGTTCGGCTAGTGTACTCACCCTCTTCGGGCTCCCGACCGCACGCTCTGGCCCAGCTTCGGGCCTCTACTCGCGTGCTTGCCCTACTCCGGCCTCTCACACTCGCTCTCGCCCCCCCCCTTATGGGGCTTCCCCCTAGACTTGCCTAGTCTGGGGCATCCTAATAGGCATCCCCCCCTTTCGGGGCTTATGCCTTGCCCTCTCTGGGGCTTCCTCAGTCAACTCACCCTTCTCTGGGGCTTGTCCTGTGCTTCTCGCGCCCTCGCCCTTCCCTGGAGCCTATATCCGCGCTTCTCGCGCCCTTGCCCTTTCCTGAGGCCTATATCCACGCTTCTCGCGCCCTCGCCCTTTCCTGGGGCCTATATCCGCGCTTCTCGTGCCCTCGTCTTTCTCTGGGGCTGTCCCAATCCGCACTTCTCACGCTGCATCCTCTCTGGAGCCTATGTCTGCGCCTCTCGCACTCGTCCTTGCTGGGCCAATGTCCACGCCTCTCGCGCTCGCCCTTGCTGAAGCCTGTCCCAATATGCACTTCTTGCACTGCGCCCTCTCTGGGGCCTATGTCCGTGCCTCTCACGCTACGCCCTCGCTGGGGTCTGTCCCGCGCTACTGCGCTCAGGTGGCCTGTAGCCGTGCCTGGCCCCCTGACCCTTCTCAGGGTCCTTCGCCCTACTGGGCCGAATACCGCCCTCACGGGCTGGGGTCTCCACCCCCACACACCGCACCACACCGGTGCCAAACAGCCATGCCTCCCCGGCACTGCTCGGTGCCTGAACAGGGCACCCAGGAAACCCCCCCCCAGACTACTGGGGATCTCCTGTGAGGA
>NW_017729032.1:28081629-28085970 GCF_001723915.1 Gavialis gangeticus
CCCCCCCCCCCGACTACTGGGGATCTCCTGTGAGGCTTCCTCACACCCCTACAGCCTCACCCGGTCCTCCGGTTTATTTACCCAGCTAACACAACAGAAACATAAGCCAACCAGCTGCAACAGAACAATAAGCCTACTGGCTATAACAAAGTCCAGGCCCCACCTGGCCTTCCAGTAAGACCTCCTAGTCAGGGTTCTCTTCCCCCTTGCCATGATGCCACTACTCGCTCCATCAGTCTGCCCAACTCAGCTCGGCTCCGCTGCAGAGCTCTTGCTCCTCCAGCAGCCTGAAGGTAACTACTCACTAGGCTCCGGCCTGGGCTGTTTATAAAGGCCCGGCCCTGCCCCCTGGTGGTCAGCTGACTCAATCAGTTGCTCTAGCACCCTCACCTGGGTGGCTCTGAAGCTTGGCAGCTAAGCCCACACCATTGTTACTAGTAGCAGGCACCCCAGTGTCCTGCTACACTTCTCCCCCTCCCGGGGTTGAGTCTCCTTAGGAGCGGGGCGCGGGAGTGCCCCGCGACACCTCCCCCCCTTAAATTGGTGACTCACCGGGGCCGGCCTTCCTTTTTTGTGAGCTGTGGTATCCCTCCAGGGTTCTTCTCTTAGTTTTCCTGCAGGTACTCAGCAGCGCATCTACTAGAGATGGAGGTTTTCAGGCGCCCCCTACTCGCCTTTTACCTGAGTCGCACCATGCGGGATTTCTTGGGGTGTACCTGCCACAGGTAGCCCCCCCACATTAGCTAACCTCGGTAAATGCCCTACTATGCTGACTGAGTTTTGGCCTAGTCCCTGAAGACTTTCTCCTGTCCGACCTCCGGGTTCCTTTCCCCTCTGTCCCTGGTCGAGCTCTGGCTCTTGTTCTTCCATCCTGGGAATCTTGGAGTCTGCCCCAAATCTCCCACTGGTAGCACAATGCTTTCCGTGCATCGTCTTCCATGCAGAATTCGATTCTCCCTTGGCCTGTAGACCGCCCTCTATGCCCTTTGCAAATTTCAACGAAGGCCACTCTGCCTACTTTGTCCTCAAGGACCCTCCTCAGTGCCCTCCAAGAAACTTTCCTGGGCAGACCACTCACATAAAGTTGGGGCCTTTTCCTCCTCTCTGGTTTATCCTTAACAGGTTGCTCTTTTTGGCTCATACCCTGTCCCTCACGTCTACCTGTTCTCTTGGGCTGGACCGTACTCCTGCTTGTTGCCCCTTTTCCGGTATCCTGCCCTCTTAGGCTAGGGGGTCCTGCTGCCTTTCCTACATCTATCCGGCGCAAGGATCCCCTCTGAGGGGAAGTGCATTCGGCTGACAGCATTCCTGCTCCCTCTGTTAAATTGGCTGTTTCCCGCCTTCCAGAGCCCCATATGGCTCATCTCCCCTCGCTTTGCCACCACATCAGGTCTCTTAGTTGTTCCCTTAACTGGCTCATTTCCTGGGCGTGATGTTCCCGCCACTGGCCCCTTTCGTGATCCCAATACTCCTGAGCCATCAATAGAACCTCCTTCTTTAAGGCCTCCAGTTCCTCAACTGTAACCCTCTTTCCCTTAGCACTCCTTTCTGGGTGCTCTGTTCCGGCTCCCCCTCTATGATCTCCCGGGTTCCCTGCCATGGGACACCTCCCTTTCTTTAGGCCTTGCATTAACTTAAACCCAGTATCCCCCACCTTTGCCTCCACAGATTTGAGGGCCTTCATGAGCCTCTCTCCTTCTCGCATCTCCTCCTCGCCAGCCTTTTTTTCCTTAACTAATTGCCCTTCCAGCTCTTCTGGTTGCCGCCTTAGTGGGCTCACATTCTCCCTGGTCTGCACTCCCTGCTCCACGAGGATCGTGGCCTTCCGCCCCTCAGCTTCCCTAACCTCGCAGATCTCCCAGGTGTTCCTTTCTATTTGTCCTAGCCCAATTTTCTCCCTAGAGCACTCTAGATTTTGGGTACTAGGAGGTTCCTCCTTCCCCGGATCTTGTATCCGGGTAGACTGGAGGTCCTTAACTTGTGCCTCTGTTTGTCTCAAGGCTTCTATAAGCGACCCCCTTTCCTGGAGCTCCAAACGTGTGGCTTCCACGTACTCCCCTAATTGTCCTTCAAAAGCCTCCAACCTTCCCTCTAGGCTGTCTGTAATCGCCATGGTTTGTGATTCCTGTTCTCTCCTGTTTTTCTCTCTGCCTCTCTCAACCTCGTGGAACTGACAGAGTTCCGAAGTCGCTTGGCTATTCATCTCTAGGAGCTTTTGCTTGTCGTTCTCTAGCTTCTGCAGCTCTTCCTTCAGGGCTTGCAATTCTTTCTACAACTGACCCTGCTTGGTGATGAGGCTTGTCTCTTTGGCCTGGCTGTCTGCTAGGAGAGTCCCACATATCTGCACCTGCTTATTGAGCCAGCCCCTTTCCATCTCCCTGTCCTGCACTTGTGACCTTAATCCCTCATTCTCTTTTTTACAGTCCGCCAGTTCCCCTTCCAGGGATAGGCACTGACTTCGAAGCGCCTCATGGTTCGCCATAAAAAACTTTCACCTTCTCCATTTCTTGTACTACCTTCTGGCTATTTTCCTTGGTTAGGGTACAGGTCTTGTTTAACTTATCGCGGAGTTGTCTAGCCTCCTGCTCAGCCTCTAAAGAGTCCTTCTGCCATTTCTCCTGGTCTTCTTGTAGATCCTCTATTTGACCTAGCTGGCTACTGTTCTCCTTTTGTAGGGCCTCTATTAAATTTTTAGCGACCTCCAGCCTTTGCTGTAAGTCTCGTTGTGTTCCAGCTGGGACTGCGCCGGCCTTAGGAAACTGTGTCCTCCAGGCCTCCAACTCCGCCTGCATCTTACACAGCCGGTACTCCCTATCTTGGCTCTTCTTAGCCTCTTGGGTCATTACCCGCTCTAATTTTTTCGTCTTCTCCACCTCCGCGGCTATGAGGCGTCTAATTTCCTTCCCTTCTTTTTTTTCCTGGCGACAAGTGTCGCTCGAGGGCGGTTGCTTTCACCTCGGCACTTTCCTTCTGCGCCTTTGCCAGTTCTAGCTCTTGCTCGAGCCGAACCACTTGCTTCTCTACCTCTCCCAGTCTCAGTCGCCATGCAAGCTCATCCAGTCCCTGACCTTCACTAATTCCTTCCTGGGTCATGTCTACCCGGCCTTACCCTTTTGGCTCTGGGACTCGGTCTTGCTATATGATTCTGCGCAACGGGTACTCTCTCCCGCTCCAACTCTTGAGCTGTGTTATGCTTGCCTGTCTGTCTACATCTACATCCGTTTCCGCTCTAGCCCACTGGGTTCGTTTCCCTTTGCAGGGACACGGGTTTCTTGCCCGCGCATGGCCGAGTTACCGTCCAATGCACCAGTTGTCACGGGGCGGGCCCTAGGAGCGGCCGTGATCTCGTTAGCGCCCCCTGCCGTGCCAAGTTAGGAGCTCCAGCACCCTCTGATTCTCGCCCACCACATCTTGTTGGTATAATAAACTGATATGGGAGGCTGCCCTAAGATCCCCTTGGTCACAGTGTTCTGCTCATCCTGCCCCCCTGTACCAGATGGGGTGACTTGGTGCAACCCCAGCCTTATGGGCTATGCGTGCCTCCTACCTCCCCTTTAGCACGCCCCAAGCCTTGCAGCTATTCTGGACGTTTTCGCGTCTCCGATATACCCGCCCTCGCCGGGGCCTCTCCGAAATACACGCCCTCGCCAGGGCCTTGCCCTGATCGCCCTTACTCCGGGCTCTGTCTTGCGCACCCAGCACTGTCGGGTTCTATCCCATGCTTCTCAACCTCCCATGCTTGTGCCCGTGCACTTACCCCTAGCACGCCTAATGTACTCGCCCCTCATCTGGGGCCCTGTTGTTCGCCACACAAGCCCTGTCTTGCCCCCTTGGGGTTCGGCTAGTGTACTCACCCTCTTTGTGCTCCTGACCGCACACTCTGGCCCGGCTTCGGGCCTCTACTCGCGTGCTTGCCCTACTCTGGCCTCTCACACTCGCTCTCGCCCCGCTTATGGGGCTTCCCCCTAGACTTGCCTTGTCTGGGGCATCCTAATAGGCATCCCCCCCCTTTCAGGGCTTATGCCTCACCCTGTCTGGGGCTTCCTCAGTCAACTCGCCCTTCCCTGGGGCCTGTCCCAATATGCACTTCTCGTGCTGTGCCCTCACTGGGGCCTATGTCCGCGCCTCTCATGCTACGCCCTCGCTGGGGCCTGTCCCATGCTACTGTGCTCAGGGCTCAGGTGGCCTGTAGCCATGCCTGGCCCCCTGACCCTCTCGGGGTCCTTCGCCCTACTGGGCCGAATACCGCCCTCACAGGCTGGGGTCTCCACCCCCACACACCACACCACACCGGTGCTAAACAGCTGTGCCTCCCCGGCACTGCTCGATGCCCGAACTGGG
>NW_017729032.1:28090970-28091622 GCF_001723915.1 Gavialis gangeticus
TGTTACATTTGACCCGCACTCGGCCTCCCCCACCCCTGACCTGCCACCAGAAAATAAGCACATCATCTAGTAAATTATAGTTGTCCTCAGTTTTGCACTCTTTCTACCTTGCCTCATAAATCTTCCATTCACTATTACAGTGCGGCACAGTTTCAACAGAACTGGTGGAGAATTCTGCCCAGATTAGCTTCAAGCCTTATTGTTATGGCCTTCTAGAACAGTGGTCTCCAACATTTTTAACTCAGAGATCACTTTTGAAATTTAAAAGGAACCCAAGATCTACCCCCCTCCACCCCCCACTCAGCAAGTAAGTTTGTTGGGAGGGAAGGGGTGGGGGCAGTTCAAGGCAGAGGGAGAAAAAATTATTTAGGGGGCATGCCCCCCAGCAGGGAAGTCTGTGGGGGAAGGGATGGGGGCAGGACAAAGGGCTGGAGGGAAGGCCCCAGCATTAGCCCCACTCCCTCTCTCACCACTGAGGCCTTGATCTGCCCCTTCAACAGCAGTGAGAGAGGGAGCAGGGCTGGAGCAAGGGCAGGCCTTGCACAGCTGGCGAGGGGTGTGGCATGATGGAGCCACAAGCGGCTTGTCCGGATGCTATGGGGAGTGGGAGGCATGCAGCCTGGAAGGACATGGGGTGGAATGCCCTCAGAAT
>NW_017729032.1:28096622-28099438 GCF_001723915.1 Gavialis gangeticus
GCGCCAACCAGCCGTGCCTCCCCGGCACTGCTCGGTGCCCAAACAGGGCACCCAGGAACCCCCCCAGACTACTGGGGATCTCCTGTGAGGCTTCCTCACACCCCTACAGCCTCACCCGGTCCTCTGGTTTATTTACCCAACTAACAACAGAACCATAAGCCAACCAGCTGCAACAGAACAATAAGCCTACTGGCTATAACATAAAGTCCAGGCCCCACCTGGCCTTCCAGTAAGACCTCCTAGTCAGGGTTCTCTTCCCCCTTGCCACAATGCCGCTACTCACTCTATCAGTCTGCCCGACTCAGCTCCGCTCCGCTCCGCTGCAGAGCTCTCACTCCTCCGGCAGCCTGAAGGTAACTACTCACTAAGCTCCAGCCTGGGCTGTTTATAAAGGCCCGGCCCTGCCCCCTGGCGGTCAGCTTACTCAATCAGTTGCTCTAGTACCGTCACCCGGGTGGCTCTGAAGCTTGGCAGCTAAGCCCACACCACTATTACTAGTAGCAGGCACCCCAGTGTCCTGCTATACCCGACGACTGATCCTGTCCACTGAGGAACAACAGATCATGGCAGGTGAGAATGGGGGAGGCGACTCAAGGAGGAAACACCTGCTTGGTCATCGAAATGAGCCTGTAGGATGCCCTATGCTTACCACCAGGGCAAAAGTCGCACATGAATGGATATTCAAAGCCCAGCTGCCACAATGTTTATGTTTTAGATAATAAAAAAAGAGTGATTAAACACCCACCCTGGAAGTAGAGAGTTTAAAGGATGTTAAATTCCTTTCTTAGTCTGAGGCAACTCAAAGTAACATCTGCCTCCTAAGAGAGCCCTAATCTATCAAGTAATATGTGAGGCTGGCAAAAGCACTCTGTGCTCATCCTTTTGAAACTGCAAAAAGGAATGCAGGAGTCATAGGACCAAAAGGAAAGTGAGAAAGAGGGTGCACACTTGGGAGAATGAAGTGTAAGTTCCAGACCCTGCTCCTAGGGTAATTTCTGGGGTTTTATCCAATAACTTCCTAATGTAAAATATAGAAACAGGGACCAGAATATAGGTCTTCTTCCCACCCCAACCTCCCCCACCCCTGACCTGCCACCAGAAAATAAGCACATCATCTAGTAAATTATAGTTGTCCTCAGTTTTGCACTCTTTCTACCTTGCCTCATAAATCTTCCATTCACTATTACAGTGCGGCACAGTTTCAACAGAACTGGTGGAGAATTCTGCCCAGATTAGCTTCAAGCCTTATTGTTATGGCCTTCTAGAACAGTGGTCTCCAACATTTTTAACTCAGAGATCACTTTTGAAATTTAAAAGGAACCCAAGATCTACCCCCCTCCACCCCCCACTCAGCAAGTAAGTTTGTTGGGAGGGAAGGGGTGGGGGCAGTTCAAGGCAGAGGGAGAAAAAATTATTTAGGGGGCATGCCCCCCAGCAGGGAAGTCTGTGGGGGAAGGGATGGGGGCAGGACAAAGGGCTGGAGGGAAGGCCCCAGCATTAGCCCCACTCCCTCTCTCACCACTGAGGCCTTGATCTGCCCCTTCAACAGCAGTGAGAGAGGGAGCAGGGCTGGAGCAAGGGCAGGCCTTGCACAGCTGGCGAGGGGTGTGGCATGATGGAGCCACAAGCGGCTTGTCCGGATGCTATGGGGAGTGGGAGGCATGCAGCCTGGAAGGACATGGGGTGGAATGCCCTCAGAATTGCACAGGGCAAGGCAGGCTGCAGTTGCTGGCTGGGGCTGGGCTGTATCTGATGGAGGCTGGGGATGTGCTGCTACTGGGCCGGGCAGCAGCAGCACTGGGAGCATGGCTAATGGGGGGCTGCAGCCACCTGAAAATTCACTGTAGCCCCCCCAACCCTCTCCCAGTGCTGCTGCCACTCGGCCTGACCACAGCACAGCTCCAGCTTCCACCAAGAACATCCTGATGCCACCTCCCAGCCCCAGACCACAGCAGCAGCCTGACCTCCCCAGCACAGCTCTGGGGTATGCAGCCCCCATGCCCTTGAGGGGAGGGGCTTGGATGCAGCATTGGAATGTTTCCAGAAGAGGCCGTGCTGCAGTCAGGCTGGGCAGCAGTGATGCTGTGAGAGGGCTATGGGGGCTACAGTGAATTTTTGGGTGGCTGCAGCCCTCTGTAGCCCTGGTTCCAGTGCCACTACCACCCAGCCTGATAGCAGCGTGGCCATAGCCTCTGCCGGGAACAGCCTGGCCCCAGCCAGCGGTCTGCCGCACCCCGTGCAATTCTGGGGGCATGTTCTCCTCCTGTGTCCTCCTGGGCTGTGTGCACCTCCCTCCCCCCCTCCCCCCCACACCCCTGGATGAGCAGTTCATGGCTCCATCCTGCCCGGCCCTGGCTGTGCAGGGCCTGCACCTTCTCCAGCCCCACTCCCTCTCACCACTGCTGCAGCTGCCCATGCTGCTCCATGTTTAGAGGGGGGGCATGTGCCCCCCCGATCTGTGGATGGTGAAGGTGACTCCCATTGTGGGTTGGGCTTTGTGCCCCTTGCCCCACTGCAGTTGACCTGGGAGCATCCTGACACCATGTGTGTCCAGTCTCTGGGCAGGCAGGGGATGAGGCTCAGCCCAGGGCGGGATGCACGTGGCATCAGGCTGCTCTCAGGCCAGCTGCAGCAGGCTTCAGGGTGGAAAACCCAGTCTGCAGTGGCAGCCGTTCCTGCCGTGCACAGGGCATGTGCCCCCCAGGATCTCCGCTGGGGTGCACATTGCAGCGGGAGCCCCCCCAGATGAGCCACCCGGGCTTGATCCTCCCGTCACCCAAACAGCCACGTCAGCACTCACTGGGCTGCTCCTGCAC
>NW_017729032.1:28104438-28108821 GCF_001723915.1 Gavialis gangeticus
CAGGGCGGGATGCACGTGGCATCAGGCTGCTCTCAGGCCAGCTGCAGCAGGCTTCAGGGTGGAAAACCCAGTCTGCAGTGGCAGCCGTTCCTGCCGTGCACAGGGCATGTGCCCCCCAGGATCTCCGCTGGGGTGCACATTGCAGCGGGAGCCCCCCCAGATGAGCCACCCGGGCTTGATCCTCCCGTCACCCAAACAGCCACGTCAGCACTCACTGGGCTGCTCCTGCACTCTGTCCCTCACCACGGGGACCTTGACCTGGCCCCCACCCCTTCCCTTCCTCCACCAACTGACCTGCTGGGCTGGGGGGGAGGAGGGGGAAGGGCACATGAATGTGAGCTCAACCCCTCTCCCAGTCCTAGACCGACTGCAAGAGGCTCTGGGATCCACCAGTCAATCCCAATAAACTGGTTGGTGACCACTGTTCTAGAAGGTGGGGGATATTGGTTTGAACCTCCTTGTTTCCTGCTTCTTGGGCAAGTGTACCAACCACATTCTTATAGTACTTTTGTCTAGTCTGTATTTTCTTAGTTTGTTAATGAGAATGCCATGGGAGATGATGTCAAAAGCCTTGCTGAAGTCAAGGTATAGCATATCTACTGCTCTCACCCTATCCACATAGCCTGTAACCTATTCATAGAAGGAAATCAGGTAGGTCAGACTCATGCCTCGGCCTTCCTCATTTTCTCCCTGCATGCTCAGGCAATGCCCTTAAAGTTTTCCCTATGACCAAGTTTCTACTTTTTATAGGATTCCTTTTTGAGTTTCAACTCATTAAGGAGTTTGCTTCCTAACCAGGCTGGTATCCTGTTATACTTCTCATTTTTCCATTGCTTCAGAATAGCTTGTTCCTGCATCTTTAAGAGAACCTCCTTAAATTACAGACAGTTCTCCTGGACTCCTTCCCCCCTCAGATTTGCCTCCCAGGAGATCCTGCCTATGGGTTCACTGAGTTTCTTAAAGTCTGCTTTTTTGAAGTTCTCTGTCCTTATTTTGTGGTTCTCCTTTCTTTCCCTTAGGATTTTGAACTCTATCACTTTCTTGTCACTGGCATCTAAACTACCTTGTACCTTTACATTCTCAACCAGTTCCTCCCTGTTTGTGAGCACTAAGTCAAGAAGATCTTGCCCTCTAGTTGGCCCCTCTACTAGCTGTATCAAAAAGTTATCCCCAACACACTCCAGGAATCTGCTAAACTCCTTGTCTGCTGCTGTGTTTCCTTCCCAGCAGATGTCCTGACAATTAAAGTCCTCAATGAGAACAAGGCCCTGAGATTTGGAAGCTTCTGTCAGTTGTTTAAAGAAGCCTATATACATCTCTTCTTCCGGGTTTAAGGCCTGTAGTAGATGCCTACTCTGGCATCCAGCCTTTACCCAGAGGTTTTCAAAAGGCCTTCTTTCCACTTTGTAGTGCACATCGAAACACATATACATCACATTTATATACATAGTAACACCTCTTCCTTTTTTCCCCTGCCTATGCTTCATGAATAAAATATGCCTATCCATGACCACACTATAGTCATGTGAACTATCACACCATGTCGCCATAATCCCAATTACATCATAAGGCTGTGCTTGTACTATCTCCAATTCTTCCTGTTTGTTCCCCATTAGTATAGTATATACACATTTTAGTTATCTGACTGACTGTCCTATCCTCTCCTCAGGAATACTGCTGAGGCTTCCAGAGTTTCGTTCTAAGTACTAACAGTATTGTGACCAAAGCTTTTACACATCCCTCTGCATACTGTATGTGCTTAAGGGCTGAGTATGTTTCTTCCAAACATAAGAACTCACATATACTAGAAAAATGCTTATATAGCAATAAGCCTGCCCAAAAAGCTTTAAGTAAATTGCTTTGCAGGTAGATGGTTTCCTAACATTTCTTTTAAAATTATTATTTTATAAAGATTATCATTGTGCTAACTAGTGCTATCAAAACATTTTGTTTTACCATGAAGATCTGAGAAAGATGCATTCCAAGGAGCCCACAGTGAATGCAAACATAGCCAGCAGACTTCATAGACCAGAAGACAATTTTGTAAAATGTTACTTTTCGGCCTAAGTGCTTGCAAGTATAAGCATTTCCTTAATTTTAGCCATAAAATAGCCCTACTGATTTCAATATAACTCATCATGTGCATGAAGGTAGGCCTCTAATCATTGGCAGAATCAAGGCCTTAGGAATTAACCTCCAAACCCATGCAATGGTACAATTCTTTGAACACCTATACTCTTAGGATATTCATATTACCTTTGAAGGTCACCTTTAAATAAATAAGACAGCATATTGCATTTGTTTCTTCTGTTTTCTCTTATTCACTGTATCTACGCATATAGAGCAGTTTAAGTCATTTAAAACTATTTAGCTATGACACCTTTCTTTGTAAATCATTTTTGTTTCATTTTTTCATTGCTAAGTAACATGGAAGCTCTACTGTTGAAGGAAAGAGTCTATATGAGACTGAATTCCATAAATTTTCTTCATTGTTTGAAAAAAAATTAAACTTATGGAAAATATGCTACAGAGGCTAACACAGAGAATGGTACTCTATGGAGGCCATGCAGACAGCAGTTTGCTTCAGACATTTATTCTCCTTGGAGACTTAACAACTTGTTTTAGAAGACGCTTTGGCTTAAGTTGTTTACTAAATTAATTCCCTTGTGAAATTGCTGGCTCCTTTCCATTAATTGGCTGCTCCTCTCCTTGCAAAATAGTCAATCAATCATTTCAAGTGAAATGCTTCCTACTGAAAACTGCTGTAGAGAAACTATTGTATTGTCAGTAACTCTGATATTATTGGGGGCCTCAGGATATATCTTAAATCTTAAATCGTTTTATTAGAAGAGAAGTTCAGCTTTCACTGAAGAAAAATCAGTTTCATGATTGCAGAGAAACGCATGAACACACAGGAAGTCATTCAAAAACCCTAAAAATGTATGGTTCTTTTTTAATATTTAGTCCCATGATTTTTAAGCTACATTCATGATTTTGGGAACCTGATTCGTGGTCCTTTTGGTAATACTTATAGCATATTCATAATTTAAAAATGTGTATATATAACTCTCTCTTCTTAAAAGTGTACTATTTGCTTTGTGCTCCCACTGAAATTCATATCAAGATTTACCTTGTTTTCAAAGTAGCAGGATCAAGTTATAGGGAGAAAATCAAGGAAATGATACTGAATGGAAAAAATGGCATCATTCTATGCATTTGCAGGCAGCGCTGTTCTTGGAGGTGTGTGCTGTATCACAGCTCAGCACAAATCCTTGTCCATTTTTGTGGCAACGCACATCCTTTGGGGCACATTGCAACATTGCTCTATCCATGGTATTTGTTTCTTATTAATCAAGGGATATTTGAGTACTGTCTTTAACTGTACAAAATCATTTACAGATTTTACATAGTTAAAGAGCCCTCACTTCTTTCTATCTCACTTCTTGGCAGTTGAGCAATTTGATGCTCCTGTTGACAAATCTCTGGCTACTACTGACATTTAAAAAGCCAGCGGCAGAAGTGCTCTAACTTTTAAGCGTTACTGTAAGCACCTTCATTTAGGAGGAAACAGCACACTCATTTGCCCGTGTGTGTGTGTGGGGGGGAGCAGTCTGCATGGCCCTCCCAGCAGCCACAAAGGCTTTCAGGCTGCCAAAGACTCCCAAACAGAGCCGAGCAGCTGAGTCACCCCCAACTGGCTCTCAGAGACATCATAGCTGCCCAGCTGAACCTGATGCAGCAACAGCTCATCATGGCCATAAGCCATCAGTTGGCTGTCCCAAGAGGCTGAGGGAACTGAACTTATTTGTCTTGAGAAGGGAAGGCTGAGGGGGGGATTTGATAACAGTCTTTAATTACCTGAAGGGTTGTTCCAAAGAGGATGGAGCTGAACTGTTCTCAGTGGTGGCAGGTGACAGAACAAGGAGCAATGGTCTCAAGATGCAGCAAGGGAAGTTTAGGTTAGTTATTAGGAGAAAAAAAAACCTTTCTTACTAGGAGGGTAGTAAAGCACTGAGAGAGGTTACCCAGAGAGGTGGTGGAATCTCCATCCTTGGAGTTTTTTAAGACCCAGCTAGACAAGGCTGGAATGATTAGGTTAGGGGCTGGTCCTGCTTTGAGCAGGGGGTTGGACTAGATGACCTCCTGAGGTCCCTTCCAGCTCTAATTTTCTATGTTTCTGTGACTCTCCCAGCTCTGTAGTGGGAAAGCCCAGATACCTGGGTTCCATCTCTCTGCTGTGGGAGCCTGGAGAGCTGGGAAACCCAAGTAGCAGGGCCTGGAGGAATGAGCCTTCTTCAGTTTTCCAGGAGGAAAGGCAGGGAGAGAGTAGGGGAGGGGTTTGTTAGAGGCAGAAAAGGATCTTGGAGTCATCATTGATGCCAA
>NW_017729032.1:28108832-28109089 GCF_001723915.1 Gavialis gangeticus
TGCTCAGGTCCCTTCCAACCCTAGAAACTATGAAACTCCATTTCCCACTCTGACTAACCTGCAGTGGTGCTCATTCATAGCTTCTCTGCCAAATGGCACCTGGAGGATTGCCAGCAAATACATATAGTTTTTGTTGAAGTAAAGTTTTGATTGTATGCTGCCAATGCAGAAAGACAGTGAGAGAGGGAGAACTGGAACTGACATGCGCAAGACAGGCTCCTGGAATTTTCCATTGGACTCACCCAGCCTGTGTCCCC
>NW_017729032.1:28109928-28125932 GCF_001723915.1 Gavialis gangeticus
TCGATTCTTGACCACGGCTTGGCTCAACTCTGCACACTTTGGCTCGACTCCGGCTATCTCCACGGCTATCTCCAACCATCTGATTGGCGTCACATCTGGCTATCCTCAACGAGTTACAGTTCGTTGTACTGTGTGTTAGTTGAATCCTTTTATGAGCCGTTGACCAGTCCTAGGACTATTGAGCCAGGCAGCTGCCCCTAGCCTCCGGGTTAGATAGCAAGGGCTTGGCTCAAGAACCCTGTGGACCAACGGACCCCTGTGTTGTTGTTTGTTCGTGCCATCGCACCACTGTAACTGAAGAATTACTGTGCCTGCGTCTAAAAAGTGTAAGTCAAATAAACCCACCTTGTTTAAAAAAACCATTACGCTTCCAAGCCGCTCAGTACTCCATCGCCAAGAATCCCGCCTGTTTTCGTGGTCAATCGCCACCCCGGCCCACCGTGACACTGGGGCTTGGTTCATCCCCCCGGGACAGTTTTGTCTGTTGCTTACACCTCAGCTCTGAGGCTCTAAAAAAGCTTTTAGTGTATATCAGGTCTGTTTGGTTTAGGGTTTGTGTCAGGTGGATATAGGTAAACATGCTGGCCTCTCTCAAGAAACCAGTGTGACCTTGAAGGATGAGAAAGTCAGGTGTAATTATCCGGATTTATGGCTCCACTCAATGCAACACAAACTGGTAAGCCCCAGACAACAGTAGGGGGAGGCTGAGCCTGGCACTGTACCTTCCTTCCAGGCCAGTGGTACTGGGGTAGGGAGGGGGGAGCTGCTTGAGAGGCACGAGGTCAGTGAGGAGCATCAATACATCAGTATGATTAGTCTTCCATATGGACAATCATCGAGCCAAGAGCACACTGAATAACAGAGTAGGCAACCATATCCTTTCCCATGTGAGCATACTTCCACATATCAAGGAATCACATTAGACCATTCCCTCACCCATAAACATCACATTCAGGAGGTCAGTGGTAAGGTCTCTGAATGGCTAACTGCCTTAAGACATTTAGCCAGCATGACATGGTGTGCCAATTTCAAAGTGCTCTGAACCACCACACTTGCAACAGTATACACCCCAGTAGATTATTGTACTCCTGTATGACCAGAAGTTGGTTGCACTAAAAAGCTTGATACTGTACTTAGTGTGCAGAGACTCATAAAGGCTGTGCAATATACACACACTGATGCAGTACCTGTCTTCTTGGGCATTAGGCCAATGACATAAGGCAGACCCTAACTGCTCTCCTGCTGCCAGGTATCTGGGCCCGTGGAGAGCCCAGCAGACCAGGTACTGTGGCCTTGTATGTTGTGCTAAATTTAGATAAGGGGTGAATGATAAGGGGTGGGGTGAATGGAAATGACACGATCGTTCAGAGTAATCTGGTCTGAAATCTATTCCTCCAGCATTTTATACCAACACCAAATGAGTCCCCCATTGGGCCTGAGCTTGACAGAGAAGCATGGATCAGGATGAACAGACCGAGATCTGGATGTGGACATTTCAAAACAACATAGCACAAAATGAACACGCTGGCCAGCCCCCTGTGTAAACACAGTGTCCAGCAGAGCCCTGAATCGGAAGCTGCAGTCTTTACAAATGCCCAGACAGGGCAGATGGAATCCATGCACGGAGTAATGATACCAGACCGTGGCTCATAGGTGGCTGGGGGGAATAGGTGGGGGTGGGGGTGGCAGTTAGAAACATGGGCTTCGCTGAGTCTTGTCAGCAACAGCCCAGAGGTGGGCTGGCCTGGTGCTTGGGCAGACCATATGAGCTTTGGCTGAGGCTAGGATGCCAACCTGAGAGGAGGGGGTAAGCAGGGTGCCACAAGGCCCCAGAAGTTGCCAACAGAATGTGACCTACTGTGAATCGCAATGGGATGTGGTACATATGTTTGTTACAGTGTTGTAACCTGCAGCGCTGAAGTCTGATACCACATCCATCCAGGATGATCTTAGAGCAGGATCCACCATTTTTACAGATCTCTATGTGCCCTGACCATCTGTTTGGTTACAGCTGTAGAGAGCTTTCTGCGCATGTACCTTGCAATAAGTGTAAGTTCTGTACCTGGCCTTTAAGTGTAAACTCAGGAGACAGAACTGTCAGGTTTAGCATGTATGTATTAGTATTAGAATTCAAGTTTTCTGCTCCTCACAGCACAATCTACAGTCCATCCGCTCACTAAGCACTGGTGGAAGGTATGCAAAGTTTGAAGGAATTTTCTCTGCAGTAAAACTATTGATTGAAACTACTTTCTACCCCAGCATTTTGTTCACTCAAAATACCCCTAGATTTAGCAACATGTTAAAATTGTTTATTTACAAATATATTTAAGTAAAAATGCTGAGTAAACTGTTTCTAAGATGTGAACTTTAGATAATGATATTTGCTGCTGAAGAGCTCTTGTAACATGCTCTTATTTTACTGCAAAATAATTGGATCTAGAAAGTGCAGATCTGTTCTTTTCTAGTGCCAGATAAGATCTGGTTCAAAAAACTAGTTTGGAAAGGATACAATGTTTCATTTTAGCAAAGATTGACAAATTACACCTCTGATTAAACTCAGGAATTGGACCAAGGACACTGCCTATAATTGCCTGCGCACATAGGACCTTACCTCCTCCCAACAGAAATCTAATTCAATAAATTCACTCATAGTTTCCATGCAGACTATTGCAACCTCTGCCAGGACAAATATCCATTACAATGTTCACACAAGCTCCTCTGTACCTTCTGACCTTTTATTTATTCCCTAGGCACTTACAAGTCACCAAACAAAGATGCAACAAAAAAATCTTGTTGAATATGTGAAACACCCTGTGAACACCAACTTAATTTGATAGGTGAGAAGATGTCAAGAAGTCAGTTGGCTTGGTCTATAAATGTAGTGACTCCTTCAAATGTCTTAATAGCAAAACTTACCAAGTTAAATATTTTTTAAGTTTGCAAATGCAATTTAAAATAACTTTGAAAGCAAAATGCCAAAATAGCTTTGATTAAGGCACCTATAAAAGAGAATAATATGGTTTATGTTGCATGTGACCTGACCCAGTCACTTAACTTCTTTGTGCCTCACTTTTTTCCTCTGTAAATTGGGAATAATACTACATACTTGCTCAAAGAGTGTTATTATTCATTAATGTTTGTAAAGGGTTTTTTCCTTTTATCCTTGCATGGTACATTGCTCAGTGATCATTCACAGACAAGAAATCTAACAGAGATCCATATCATTCAGTCTCTGAATTGTAACTGAATATCATTTTATCCTGTATTAATTGGTTTAGGTGAGATCCTTTTAAATGTACAGTTCCCTCCATAGATTAAACAAGCTGTGTTATCATCATCCCATTTGCTTGCTAAACCTCAGTCTGGCATAAACACTTAAAACAACTAGTTCTTCATGGAGACCCTTGCTTGTCATGCAGTAACCCTGAACTAAAAACAATTGCTTTTCTTTACCATAGCTTGAGGTTCCCTTTGGAGATAGCTTTTTATTTCCAATAACAAATCATACCCGGCTGTTTGGTTGTAAATGCATTTCTAGAGCCAGCTCTAGTAAAGAACTGTGCTGGAATAATGTATGCTTGTTTATACTGTGCCCTTATCTGTTTCTATGTACAAAGCAAAAGTTAAAAACAAACAGAATTAACTAAAAGAAAGCTGAGCCAGCACAGCACAGCACAGAGCAGCAGCTTCCTTACTTAGCATAAAAAATGGGAAAACAGTGAAAGTGGGAATCAAGATAATGAATGCTAAAATGACATATAGAGAAAAGCCGCACTGCAAAGCCTAAGATTAGCTACAGAGGGACTCTCAATGCGAAGGGGCTTTAAAAAATATGGTCCCTGAACTCCAAAACTCCGCCATCCCTCAAACCTGGTGAAATGTAGGGACAGAGGAGCAGCTGACAAGCTTGAAGGAGAAATTATCCAAGCAAATCAGGAATGTGGTATTAAATATTTGGGGTAGTAAAGCCACTGTTCAAAATACCATCCAAGGTCAGCTGAGGCCCACTTCTGCGAAGTGCTTAATGTATTTGATTCCCACTATGGTAGCAGTCCTAAAGGCAATGGAAAGCAAGCTGCTCAGCACCTCTCAGGCAGCTCTCTTCCCTTTACAAGAAAAGCCAATTGCATGCTAAGAATAGGCACACAATTTGATTTTTTTCAGATGCTATTCTATAGTACCAAGGTAATGATTAGTGCTAGTGGCAATTCTAAATGATCAGCAAGACCTTGAATGGAGCCCTCCAACTCACTGGCAAAGTCAGGCATTGTAGATGTAGGAAGCCTACAGTGTTAACCAATAGCAAACAGCACTACATGTTTAAATGTTGCTATTACTCACCTTTGGACCACTTCTAATTTTATCTAAGAGAATATGCAGGAAGTTGGTTCCTTAAAAACAGAAAAGGCATACGAGTTAGGGAGTTTGTGTTTTAAATGTTTATGGGATCAAATTATGCTTTCATGCTACTGAAATCCATTTCTACAATTTCTATTTTCTTGCTGCTTAAAATGGGGTTGTACTGGTGAAACTGGGTGCAGAATTTGGCCATCCCAGAGATGTTTCAGAATGACTGTGAACCTACAAGTAACCATTTACTACAAATACTTGCAATACAAATTTGCATTGCAAAGCTAGGGAAATCAGAGAGAGGAGACTTCTGAGGGTTGTTTCTTAATAATTTTGTGCAACAGCCAAATAAATCTTAATCCCTTTTCCTTCTTTGTACAAATATTACTCAGAGCATTAGGATGAGACCCTGATCTCTGGGTACATCCCTATAAATTCAGAGCTTTTCAAATTATTTCAATGAACTTCTTCTAGATTCATATCAGATCACAGTCTGGGTTTCTATATAGTCTGAAATGATAGTTTCCAAGATTTCTCTGCACCAACTATATATATAAGCAAATAAACAGGACTTTTTTGGCCTGTGTTTGAATTCCATACAATTTTCCATGCATTCTGATGTTTCTTGTACACTCATGCATTCCTGTGTACCATGAAAAATATTATTTTTGCCGTGTTGCCTTTAGGTCATACGTTGACCAACATATCCATCATTAAGCAACTTTTTCTAAATTATTTTTGTGAGTTATTTTTTTCATTTTACTATCTTTTCATCTTACTTTCTCAAACTTTTCATTTTTTAGGGGGAATTGGTAAAGAATAAATTTTGGTTTGAGATTAAATATTCCAAGAGGGCTCAGAGCGTCCCTAGTCCCAGAAGACTGAGTCTCGCAGAAAAAGGTAGAATTTATAGGGACAATACTACTAACGTCCTTACTTCCTTGAACTTTCCATAATGACTTACATCTGGGTAGAGGGAATGAAAAATGCTATAATTCTGATTTGCCACTGTGGAATTCGTATCTTGGCTTCAGAAACAGATTAGTATTTTGGGTTAAGGTACTTCTGGATATCTCAGTGAATCTCAGTGAATGCGTTTAGCAATCTCAGCTGGGTTGAGCCAGAGGGTTTGCTCTCCAGGGCCACGTCCAGACAAGTGCAGCTGTGCAGTATGTGTCATCACAGACATGCCTGTTGTGCCCACCTACCACATGTTCAGTTATTTTCCATGCTACAAGGTAGCTGTGTGGGGGGATGTGAGGGGAGGTTACACCTGGGTATGCAGGGGTCAAAAAAAAACCGTGGAGAAAAAGGTGGAGTGGCACACACATGGACAGCGTGTGCTGCTTCATACTTGGGTGGGTTTAGCTGCCCGTCCTCGGCACGGGACATACCCCCCCTGCAGCAGGGGGTGCATAATGCAGCAGCAGCAGCAGTGGCCGTTGGGTGCTTAGGGCCTGCAACTGGCAGAGCCTCCCCCCCACACACCCCCCCCCGTGGCACAGCCCTGCCTGCCTCAAACCCAGCACTGCCTGTGCCACATGGCGCAGGCCCAGCCTGGCCCGGCCTGGGGGTGTGCATCTTTGTGCAGATCTCGGCCACTTTTGCTGTCACCTGGAGTCCCAGCACCATGTACAGGGGCTGCGCATTGGGCCAGGCAGCGTCCTTCCCCCATGGAGCCAGCTGTGCCCAACTGTGTACGGGGCATTTGGAGGCAGGACCTGGCCCAGCCCGATGTGCAGCCTCTGCATGTGGGGCTGGGACCCCAGGTGACAGCAAGAGCGGCCAGGTCCTGCCCGAATTTGCAAGCCCCCAACCCAGGCCAGACCCAAGTCCACACTACGTGGCACAGGTGGTACTGGGGCTTAGGTGGCTGGGCTGGGCTGCCCTGTGGGAGAGCTCTGCCAGCTGCAGGCCCTGAGCACTCACTGTTGCTGCCAGCGCTCAGGGCTGTCCATAATGTAGGGGGTGGGTGGGGGACCCACCCTTCCCAAGCAGTCCCCCCCACTCCCACACAGTCCTCCCACACCCACAAAAAATCCTCCCCACCCACAGCCCCCCCATGCACATGTGTGTGCTCACCAGGGACAGTGCCTGGGTCTGAGTCATGCCGCAGCCTTGGCCCACTCCTATTTGTCCCTGAATACTGAGGCAGCAGGATGGGGCAAGCAGGGGCACCGTACAGATGCTCTGGCCAGATGCCAGAGTGTCTCGCTGGAGGACTCAGCCTCCAGTTGCAGTGCAGGGAACATTTTTTGTTCCCAGCATGCCTCTTGCAGTGTCTCAAACTGCTTTGAGATGCCACAACAGGCACATGTGTGTGCTCTGCTGGATGCACCTTTGCTGTCCCTGGCATAGTGGACCCATACATGCGTGCTATAAAATGAAGAGGGAACACACTACATACCATATTGTATATTTAACAAATAAAGCAAAACACAAATACAATTATCATAATTAGCCATTTGTAGTTAGTCAGCATTAACTCTACTCCTGAAGATGCTGTTACTTAAAATGGCTATAATACACTCCTTTATCCAGGGTATTACTACATTGATTTGACACTGAGTTACATTTTTAAAAAGGCATTACAGCTGCCATATTACAACTTAATTATGACTATTTTTTTTCTTATTCCTTCTTCCCTTCTCTAATATGTTTGACTCAAGAGGTTGGAAAAATCAAACCATATACATGAGCTCAAGTCCCTACCATCTAAAAATGAAATGTCAAGGTAACCGAGTTCCATTCAAATCCCTTGTAGCCAATATAAGATGTTTGCAAATGAGTCCAGTCTGGCCCTCAGTCCTCAAGTCAAGTCAGTCAGTCCTGGAGCCACTGTGACTGTTGGGGCAGCTTAGATGCTATAACAGTCCTCCTCCACTTCACCCTGTGTTTGGCTAGCTTTATTCACTCTGTCAATCGATGCCACATCCAGTCCTTGATATTGGTTCCTCGTTTTTTCTTGGGTCTACCTTTTTTTCTCTTTCCCTTGGCCTTCTCATGATGTGTCCAAACCATTGCAGCTTTCTTCATCACACAACCTCCAACAATGGTTCATATGTTCCAATTTCTTGACTTGTAGCAGAAAGCACCCTTTGTACATTTCCCTTGTGGACATTGATATAACAGAATCCCCTTCTTGCCTGCACCCCTCCACCCCAATTTTGTCCATTTCTTTTTCCTTCTAAGTATTGGAAGAGACCTAGCACACTCATTGCATGGGTGTGGCAACACTCAGAGCAAGCCAGAAAGCTGAAGTGGCTTTCTGTAGGAGAAACCTACAAACTACATCTACATATCAAGTAAGATCAGTGTCACTAAAAAAGACAAAAGAACTAAAATATCCACTTCAAAGACTGTAAAAATATCCCGGTGCTAACCTAACTCACTTACTGTTCCCAGTAGCCTTTGATCCTCGCTACCTCACATTGCAAATTTATATATTTCTCATAGTGCATTTTTATATTTCATCTGTCTCATCTTTACCATGGCATTTTGTAGTTTATATTTTATACTTTTAAACCCTTAAGGAACATACTCCCTGTAGAATGACGTTGCACCCTGGACCATTGTTAAAAACTGCATTGAAATTGTAATTGTAAAGTGAATTGTACTTGTAGTGCTATATTAGGCTGGTCCCTGAGTAAATGTAAGTATGTATGGTGATCAGTAGGTAATTAAATGACAATAGCCTAGCCAAAGGAACTTACCATTACAAAACTCTACAAGCCATTTTAAGCTAATCAAGCAAAGGAACTGATTCCTGGGACTGAGCACCCACCCTATTGACTGTTCCTGCAACCCTTAACAATACCATTGTTTATTAATCAAAACCACAAACCGACTCCGGAAACTGCACTACCAGATAGGCAAGAACCCTGTGACTAACAGCTGTCGTGCACTACTCACAACCCACATGGGAGAGTGACCTCTGGATTGGGCAGCCAAGATAATGCTGGAGGATCACACAAGTCTGCCAGAAAGGGATAAAAGGCAGTGAAGCATGACCCTCAGTGGTGCCCTCTCATCCAGCACCTGACCTACCAAGAGAGAAGAACAAGAAGGCGACCTCCTTCTGGAGAAGATATCACCTTGAAGGAAGCTGACCATCCGTAGCAGACTCCAGGGCCTCGGATAGGTAGATATATTGACACCAATGCTCTTGCAGTCACTACAGCAGCTACTATACGCTGTACTACATGGGTTTAAATGATATGGGTTTGAATGAGTGAGTGCATGTGTGTGTGTGCGCTATGGTGACCAGTACCCCTCATAACTCAAAGTTTGCATTTAAGACTTTATTGGTAACTTCACATCCCGTACAATAAATTAGAATTTATTAAGATCCTGTGAGTTGGACCTTTGTAGCCAACAGACTGAATTGCTGTTTGACAGATTTTGATGCTCAATGTATGAGACATGCAGCAGCCTCCTAAAGCAGTACATTTTAAGCAGTCCTAAAGCAGTCTTTTTTAAGTGTCCATGCCTCACAGCCATAAAACATCATAGAGATGACCACAGCATGCAGCAGATGTAACTTCATCTTCAGTGTAATACTGCTGCTTGTCCAGATTTTCTTTAGCTTTGTTAGTTGGCTGGTAGCAATGGCTATTCTGGTCTTAACTTCCTTTTCAGAGGTTAAGTGTTCTGTGATGGTGGTTCCCAGATACTTAAAATGTGTTACTCTTTCTAGTTTTTCATGTCGATCTTCACATCAACATTGTTGTCAGTGATCATTGGGCACCTATACACATGCCTCAAGGCTGCTCCAATGCACTGTAATTCCAGTGATTAATTGAGTCTGCTGGAGCATGGTAATTATCATGCTCCAGCAGACTCCAGCGTCATATGCATCAGCATCCCTACACTGAAAAACAGCGGCAGGGGAACTTTAACTAAAACTTGTTTGATGAGCTTTTAGTTAAAGCACCCTCATTGCCATTTTTCAGCATGGGGATGCTGATACATGTGGTACTCTGGGAGCTTTAATTAAAGCAGCACCCCTCCCCCCAGCCTCCCACAGCACATATATAAATGCCCTTTGGAAGTTGTCATCACTTTGCTCTTCTCAGCACTTATTTCCACACCATAGCTCTTTGCAGTTTTATCTTGCATTTCTGTAAGTTCTTGAAGCTCTTCAGATGTCCCTACTACCAGATTGACGTCATCAGCAAAATACAGGTTGCTGATCTTCCACCCTCCAACTGATACTGCTGGAAATTCTCTAAGGTGTCTGACCTGATTTGTTCAGGGAAGAGTTTAAAAAGGGATGGTGAGAGCAGGCAATATTGGTGCACTCCTACTGAAGTCACAAACCATTCTATGATGTTGTTGTCTATCAGCACTCCACTACTTGCACAGCTATAAAGTTCTATCAGTGTTATCAAGGATCGGCTGATGATCTCACTGAGGCAAAATTTCCAACCATCAGAAACCAATGAGTTTTACCTGAGACAGAACTAAGCATAGCCTCCAGGATTTGATCACCGTGTGAAGAATTATCTATGCCAGGACTGTCCTACTTCTAAGTGGCTAGGGCCACATGCCCCTGGGCTGCATGCACCCCCACCCCAGGCTACCATGCATCCAGGGGACACTCTCTGCTGCACCCGGTGGCCCCCCACTTCTCAGTGGCCCTGTACTTCCAGTGGCACCTCTGATGTTGCACTCTGAGTCCACCACACCCCATATCCAGGGGCCACCACCACTGCACCCCATGCAGGGCACATCCCCACTGCACTATGCACCCCCTGCTGCTGCTCCCCATGCTCCCCCATTGCACCATGCACACCCTTCCCTACCCCCTGCTGCACTGTGTGAACCCCTGCTACACTGCATGCCCGCCTCCAGCTACTGCTTCCAACACACCCTGCATTGTACCAAATGCCCAGGTGCTCCAACTCATCCTAGCTTCCCATCCACAAGCTCCCCCAGTGCATTGTGTCACTCAGGTTCTCCTGGCTGAGGGCTCCCTAGCAATAAAAGCTGTGCTACACCATACTGCCTGCCCAGGGACAGGGGCGGGGGCAGAAAGAGAAAGCTGGAGAGAGGGGGAGCCTGGAGTCCTTAGCTGCTGCTGCAGCCAGTGCAATGTGGGAAAACAGTGGCCAAGTATGAGCCCAGGGACCACAGGGTAACCCCTTGTGGGCCACATATTTTAATATCTCTGATCCATACAATCTGACCTATTCTGTTTATTGCTCCCTGTCTAACACACAACAGGTTGTTGTGCATAGCAATGTTGTTAAATTTGAATTGTTCACATACTCATGTTGCATATAACTTTAATTATTAACATTTCAGAGATGTTTTGTTGTTTAAAAATGTAAAGTGTGACGTTCTATTATATTTAAAATGTGTCACATGCCATCATTTGCATGATTTAGTCTTTGCTTTTGTACATCACAGTAACATACCTATGAATTCTAAATAAGAATGTGGCTTCTAGTCCTATATTCTTTTTTTGGTATCTGACGAAATACACTAACTCTATATTTCTCCCTCCAAATTCTAGTATATTCAGTCCATTTTTCTTTAATAATAGCAGGATTTTCTCCCACTTTAGTTTACTAAATTAAAGCACTACACATACATAAATTTATTAATGAATCTCTGCAACCTTCTTGGGAGAGTAGTATGAATTATGGATAAATTAAAAAAACGTTGCTTTTCCCAAACTGCAATGGAAAGTCATTGACACACCCAGAAAGAGAATCACACATGTCTAGGGTCCCAACCTTCGTCTTTAATAATCAGCTCAAAGTCTTTTTATCTTTAGTATGCATACCAGCTCCTTTCCAGTTTCTCTACTTGAATGCTTTATTTATACTTTCCATATACCAAAACCTTTCCTATGAGATCCACATCTTTGTTCTGAAGGTAATGCATCTCTAATAAACAGTATGCAAATTATACCTGCACATATTGTTACTCCCTGAAACAATACTTGCTATTTTGATAATGCTAATCAGTTTCATTACTGACACACAAAAAAGAATATAGGCGCTGTAAACACACTTCTCATTTAAGGTGATCCTGACAGATCAGAGTCAAAACCCAGAAGAAAAGAAGAGTGGCACAGCCCTTTACAGTGGCACAGCAGGTGCCCTTCCAAGTTGCATTGCTGCTCCTCTGCCAGTAGGAAGTCAGGGAGCACACATAGCCAGACAAGTTTATCCCTGGAATTAACCTCAATTAAGTGAAATGGACCAAAAATAACTGAGGCAAGGATTTCTTAGGGTGATGTCTTTTATTGGACCAGCTATGCAGTTGGGCTAAGGTTAGACAAACTTTCAAATGCAAGACATTCTTCATCAGGTCTTGCATAATTTCTGAACCATAATGGTTACAACATCACTTTACAGAAGCACACTGGGATGAGAGGGAGGTGGAAGGGAGAAGAGAGAGAAGTGTTGGCACATTTTATTTGGCATACTTCATAGGTATTTGAAACAGAACAATGGGAGTGAACTTCTGTAGGATCCTGGAAGAAAAGGCCTTGTTCTGGGAGAAATGCAACCTCTATTTAAATCATAAGTACACCACACCAGACTTGACCTTATTAATACTGCCGTCCCTTTTCACTGATTCAGCAATGTAAAATTGGCTTAAAGTCAATGAAAATCCAATTAATACCTACCTTCTCTAGCATAATGTAAAGCATAGTTAATGAATGTCCAGATTACTAAGTACAAAACTCAAACTGTGACTTTAAAGTTGGTATTGAAGCAATAGTTGCCTTATAAATATAGGGAAAACATTTCAAATATTAGGGCATGATGCTGCAAACCCACTATGCTTTGAACTACAACTTAAAAAATTCAGGATCCGGTTACAACTTTTGATACAGAAAATGCGTATCTACATGTGCAATTAATGCACCTGAATTTTCTGCGTAGATATTGAGCCCAACAAGGAGCTGCTCCTGCCCTGCTCTGCCCAACTCCAGCAGCCAGGGGGTCTTCCAGGCGCCAGATATAGCTGCCTGGGTGCCAGTCCCTGGCTGGCAGGGGGCATGGGGGGGCTCTACCTTGGACTTATAGGGGGCTCCAGTGGCACCCTTGAGCTGGCAGAGAGTATAAGGGGTCAAACCTGGTTTTGGGAGGGGGGGGGAGGAGGGGACAGCTGGCCCCAGCTCTGGGGGCAGCTCCTTTCTCACCCCGAAACAGAGCAGGAGTTGTAGCCCCCTGCTGCCTGGGCTGACTAGGAACAATTTGCTCCCAGGTCAGCCACTACATGTGTGTTCAGGTGCATTAATATAATGCACCATTGGCTAGTACTTGTATCTGTACATACTAGTAAAGAGTGCTTTACATTAATCAACTGTGCAATAACTGCCGCACACGTATAGATAGTGATGCTATACTGCATATTAGATTAGTCTAATATGCAGTAAAGCACATGTATAGATGCATCCCAAATGTTTTAAATTTAAGCTCATTTAACAGCCTTTTTCTAATGGATAACTGACACCCCTTTTTGACTTTAACTGGATTCATCACATAGATATCATCAATCAATAGGACAGGTTCAATTTACATCCCCAAAGGTTTGCTGCATTTTGCACAAGTTTCCATTCTGTATTAAATAATAAATGTCACTGGAATCTTTTACAACTGTAAAATGTAATCTTTGCCCAGAGGAGAAAGCTGTTATTTAAAAAATTAGATTAGTTGATTAACAAGCGTTGTGTTTTCTTCATTTTTTGTAATCTGGAAAAAACACAAGGATTCTGTAGAAATGTCTTTCATAAAGAAATGAAAGCATATGATTTTAACAACCTGAACTCTATTAATAAAAACAAGAAAAAGGGGAAAAAGGGACGTTGTCCACACATGTGCACTTAGCTGACAAATGCAGGGGAACATCTAAGCATATGAATACATTCAAGCGCTTTAGTTAGTGGGGCATGCTTAAAGTTCTGAACAGGCTTAAATTAAATACAGGACTGATACCAGAACCTTAAACATGCCAGTGTAAAAGTAATGGTTTGAAAATCATTTTAGCTAAATGTCACTGGAATCTTTTAATGGAATATCTAGTCAGCCAGAATTGGAATCAAACACACGTGTGATTAGTTCATCTAGGAAAGCTCCCCATAAATTAAGCATCTAGTTCACAGAAAGTGATTCAGTTTTACTTCCAGATGGGATGACAAGGTGACATAGACACTGAATCATACAAAACTTACACTGTGAATCAGTACTCTAGAAATAAAACCCAAAGTTTATCATTACTTTAATCACTAGATGTATTTGCCTTCTCCACATTAAAAATTACCTACATGTATCTGAAAAGAAGTCAGGGTACAGATGGATATCACGTCATGTATTGTCCAATGGCCCTTACTTTCCATTTGCAAATATGAAGCCAGGTGCTTTTGTCCTCTGCCTTCACACTTCTGCATGGCAAGTAATGCAACTGTTCAAGTCTTCAGATGTGGAAACTCAAAGTAGAAAATAATTTAATGTACTTCTACCATTTATTAATGCTATATTGAGATTTTAAACAAGAACAACGAGTCAATATCATGTGATAAAACAGGTCTTAAAGGACCACAAGCAAATTGCTTAATCTCTGAATTTCAATTTTATATTCTTTTTTCGGACAGGAAAAATGTAGGGGAGGCACATTCTACCCTAATTTACGTCAGTTTAAAATTCAGTGGGATAATAATCCAGATTTAAACCAGAATAAATTAGGCTGATTTGGTTTTCATTATTTTATATGAGAGAGCATGAAAGACAGTACTGTAAGGATAGATGGGTGGAAGGGATTGGGGGGAGTGTCAGAATGGAGCAGAGAGTACCTCACCCCTTGTTCACTGTTCCTACTTCATCTGCAATATTCAGACTTCCTCAGGAGTGTGTGGGAGTGAGTGAAGGACATTCTGGGAAATGTCATTTTGTTGAAGCAACAGTACAGGAACAGTAGTTAGGAAGAGGGGAAAAGTGGAGAATAAGCATGAACGTGTGCCCCCGGAGGCTGGGGGAGCATGGTGACTGCCTGCAGGTGGCAGCAGCAGTGACAGCGGCAGGGGTGTGGCAGCAGCAAGCAGAGAGGTCCTGCAGGTGGCCACAGCGGTGTTGGCAGGGAGGAGGGCAAGCACCAACTAGTGATTGGCTACCACCTGAGGATGCCGTCAGCAGCAGCAGCGGCCAGTGATGATTGGTGACTGCCTGCAGATGCCACCAGTGCTGTCAGCAGCGAGGGGGGCAGTGGCGAGAGCTATTGCCCACTGGCACTGCCAGTAGCATCGGTGGTGCTTCTTTCAGGGTGTACACTGCCAATCTCGGTGGGAACACATGCACCTACATGCACCCCTTGCATGTCACCAATAAGAATAAGTGGGGGAGAGGCAGGAGAGGACTGACCAGGGCACAGTCCTAGCCAGTCATGCCCCTCGTAAAAGATCTGATTGTTAATGTAACATATTAAGGATTTCACCTCCCCCCCTCCCCCTCCCTGATAAAACCAGTCAAACCACTGCAAAATTTAAATTAGCAGGTTAGTCAACTGTGAAAGAGAGCCATGGTAGGAGCTTGCCAGGAAATGCCGAGATACAGGAGAGAGAAGGGGGTGTCCTGGAGTGAATGCTGATTCTGGATGACCCAGCAGAGCTCAGCTCAAAGCAACCCTGAGATGAGGAGAGACAGGGGGAGGAGTTTCAAGTCAAGGAGTGATGCAAGGCTAGCAGCCCCGAGCCAGAAGAGATGTCAAGAAGAGCAGCAAGGCAAGTTTTGTATGAATGGGGAGGGGTTAACAGGGATATAAGACCCCTTATCCATTGTAGCAGAAGAAAAGACATCATCTCAGAAAGGGCAAAAGCCCTATAGCACCTACCATTAACATTAACAAACCGTTTATTTTATCCTTAGGGCTTGGGACAGAAGTTACACATTAATTGATCAGAAACTGTTCTAAACCTGTAACAGAACAGAACCTCAGTGCACATAAACCAGTTTCAAAATGGCTGAAACAGGTTTATGATAAACCCGGTTGAATGCAGTATCAGACTTATCTGATTTGAATCAACCCAATTTATGAAACTTCTGTCGCAGACTCCTTCCTGGTTCAAGTTAAACCACAGTCCCCCAGCATGCTTTGCAGCCCTGGGCTAAGCTGTGGTGTCTGCTACAAAGAACAGATCTGACTCAGCCTCTCTGCTCCCAGCTGGAGCAGTGAGGTCTGGCTGACAAGGGGGTGGGGGACAAGTCCAGCTTAGGATGCCCACCCCATCCTCATTAAAAAATTGGGCGACTGTGGCATTGATGCCTACATAGTCAGATGGATTGCAGATTGGCTGAAGGGTTGTACTCAGAGGGTGGTGGTGGATGGGTCACATTCGACCTGGGGAGAAGTGGGCAGCGGAGTCCCCCAGGGCTCGGTCCTTGGGCCTGCACTGTTCAATTTCTTTATCAGCGATTTGGACAACGGGGTGAAAAGCAACTTGTTTAAAATCACTGATGATACCAAAATTTGGGGTGGGGTGAGGTGAGCACACTAGTAGGGAGGGAAAGACTGCAGCAAGATCTGGATAGGTTACAGGGGTGGGCTAACAAAAACAGGATGCGTTTCAATACTGACAAGTGCAGGGTGCTACACTTGGGCAGTAGTAACCAGCAGCACACTTATAAGATGGGAAACTCCCT
>NW_017729032.1:28127009-28131314 GCF_001723915.1 Gavialis gangeticus
GGAAAGTGGGGTTTTTTCTTAATTTTTTGAGATTTTTTTAAATATTTTTTAAGTTTTCCTTTTTTTGCCATCCCCCCCCCCCCCCCCCCAAAAAAAAAAACTTATACCATTTCCAGAGAATACTAGTGGTCTGCTACATTATCAGAATTCCATAATGCTTACAAGAAAATAAACATTAGCAACTGAAATGCAAAGATCAGGCTGAAATGTCAACTTATCTTATCTAAACAGATCTGAAAGGTTTGAGTATATATGAACAAATCGGGAAATGTATGATAACAAATGATAATATAAAGCCAAGGATATTAGTAGATAAAAAATATTTCAAATGAAATAAAACTAGAGTGTTAAAGTGATACAAACTGAGAGACCTGATATTTTGAGATCAAAATAATAAAGTCTTAACAGAAACCAAATATGGTATATTGTGGTTTTGAGAGTTATCATACAGACTCACTCGGGGACTGAAAGAGATATAGACAATGGTGAGGACTGCCCTTTAGTTGACAAAACCTGACCCGACAGAAGAATTTACCAGATATAAAAAGCAAGAAGCCCTGTGTTCTTTGATTCAATAGCTTGTTTAATAAAAGCTATAGCAAACTTATCCCCTCACCACAAAACTTCTTTCTGAGCTGAGAAAGGCTATCCTCCACCTTCAAGAAATCTGCAGTGTTTAGGTTGTTGCTTAAGTAAATATCAAGCAACAGTTTTTCTAAGAAACCTTATTTTAGAGCTAATCCTGCTATATTTTTTTGCATGAGTAGTTCTTATTCCAGTTCAGTGAAACTACTTACTTTGGTAAGGCCTTAATTTTCCCTCTTAGACGCTACAGGTAGGCTAATTAGTGCTACTTTTTTGTTTTAAGCAGCAACTTTTATATTCAAATAGGTTTTCCTATTCCTATGTAAAAGAACAGAGCTTCATTTTTGCACCCATGCTTCATAAAAAGACAGATTAAAGGTTACACAATGTTCAAGTCAAACATTCAAAAAGGATTTTTCATTTTTCAGCATTGGCAACTTACAGTATCTTGGGGCAAAAGAATATGAATGGTCCTTGTGTAGATGTTTAGTAATTGTGGAAGTCCTTATCCTTTCCTATCTGCATTTCTGGTTACTGCATCTGATGCCAGAGTAACTTACATGTATCATCAGATTTGTGGAGGAAGATGAACTTAGTCTCCCTCTAGTAGCATTATGATTCCATAACTCTATAGACAGACCAAACAGGAAAATGCACTATACGCAGACAACTGTCAAAATGCACAAAGTACCGAAGTCAAAGAATATTTCTCCTTTGGAAGTTTTTCTACAGGTTACTTGCTAATAATGATAGCCATAAAAAGTCCAGATGAAAATGTAGTTTGTATTGACATTGTTCCTTTACAGTGTACAGATGCACTGGATTTTGGGTCCTCATGGTGCCAGTAGCCCTAGGAGCCCCTCAGGCAGACTACTGACTGAGGTGTCCTGTGGGGAGGTGTGTGCCTCACCCTCATTGCCCAGAATTTCCCAGTGAACATGTTATTCTTTATTAGCCACAACCAATTTATATACAGAAAAAAACAAATAAAAATTATAATCACAATAGTTAATAAGAAAACCAACAATTTAGATAACATTTACAACTACAACAATTAGGTGGATAATTCAAGCACACCGGGTGGTCCCACTTGTGTTAAACAACCTCAATAATTAAATTTACCCTGTGATAACCCTTTAAAACTGTTTCCTCCTCATAACTCAATTGATTTCCTGCTGGTCACAATTCACTTTCCATAACAATAAATGGCAACACAGCTATAACTATGATCTACCGCTAGATGGTGGAGGTGAAGCTTTTGCTGCTCCGGGGTAAATGGTCTCCTTTAATCCTTCCTGCTAACATAGAGAAACACGCTTTGAACAGCTGCTGCAGGAATAGGCTCCCCTTTCTTTCCTTTATTGACAGATTGTTCTCTTAAGCAGTTTTCCTATGTAAATACACTTACTGCAAACACTCGTGATTAGGTGGCCTCTCACACACCCATGCTGCTTTGTTTTCTCTCAGCCCATTCTGTCTTGAGGATGTCTACCCAGAACATCCATGTGTAGATACAGGCTCTCACCTGTCCTGATGCCTGCTCCCTGGGCAAGTTTCAGCTTGGTCTCTCCTGGCTTGGGCTGAGTCTGTGCCCCCTCCAGGGCTGGAGTCCACTCCTCCCAGCTTCTTTTCTTGTTTCCCCTTTTTTTTCTCTTTTCCCTGTGGATTCTGGTTTCGATTCAAATGCTCCAGTGAAAATGCACCGTGCACTGCACACCCTTCTGTCTGGTAAAGCTTATGTACCCTTTGCAAAGTTTTGTGGCCCTTTTCTTGCAGAGCTCTTAAGCACAGCTCAGCCACTTAGTTTGCAGCTAGGCAAGCTTTGCAGCTGTTACAACAGTAAACTCAGTTTCAAAAACAACTATAAAAATGACATGGTGAATCTTTCCTTTTGTTTGCTTCTTTCTCAGTGATCAAGCTTCTAGAAATCAAGACATGCTTTTGTTAGCATCATCATATACAAAGGTACTTTATGGTGAACTCTGTCCTCAATTGTACCTGTGTCACTCAGATTCTAGGAATTAGACTCTGAAGGACACTGGCATGATCTATGAATGTACTCCCTTCAGCAGTTTTACATGGATGTAACTGACTGGCCCTATTTGAAAGGTAGAATCACATATTTTAAGATTACGAGATAATCTCATTGGATCATCATTGGATCAACTCATCTGGCCTCCTGTATGTCATAGGTCATAGAATTTCATCATTTTACTGAACCCAGCTATATTGTGTTTGGCAGACAAGTGTCCAGTCTTGATTTGAAGACCTTAAGGGATGCCAAATCTACCACTTTCCTCCTGGAAGTTTGTTTCAGTGGTTAATAATCCTTGGAATAAAAGATTTGTGCTTTATTTTTTGTTTGAATGCGCTTGCCTTCAGCTTCCAGCCATTTGGGGTTTTTTTGCTAAGTTAAAGGGCTCTTTAGTAACCTAGTGTTTCCCCCCCCATGAAGGTACTGATACTCTGTAATAAAGTCACCTCACAATCTTCTTTTTGATAAATTAATTTTGAGTTTTTTAAGCTCTCACCATATGACACTTTTTTCCTAGCCCTCAAATCATTTTCTGACTTTTCCACACCCACTCTCATTTTTTAATATGCCTTTTTAAACCATGGACACCAGAACTGTATTCATCACTTTAATATCTGTCTTTTACCAACTGACTATCTAATGCAAAGTATATACAAAAGACTGGGAGAAAGGAAGACAAAGCCTTGCTCTATCATGCAGGAAGGAAGGCATCCCCCTGAGAGGAAGGAGTACTGGGTTCTGGTTCTAACTGCCAGGATTATTTATAATGTTTTACCAATGACTATCTAATGTGAAATGCATGGAGAATAAGTATAAAGAAGCAAAACCATAGTGTCCCTTTGGTAATAGTTCCTGCTCCCATTAGAAAAGTAGTGGCAAAAATAAATTAAAACCCTAGCAACAGGGACCACAACTCAAGACTGCTCCATCCCAGAACAGTGCCCTCATCATTGGACAACATCATCGTGTGCCTTCTTGCTTTCTCTCCTAGCCACATGTCTCTAGCATTTTTGGCTGCCCAGTGGGCCAGCTTCAATAGAAGGGTGGATGAGGTCCCTGAAAAACTGATCAACTGCCTGGTAATAAGAGCACTCTCTGGAGGTGTGTCATGCCCAACACATGACTGGACAGTGAATATCAAGGGCTATAGGCTGTACACGAGGGACAGGACAGGGAGGAAAGGCGGGGGTGTGGCGTTCTACATTACAAAGAAATACACATCCTCATCAAGTAGCACAGAGTCAGAGGAAGGGCACACTGAAGTGCTCTGGGTTAGAATACAAGGCAGTCGAGGGGAAAGAGACTTAATGGTGGGGGTCTACTACAGACCACCCAAGCAAGGGGAAGAGCTAGACCAGGAATTCTTAAATCGGCTCATGGAGGTAATTAGGTCAAAGGACGTGGTCATCATGGGTGACCTGAATTTTCCGGACATCTGCTGGGAAGAGCAGTCAGCCAGGTCTGACCGCTCACGTAGGTTCCTAGCCAAAATGCAGGACCTTCATCTAACCCAGGAGGTGCACAGCCCCACCAGGGAAGACGCCTTGTTGGACCTGGTGCTGGCCACGGGCGACGACCTGGTAAGGGGCTGTGGGTGCTCAACCACCTGGGTGAAACTGATCATTGCCTGCTGGAATTCACCATCCAGTCAGGGAACTTCTGGAGGGACTGGAAGTATTTAAATC
>NW_017729032.1:28182156-28185335 GCF_001723915.1 Gavialis gangeticus
GCTGTAGGCCTTTGCCACCTTGCAATGGATGGTGAATTCCAGCATGCAATGATCGCTGTTACCCAAGTGGTCGAGCACCCACAGCCCCCTCACCAGGTTGTCACCCACGGCCAGCACCAGGTCCAACAAGACGTCTCCCATGTTCCACATGGGTTCATATACCTGGCATCTAAATTCACATACCCTTTTTGGAAATAAATTCATTGGAGGAATTGCAGTGAAAGTGGAATCTGGCTTGTTAACTATAAATAAAAGTGACCTGAAAGTGTGCGAGAATCATACACTTTATGCTCATGTACCATATACTCCCATCAGGCAGAATTAGAGGACATGCAAATTTCCTGATTTTCATGTCCAAAGTTCACAGACCTGATATGGATTGCCAGGTCATAGCCAATATGTCCCCAGTGTGTATTATAATGGGGTTTTCATTTATTAAACTTCGGGGATAGAAATTCTTCTTTGGCAGCTCCTTACAGTCAAGGATGATTGTCTTACATGATTGTCTTATCTTTGTGTTCAAAGATGGCTGATGAGACCAATCTGGGATTGACAGACTCTGTTGCAAGTACGGCACATGTTTCCATGTGGGGTGGGTGGCTCCAGTTTCTTGATTTTGTCTACAACACACTGCTTCTGCTGCTCCCACTTTTCCATCTCTTGTTGTTGTCATAAGTTTTCAAAGTACTGAGAACCTTGCAAGGGACTCTTCCTCCATTTGTGGAGGTCCTGGGTAAGAGTCTCCTATGAGTTAATGTTGAAGTTGCATTTTTTTCAAGTTGGTCTTGAATGCCTTGACTGAACTGGGATGGGAGTATAAAACTTGCTTTGGGAATCTGGAGTCATACATCCAGGTGATGCTGCTGGCCAAGAAAAACTTGATGTTGGATGATCACTGCCTTGAAGCTCATGGTATTTACTTGTGAGAAGATGCTAATATTCCTGTCTATCTTCCCAATGGATCTGAAGGAACTTCTGCAGGCAGTGTTGATGGTATTTTCCAATGGCTTGAGATGTCTCCTGTATCTTGTCCACATCTCAGCTCTGTACAGTAAGACAGGGATCACAACTGCTTGATAAACCATGAGCTTGGTTTCAGATCTGATGTCACAATCTTTAAACAACCATTTCCTCAGGTGTCTAGAGACTGCACTTGCATATTTGAGGTGATGTTGGATTTGTTCAATGATGTCATCCTTTTGCAATAGATGGCTTCTGAGGTACAGGAAATATTTAGCATTCTTCAGAGTCCCACTGTCGGGATATCACAGGATATGGACGCAGGCCCCTGCATCCCGATAACATCCACTTGCCTTGCTTGTACCAGGGTAAAATCTGTCACCAAAATAGGGTCAGAATTCTTCTCTGATATCTTTCTTACCATGACTTGGATGATTTGATTAAATTTGGGAGGATGGTGGTTTCCTTGACCCAAAACTGACTGCCACTTATCAAGATAGAAGGTGCAGTCAGAGAAAAAAAGAAAAAAAAAAATACCCTGATGGCATCTTCTCTCTCTCTTTCTCTCTCTCTCTGCCCACAGGTCAGGATCTCTCCTTCCCTCCTTCCCATTTACCTTCTATGCCCTCTCAATCACAGCTCCAGCAATCAAGCATTTTTTTTCTTCTTTTTGCTCCCCACTAATTGCTATCCCACCAGCTTAATTGAACACCTGTCGCAGTCAATTAGCATGCAGCTGGGTTTTTTTCCCCTTTTTTTTAATCCTTCTTCTCTGAGCTTCTCCAAGCTCTGTAGACCAAGTAGGTCTGCCACCCCGTTCCTGAGGACTTCAGTCCTGGCTGGCAAGTGGGTGTTTCCCCTTACTGCCGACCCCTCTTCTCCTCTTTTACTTTTTCTCCTCTTGCTGGTGCCCAGGGCTGGAAATAGCTCCCGGTGGTGTAATTAAACCAATTCAGTTCACCCACCCGTTGGACTGATAAGGCTACGCTGGAGTGGATCAGGATTTCCCTCTGGAGCATAGCCATGCTGCAATGGCCAGACGGATCTCTTCAGCTGGGGCTGTCCTCAAAGCAGGTATCCCTGACTTTTGCACACACACCATAAATCTGAATTACCAGAGCTGGGGACTGCTTGTTGATGGACAACCTTAGTCTTCTGATTATTAAGCATCAGTCCCATTTTGTTGTATGCCTCAGTAAAGTAGTTGATGATTGCCTGAATGTCTGTGTGAAGAGGGACTGGTTAAAAAGGAGATCCAGGAAACAGGAATAGTGATCATGCCAGGAGAATGCCACTTCCAGAGCAGCTGTTCTTTGAAGTTATACAGACCCGGCGCGGTGCAGCATGGTACACAGGACGAGGGAGGATGGAGTGAGTGCTTAGAAGAGGAGCCGAGGGGAGAAGATCGAGATGGAAAAATCCCAGGAGCTGGTTCTGCTTAGAAGAAAGGGCTCAACTAAAGGGGATGATCTGGAATCCCTGAAGAAATAAGGAGCCTCATGAGTCGCTCAGAAGAGTAGTGCGACAAGAATAGGAACCGCAAGAAAGAAGGAGACGCAGATGTTCATCAGCTTTCACAAAGGTCAAGTTCATTCTTCCCTGTTCAGTTTTTGGTTTCTTGTTTGAATTTAATTGGGACTGAGTATGCCCTGAGTGTGTTGGGAAGAGGAAGAGTCCAAGTCCAGGTTGGGCTCACACCCAAACAAGAAGGAGACAAGGGCATACAGAAAAACTTATTAAGATAATATCTCCCCATAAAAAAGAAAAAGAAAAAAGAAAAGGAGAAGAAAGAAACATACTGAAAGAAATACCCCTGGTCCCATGCAACCTGCAGCAAGCACAGCTTCAGCCTTCCTCTGCTAGCCAAGGGGAGCTAGGCACTTGCCCTCCCAGCCTTGGCCTTAGAACAGGGGTGGGCAATTATTTCAGGTGGAGGGTGACTTACCATGTTTTGGCAAGCGGTTGAGGGCCACATGGGTAGCCCCATCCCTTAATAGGTGCCCTGCCCCCTGGTCACCATCTTGGGGCCATAAATCCCACCCCTGCGCTCTGAAATTTGCCACCAGAAGTCCCTCCCTTTGCCCTTGAAAGTACTTCTTTGGGGAAGACAGTTTGCCATCTTAAGGGAAATAAAAAATTACATACTAAAACCAACCAACACGGGTTCATTAGAGGCAGGTCCTGTCAGACCAACCTGGTCGCCTTCTATAACCAGGTCA
>NW_017729032.1:28190335-28199405 GCF_001723915.1 Gavialis gangeticus
GCATCCACAGATGCATCTCAAGCAGGTCCAAGGATGTGATCCTCCCCCTCTATGCAACACTGGTCAGGCCACAGTTGAAGTACTGTATCAAGTTCTGGGCGCTGCACTTCAGGAGGGATGTGGACAGCATGGAGAGGGTCCAGAGGAGGGCCAGTCGCATGATCAGGAGTCAGCAGGGCAGGCCCTATGAGAAGACGCTACGGGACCTGAACCTGTTCAGCCTCCACAAGAGAAGGCTGAGGAGGGATCTAGTGGCCTGTTGCAAAATAGTCAGAGTGGACCAGCAGGCACTGGGGGAGTCCCTGTTCCCCCGAGCACTACCAGGAATGATTAGGAATAGCAGTCACAAGCTGGCAGAGGGTAGATTCAGACTAGACATCAGGAAGTGCTATTTCACTGTCAGGGTGGCTAGGATCTGGAACCAACTTCCAAGCGAAGTGGTGCTGGCTCCCACCCTGGGGGTCTTTAAGAGGAGGCTAGACGAACACCTTGCTGGGGTCGTTTGACCCTAGTAGTTTTTCCTGCCATGGTGCGGGGTTGGACTCAGGTCCCTTCCGACCCTACCAACTATGAAACTATGAATCTCAAAAACACCAATAATAATATATATATTTTAATTTAATTTTAAATAATATTTATGTCCTGATTTGTGTGCAGTTGTGGTTTATATGAAGAAGTGATTGCATATGGGGGTTTGTGGGGATGTGTATGTGTTGGTATGGATGCGGGTTTGGGAACCATATAGTTCAGAGTGGCAGGTGGGCAGGAAAGTGGGGGAGTGGCAGGGGGGAGTAGAAATGAGCAGGAGTGTGGGGCCTGCACCAATATTCTGGGGCCAGTGCTGGTGGGGCCCAAAGCAGGGCCCAGAGTGGGGTGTGGCTGGCAGGGTTCTGTGGAGTTGGGCTGGGCTGCACCAGCAGGGAAAGAGGGGAGCTGACCCAGCCCCTGCTGACCAGGACCCCACACTCCTGCAGCCTTACTCTGAGCCCCGCTGGCACTGGCACTGGGACACCAGCATGGGCTGCCGCCTGGTTGCCACTGGCTCCCATGTGCCCACTCACTCCCAGTGCCCCGGCTCCAGCCCCATGGTACAGGCAGGGACCAGGGTGCATCCCTGATCCCAAGTGCCCCATGCTCACTTATGGGGAATGAGCTGGTGCTCAGCATGGAGAGAAAGCTCTCCCACCTCCCATGGCCGGTACCCGGTGCTACAGCTGCTCACAGCTCATAAGCCAGCGCAGGCAACCTCATGTGTGCCTGGGCTCCAAGAAGCAGGGTGCTGGGGAGGGGCAGCAGATGCTTTTCCCCTGTGCTGAGCACCAGTTCATTCCCCACTGCTGCTGTTAGGTTGGGCCCCACAGCAGCTCTGGGCTCGCCCATAGGGGTTGAGCTGCAGCAGCAACAGCTGGGCAGAAGCTGCTGCTCAGTGCAGAGGAAAGCAGCCCTCCCACGCACCGCTGCCAGGCAGTGTTTGCTGTGGCTGCCCACCCAGAGCTCATGACACACTAGGCTGTATTGTGGCTGCTTCACTGCCACCACTCCGCTGCCGTATGGCTGCTCTGTGTAGCCACTTCTGCCACACGGGACAGCACAGAGGTGATGGTGAAGCAGCCAGACCCCAGCCTAGTGCAGCGTAAGGTCCAGGTGGGCAGCTGCAGCAAACACTGCCCAGTGGCAGCGAGCGGGGACACCGCTTTCCTTGTCTTCAAGCAGCAGCTTCTGGGGAATGAGCTGGTGCTTAGCACAGGGGGAAAGTGGCCGCTCCCCCGCCCCATGGCTGGTGCCCTTTGCTGCAGCTGCTTGGAGCCCATGCAGGGCTTCTTGTGCCTCCTGTCCATTGCCACCACTGCCCTGGGGGGAGAAGGTGATGTGACAGAGTAGCAGGACAGCCCCACATGGGCTGTGAGTGGCTGAAGCAGGAAGCGCCAGCCATGGGGTGGTGGGGGCAGCTCATTTCCTACTGCCACTGATCAGTCCAGACAGGTAAGCATGAGATGCACAGGGTTGGGGCTGTGTGAGGCTCCCTGCCTGTACCACAGGACTCCCTGCCTATACCATGGGGCTGGGGTGGAGGCACTGGGAGTGAGCAAGAGCGTGGGAGCATGGGGCCCACACCAGTGTCATGGGGCCAGCACTGGTGGGGCCCAGAGCAGGATGACAGAAGCACAGGGTCTCACCAGCAGGGGCTCTCTGGAGCCGGACCAACTCCCCACTCTCCCTGCTGGTGCAGCCCAGCCCAGCTCCACAGACCCCTGCCAGCCCGCACCCTACCACCCTTCTCTGGGCCCCACCAGTGCAGGCCCCAGGACACCAGCACAGGCCCCACACTCACGTTTGCTTCCACTGCCTCCCACTTCTGTTGCCACTTTCCCACCCATCTGGCAGCTCCCGGTTGCATGGCCAGACCATGGGGCTCAGCAGGACCTGGCCCAGCCTAAAGGACTGGGGCAATCCCCACAGTCGTCCCCTGCCTCCCCCTTCCCCCCTGATTTTTACTGTTTTATATTGTATTATATTATGTTCCTTTTATTTTTTGTATTCATTTTTACTGTTTTATATTGGATTTATATGATTTAGGCCTATGTCTGTAAGGTAATGTCAAGTTTCCATTTTGTATGTGAAGCCTCCATCTTGTGTCCCCTGCCCTATACAGTAAGTTGCAACTGTGACTCATACCTACCCCTCCTATGTAAATTGGTTCCTGAATGAATGGGGATGAATGAGGGTGCTTGAGAGACAATGGCAGTAGGTCTAAAAATAGATCCCTCTGAATGACAGAACCATCAACTCGACGACCAATCAATGCATCACCCTGCATTGACCCTCCCTGGCTCAAGATTTGGAAGACAAAGACTCCTGCAGAAACCAGTCAACCTACCATTGCAGACACCTTAAACTGCATGTCCTAGCTTGGAATGCACATACTCAGTCCACCAGGGGCTGATCCCTTGCATGGGCATGCCCCCTGCCATTAGGGTGATAGAAGGTCTTCCCCTATAAAGGGGGAAGTGAAGACAGACCCAGTGAGAATGCCGTTTCCATCCAGACCAGACCAACTCCACATCATGCCGCTTGTCCACCTGAGAGGCCCAGCCAGTGACGTCTTCTGGACAACACTGAGCTGAAGGAGACCCTGACTGGCTATCTAGGATCAATTTCAGCCTGGAATAGGTAGATACTACCTGCACACTTCCTCCTACAATTTGCACCCTTTCTCTCTTTCTCCTCCTGGACTTCAGCTCCTGCACCAATCCTCTTTAACCCCTACTGCCATTGTGTGTGCGTGGGTGTCATTTGCAAACCTGAGTTGGGTCGTGCTTAACTGAATCCCAGTCCCTTCCCTATTTTAAATTCTGGTCTCTCACTCTCAGCTCCAGCCCCCCCTCATGTCCCAAACTCCTCTCAACCCCGTGTCCCCTTTTCTGCCACCTCTCAGCCTCTCTCACTGTTCACCACTGTTTCTGCCACTTTTCTGCCTCTCAGCCCTCCTCTGTACTGCTTTTAGCCTCCTGGCCCCACTCCCACCATCCACCACCTCTTTCCTGCCATTTCTGCCACCTTTTAGCATCCTGGCCCCACTATCAACTGCCTCCTTCCTGTGTCTTTCCACAGCCTCTCACACTTCCCTGCTATTTCTGCTACCTTTCAGCCTCTGGGCCCCATTCTCATTGCTCTCTACCTCCTTCCTGTTTCTTTCTTCTGCCTCTTCCTGCTCCTGCTATTCACCGCTGTTTCTGCTGCCTCTCAGCACACCTTCTGCCCTGATCCCATCATTTTCTGCCTCCTCTCTGTCCCTTTTGCTTCCCTCTCTGCTGCTCTCAGCCTTCCAGCCCTGTTTCTTTCTGCCTTCTGCCACCTCTCCCCACTCCCTATCTCTCTCTGCCTTCTCTTCCTGACCTTTCCTGCCCTCTCTCTCTCTCTGGCTTCACCCACACCCTCTCTACTTCCCCCACAGCCCCACTCCCAGTTTCCCTCTCCCCATGTACCTCTCATCTCCCCTGTAGTCTCCTTGCTCTGGCTCCCCCGTAGCTCTGCCTTCAGTACCAGCTTTTGTGCTGGCTTCTCTTCATCATTACTCCCCTGTTCTGCCAGCTTTGGGCATTGTCCTTTAATCAATTAACCTACAGTAACCCCAAGACTCAGCTCTTCAGTCAGCTTCTCTCTAGTCTACAAGTTCTAATCCCGGTCCTGGCAACTTTCACTCCCAGCAACTTTCACTCCCTACACTTTCACTCTGTCACCTTAACCTTTCCCCAGGAATCCCAAATACCCCAAGCACACACATACATGCCATACCATCTAAGTTAGAAACTCCCCTGTATGTGTAGGTGGGTGGCATGTGTGTAAACTGGTGAATATATATATATATGTCATTGTGTGCTTGATATATGAATTAGTGGTCTGTGTATGTGTACTGAGTGTGTTGTGAGTATTGACAACAGATTGTTGTCTAATTTTTGGTGTGTTTATTTGCTTGAATTGGTAATAGGAGTGCATGTGCCCAGGCTGGTAATTTTGCATGTGTATGTGTATGCCTGAGTTCATAGTGTGGGGGCGGGGAGTGCCTAATGTGTGTATGCACCTAGTGTGTGTGTATGCACCTAACTGATTTGTGTGTGTGTGTATGTCCAATTGTGTCACACTCTCCTGTCTAACAGCACAATTTTGAGATCCTGAGAGTTGGCCTGGCCCCACTGGACAACACCCAACACCTTTACTGGAAGTTTTCAGGAGGCTGGAAATGCACCTGTCTGAGTTAATTTAAGAACAGTATGTCCTGCATTTTGGCAGAGGGTTGAACTAGATGAGTCTTGAGGTCCCTTCCAGGCACAGGATTCTAAATACCATCCCCTCCAATTACAGCTGTGTTTTCCACCACTGGTTGATATGGTGATAAAGGATCAAATTCTCATCTCAGTTATTGCAGTAAAGCTACTTTAACATCATTTGGGGTCTACTGTAAAAGAATTGGCACTCTTTCGCTGCTTCTGCTGCTGTGAACTTATTTAAAGACAAATTATCCAATTACATTACTTTGCATAATACAAGGTAATCTGTTCCACTGCTAACAGAGTTATTCTACATAATGGTGCTCAGAATTATAGCCATCACTTGCTTCCCACATAGGGGAAATTTTGCTGCCTTGATAAACACTGTGACCTTATTTGTATCTGGAAGCTTGTAACTAGTAATAACATAAACTGGCCATATAGAGTTTAGAAACTGTTGTTGATGATTAAGGGCTTTATCTTGCTCTTAGTGAACTGAACATGAAAAAAAGTGTATTTCCCAAGCTTTAATCCAACAAAGCAACTGTGACTATATATGTACTTAAGGTTAAGCACTGCATAAACACTCCAATCCTGGAAACACTTAAGAACATGCTTGGCTCTGCCATGACCACAGATATCATGGAAATGTAATTAGTTAAACTATTCCTTGCATATGTCCATTGTAAAAGTGCTATATGTTGTATATGAATATTATCACCAATACACACTTAAAATTCTACAGTGTGGAGGACATGAAAAAACCGAGAAGGGCAGATTTCTACACTAAAATATGTCTCACTATTATTCATCAGCTTCTCTCTTTAACAGGTATATAAAATAAATTGACTTTGCCTACTGTGTCTAAATATAATCAGGTGTGCTTGCTTCAGTTTACTTTCTTTTAGGCAAAATTTAGCAGAGATGATGAAAGTAAATATTCTATATTGGGTGCATCTACACAAGACACTACTTTACAGTCATTGCTGCACATTTATTTAGTATGTGTATTAGCAAGTACTAAATAAATGCAATGTAACTGGAGTTACTACACAGTAGCACCAATGAATGTTTTTTAGGTGACTCTACTGTGCAGTATTGCATTAGCACTATCCATGCTGTGACACACTACTGCACAGTATTTTTTGGCTACTGTGCAGTCAGCATCTTGTGTAGATGCACCCACTGAAGCTAAACAGGGTACCTATACATGTGCAGACTCATCAAATGAGCTTTAGTTAAAGTACCCCCATGGCCATTTTGAAAAGTGGGATGCTTAATATACATGATGCTGCAGCATTTTAATTAAAGGGAGCTGCTCTAATTAAAACACTCCCTCTCCCATCTCTCCCCCACTCCAAAGCACATATAAAAACTCAAAGGTTTTCCAGAGATTACAAACAATAAATTGGCATTCTCTCCAACCCAATATTCACAAGCTTACACTCTCAGTGACTATGGGGGACTGCCAGCTATCTCTCATATATGTATATAACCCTTCTGCCGGGCACCAGTCAGCAGCAAGAAGGACCAGGTTCACATTTCAGGGTATTCTATAACTTATACCAGTGGCTCAAGCCCCCACCTGAAAATCTGGGAACATGAAATTTGCTGAGGCATCCCATATAAACAAAACCTCATCCTTGCAAGCAGTGTAAACACAAAAACCCAAATTTATTACAAATAATAAAAACAAAACAAAAAAATAAAAAACACTTAATATGATTTTTAAACACTATTAACTATAAAGCAAAGTATGTAGGCGGCACGCTCTTGGGGGAGGCTTCACCCATACCAGGCAGTCTGGGACTTGGGGCTCCCCAACGGGTAGTTCCAGAAGCCTGTACCCCTATACCTGCCTTTCAGCAATAGACTGGGGTGGAGGGCCCATACTGGAGAGTCCTGAGCTGCTCCTTGGGTTCACTGTGCTGTGGGGAGTTGCTCAAAAGTGTGGGTCCTTCCGCATTGCAAGGGGCTTTGTTGGTCCTGGAGACATGGTAGAGCACCACGTGTTGGCTTTGAGAGGTTAACTGTGACTTTTGTCAGCATATTACACCCCAACATTCCTAGCTCTGCTGGGCAGAAAACTGCAAAAATGCTCAGAAGAAAGGCTAGGCCTATCTGTGTTTGGGCCTGAACTAGAACTAACATCCTACCACACCACTCAGTTGGGACATGAAATATAAAAGAGACAAAAGGAGGCCCAGGCCTATCTCACTGGGCCTGGACTGGACAGCAAAAGCCAGCTGAACCCAGTAAAAGCCAGGTTGTTGATCAGTGATGCCTGGATCAACAACAAGAAGTACCAGGTGTCACCCACTCAAATCATGCCAAGCTCCACCCTGGCCCAAATCTGTGAACCAAACTGGCTGCAGTTTAGCCACACAGCTAGTCTAAAATACAAGGACTGTGAAACAGCAAAAGGGCCCAGGCCTATGGCTGTAGCCTGGACATCCAGTCTCAGCTATACCACTATGCTGAGACACTACAATTATAAAACAGAAGGGGCCAGGCCCATATGGCCAGTAACTGCCAGGACCCCATTACTGGTCAGTCTGATCCAGGGATTAATACCCTCATGGTATGATCCCACTCAAGGCCTGCATGGCCAAAACTGCCACCAAACCTGCCAGGACTCCATTCCTGGTCAGTTTCTTCCAGGTATTAATACCCCCATGGCATTATCCCACTCAAGAAAAAAAAGGGGAAAGAGGGAGGGAATAGGGCTCTCAAACTCTGAGACAGACTTTTTCTCTCTGTACCTGAGACTTTCCCTTCATATAGCTTTTAGTTGCCTCTGCAGTGAAAGCGGGAAGACACCCTGCAATGGGGAGTAGTTTTTCTGGCTTCTAGTTCATCTGTACAGGTCTTAGCAGCCCCAGGAGAAAGACAGAAAAACCTTAGTTGAGTTGTTCTTAGATATCTGGTGGTACATCACCCAAGCCTTATCCAATTAGAGAGTGCCACAGTCTAGCCTCTGTCTTAATCTGTGTGGAGAATCTTCTGCTTCCTCTGGCCAATGAGGCCAGAGGGTGTTACATATTTTGTCCAGATACAGGCCCCAGCTTTCCATGTGCAGAGCACATGGCCAAAACAACAGGGGCCATCTTGCCCCCTCTCTCCCTGCCCACACACACATACACACAAACCACAACACACAACAACCAAAAGCACAACTTTACCAACTGTGTGTTAGTGTTATATGTATATTTTGTGTATTGTCTGCATATGGTTTGTACTGCCAAGTTTTGGGTTCAGCTGGATTGTTTCAGTCTTGACCCAAAAACAGGAACTCATTCATATTAGATGCTATGACTTCCATTGGCTGTTCACTACATCTCCTCATTTACCTAGTTGTCTCATCATGGAAAAAATTGTAGGGGTTTGTAAATAGTGTTTACATGTGCTCTGTCAGTTTAGTATCATATCCTTAAAAATGAAGGGGTATTTATTGCACATGAGCAAAGTCCAAAATTCATAGCTCTGGTATTTTGCTTGAGGGGTTTTGTTGAGGAAGTACTATGGGATTGAAACCCATCATTAAATCATCTTCAGACTAAAACTAGTTAATATTTTTTAACTTTTAAAGTTTTTGGTGACAAAGGAATACATTTTCTAGGTCCTTTTTAAATATGTGATCTAGTTAAGAGCCAATTTACTTTATGGAAAGGGAACATGGTGCATGGCTCAGGGTACAATTCAGAGGTCAAGTTTCATATTCTGTCATAGACTTTATAAGAGCAAAGGGACAGATATGGTCAAAAAGAAGGGAACTTGAGCAGAATTCAGGCTGTGCGTTCAAAACTTAAGGCTATGACTTGGTTCAAAACTGTGAGTCTGTAAGCCTCTGCTCAGCTGGTGCTTAAACTTTGTAGGTTCCTCTGTTTTGAACAGTAAAGTTTCCCAAGTACCTACCCCCGTGGTGTAACTTGGAGTAGGTAAGCAGATACCAGGCCCAGATGCCAACTTAGGAAGGGTGCCAACATCACTCCCAATCAGGCTGCTGCTGCAGGCTGGGACTGGGCCCGGGGTTGTGCTGGCTCTGGGGCCTCCCCAGGCAGTGTAGGGTCAGGACTGGTACGGGGAGGCAGCCGGGACTGGTGCAGGGCAGTGGGGTGGCAGATTCATTGGCGTGGGGGGTGCTGACACCAGGCAATGACCCCAGGCTGGGGGGAAGGGGAGGCCACACAGGCACAGTGGGTCCTGACCTTGATCCCAATCCTGGGCCTGGATCAGCTCTTCTCCCTCCCAATCCCTGCCCAGTCCCAACCCCAGCCCCACTCCCTCCCCCCACCCCCATG
>NW_017729032.1:28199464-28204004 GCF_001723915.1 Gavialis gangeticus
ACCTTGTTTTGAAACCGCACGTGTCCCGAACTGCTCTAACTCCTCGCCGCTAATCCCACAGACTTTCCTGCCTGGGGAGGGTTCCCTAGCCCCCCCCAAAAAATTCTTCCTCCGCCTATGGTCCCCAGTGCAATAGCCTATATCCTGGTTATCAGGGCATTCTCCAGAGAGATAGGAGAGGTAAATATCCTGGGTAATTTCTCAAACCATTGAAATGTAGTGGTAGAGAAGATGGCAGCAGCATCCCCATAAGCCAGTTTTTAAAAGCTATAAGCAACCCCTAGGTGTTTTGGGGAGGAAATGTCATAGAGGCCCATCATCAGGTGCGGATTCTAGAATAGAAATCATGAGAAAAAAAAGATACTTCAAAAAGTCCACCCAATCCTAACAGCCTTTCAGGCTCGTGTGGTTAAAATACAGCCAGAATTAAATCACTCATGCGAGAGTTTCTCCTAAGACAGAAAATATCTATAAACATTCTCTTCTGAGTGAAGCCATAGCACAGTCCTCCAGCATCCCACTCTTCCAGCATCCAGCTAGTCAAGGCTGCCCTGTGCATTGCTGCCATTCTCTCTCCAGGCAGATTGAGAGACCTTATGGAGCATACCTTCCCAAACTTTTTCTTATTGCATATCCCTTTCCAGATTTACCAGCTGCCTCCATACCCCTACCAGCATATGTTTTATATTTTAACCCCTTGGGGCATTTTTATATGTGCTCCTGGGGTGGGGGACACTTTAACTAGAGCAGCTCCAAGATCCACTCTAATCAAAGTGCCCGCTGCGTCTTATGTATCAGCATCAAATGAGCTTTACTTAAAGTGTCCCCACCACCATTTTGAAGTGCGGAGATGCTGATACACAAAACAGAGGCTTCTGGGATGAGCTAATTACCATACTCCAGCAGACTTAATTAATCAAGTCTGCTCTGCTGTGGTGTAATTACAATGCATCAAAGCAACCTCCCCACAGAAGGCAGGTCTACAGGCACCCTTAAATGCCAATTATTATAATGAAAATTAAGTCCACCATTATACAATTTCTCTCACATACCTCCCAGAGATGTTTTGTGTTCCCCCAGGGATATGCATACCATAGTTTGGGAACCCCTGCTATAGAATAAGCTGTGATATGCACACAGGGGCCCTCTGGCTGTACAGTGTCAGCACTGCAAGTTCTCTGCTTTTCAGGGGTTCAGCATTCAAATGTCTGTTCTGGGGTCTCTGGATAAATTTTTCTATCAGGAAAGCAAACCCAGAAGAATTCTTCAAGGTCACTTGGATGTATGTACACAGCCTAAGTTAATTGCAGGCAGCATTCAAAAGTCCACAGCAAATCTTGAACTGGAGCCTCTGAAGCTATAACAAGATCCCTTAACTATTTTAGGATCTGGTGCTGGGATATGGAATAAAACACCTGCTCCCCAGAGACAGATAGAATATAAGACACCTCTGAATTCAGATCTTCCTCATTATCTATATCTAGACAACCCCTCATTCAATGTAATGAGGCTCCCTGCTCAGTGTACTGACCTTTGTAGATCCCCTTCTGAAGTGTCTAGCCATTTCCAACATTTATAAAGGAGCTTAGGCCCCTAATTCAAGGTTTTAGGAACCAGTATGGTGTGAGATAATAAACCCCTTTTTGGATCTAGTGGATCCCAGTGTCTCTCCTACAGTTTCTGAGCTGTAAAATTAAGTCCACAATACTGACAGTCTCTGGGAACACAAATACTTCTAAAATTGTGAGGTGCTCAAATACCACAGTAACAGGGCATGCAGACCCTATTATAACTCCTTTGATTTCAGTAGCTTGACATTATATATGAACTAGTTGTTTTTCATGACTTTGGTTTTCCAGAATAAGGTCAATTCACTTAGAGCAGTGAAAGATTTATGGACAGCAAATGATCACACTGCAGTAGTTTTCCCACAGATGTTTAGGAAAGAAGTGTGCATCAAGTGCCCACTTGATGGATCCAGACTATGCCAGGACAAGAAATGCAAAACCTGCCAACATATCTCCACTGCTCCCACAATAACCACACCCCACAACAGAGCCTTCATCATTCCTGGAACTTTTACCTGCTGTGACAGGGGGACATCTCAGGGCCAAGATCTCACATCAGTCTGCCTTCCTGTCTACCTGCAGCAGTCTGCCAGTCTCACCTGCCACGACTTTGCTGGTATAATAAACTGGTGGTAAATACAGTAGGCTGCCCATTATATGCCCCAGTGCCAGGGGGTGCTATCCACAGCTGTGTACCTTCCCTACACTGTGGCCCATGACTCGCAGATGGCAACCAGAATGTTTAAAGCCTGACCAAACCTAGTCCTCTGGCAGGCCTCTTGCACATACCAGGTCAACTACGCCAGTGTTGTCTTTATGCTGCGACAATGTGTCTTCAAAAATAGAGACCTTCAGAAGTCGACGATGGTCCTGGTTTACAAGGCTGTCATGCTGACCACCTTCCACTACTGCAGTGAAACCTGGAATGTCCACTGACACCACATTAAGACCCTTGAGAGCTTTCACCAGCAGTGCTTGCATAGAATCCTGGGGATCAAATAGGAGGACCGCTGGACCAGTGTAAGCATCCCCCTTGAAGCTGCATTCACCAGCATAAAAGCCTTGCTCTTGAGAAATCAACTCTGATTCATGGGCCACTGCATCCAGATGTCCAAGAACTGCCTACCTCACCAGATTCTCTTTTCCTAGCTTTCCATTGGCCAACACTCAAAGGGCAGCCAAAGGAAATGGTACAAAGACACACTCAAGGTTGCCCTCAAGTACGGAGGCATCGACACCTATTAAACTTGACACATTTAAGCAGTACATTTTTTCCTGTATCTGATTTTCTTATTACTAAAAGAAATTTCCCCTCACCAGATTAGAGTTTCATGAGACCTTGTTTCCATAACTATAATGTGAAAACAGTGTTACAAACAGAAAGCAAAATGTTCCTTATGTGGGACAAACAGTAATGCATAATTGATAATACCTCAGGCATAAAGACAAATAGATCTATTGGAGCTGAGCTATCAGTTGTTTCAGTGCATTGTTTTCACAAATTTTGAGCTATATTGGAGGTCTAATAAAAATATTTTTATTTCTGAATGAAAGTGTATTCAGTTTTATAAATGTGTAAGATTTAGTGAAATGTTGTTAGTGTATACTTCAATGGTTGTGGTTGGGTAAGGCCAATTTGCTGTTGATATGTGTAGGTTGATATTGCATGTAGATACATTACTTTTTTTCTGTGTGTATGTGTGTGTATGTGTGTGTATGCATGTGCACACACACACTGGCACAATTTACATTTTTGTAGCAAATTGGGTGCATCTACATGAGATGCATTAATGTGCATTAGCCTAATTTAATACACATTACGGGCACAAGGCTACACCCTTAACACACATTAAAAATGGTGAAATTAGGTTAATTGTGCCTAAATTTGATACCTATAAATGTAGGTATCAAATTTAGGTGCAATTAGTTAAAGCGTATTAATGCATATGTAGATGCAACATGGCACTAATTTTAGTGAGGGTCTGCCCAGCCATTAAGGGTACACGGCAAGGCTGCAGGAACTTGGCACTAACTTTAGTGCTAAATCTCTGCACGTGTAGACACCTGCCAAAAATTGCTTAATGCACATTAGCTTAATGCACATTAAATATAGTCATGCTTAAATCCACTTGTAGACACACCCATTAAATCTCTTAGGAACCATTTTTTTTCACAAGACGCTTTTAAATTTGAATTGTGTGCTATGCAATCATCAATTTTATAAACTATTTTTTAGGTTGTAAAATCTCTGGAGTAGAGACAGTAATTTCTGGAGTAGAGACAGCCACGGAACACTGAACCAAGAGCCACCCCCAAAAACAGCTCAGCCAAGACAGGCAACGAGCACAAGAAATACCCAGGTAAGATACAGGGGTCCAGATAATCCTGGGATTAGGGGGGCAGTGCATACACCTCCAGGAGGCCTTAAATGACTCTTACACTAACGTTCATCTTATGGGGAACAAGCAGGAGGAACTTGACCTCCTGCTAGCTAACACTAACCTGGACATAGTGGGGCTCACTGAACTTGGTGGGATCCAACACATGACTGAGCGATAAACATCAAGGGCTATAGGCTGTACAGGAGGGATAGAACAGGGAGGAAAGGTCAGGGTATGGCACTCTATGTCAAAGACCAATACACATCCTCAACAAACAGCACTGGGCCAGATGAGGGGCAGACTGAAGTGCTCTGGGTCTGTATGCAAAGGGGTCTGGGGGAAAGGGACTTACTGATAGGAGTTTACTACAGGCCACCCAACCAGGGGGAAGAGCTGGACTAGGAATTCTCAGGTCACCTTGCGGAAGCAGTTAAGTCAAGGGACGTGGTCATCATGGGTGACCTAAACTCTCCAGACATCTGCTTGGAAGAGCAGTCAGCCAGGTCTGACTGCTCACGTAGGTTCCTAGCTGAGTTACAGGACCTCCATCTAACCCAGGAGGTGCACAGTCCCACCAGGGGAAATGCCTTG
>NW_017729032.1:28209004-28209903 GCF_001723915.1 Gavialis gangeticus
ACCTGGTCCTGGCCATGGGTGACAACCTGGTGAGTGGACTGTGGGTTCTTGACCACCTGGGCGATAGCAATCATCGCCTACTGGAATTCATCATCCAGTGCAGGGTGTCAAAGGCCTGCAGCATGGCAACAGCCCTAGACTTCAGGAGGGCAGATTTCAATGACCTAAGGAGACTAGTCAGGGAGGCAATGAGGTCCCAGAGGGGAGGGGAGTTTGGAGTCCAGGAAGAGTGGTCGTTTCCTAAGGAGACGATCCTCCAAGCCCAAAGGAGACAGTCCCAATGTGGAACAAAGTGGGCAAGAGCGCTCAAAATCCCCCATGGCTCACCAAAAGCATCCAGGAAAGTCTCAAAGCTAAAAAGGAGGCATACACCCAATGGAAGGGAGGGGCCATCACCAAGGAGGATTATACCTCCTTTGCTCATGATTGTAGGGGGGCTGTTAGGAAGGCTAAAACAGAGATGGAACTGGGACTAGCAACCCAGATAAAGGATAAGAAGTCCTTTTTTAAATGTGTAGGGGGTAAAAAGAAGGTACCAGGTAATGTAGGGCCTCTGCAGGATATGCTAGGAAATCTGGTGGTCATACCAGATGACAAAGCTAACCTCTTTAACAATGTCTTTGCCTCCATCTTTTTGAGCAGGGACCAGGGCATCCCCCCCAAATGGACCCAGGGGAGGCTCTGCCAGCCCCCAGGTCAGTGAGAACCTAGTCAGGGAACTTCTGGTGGAACTAGACATGTTTAAACCAGCAGGTCCTGATGATCTCCACCCCAGGATGCTTATGGAATTAGCAGAGGTCATTGTGAGACGCCTGGCACAGCAATCATGGCGCTCTGGTGAGGTGCCGGAGGACTAGAAAAGGGCCAATGTGGTTCCCATTTTCAAAAAAGGGAGGAAG
>NW_017729032.1:28210270-28237079 GCF_001723915.1 Gavialis gangeticus
CTGCTGGGGTTGGAGTGCTCTCTCTGGTAGGGATTGAATGTTGTTTGACTGGACGGTCTAGCTTTTATGTTGTAGCCCAGGGGCTTTGTGTTCTTGTGTTTACTGTTTGACTGGAGGACTGGGTGAGGCTATTAGGGGTTGGAGGAGGCCTCATAGGAGCTCCACGGTAGTGTGGGGACCCTGGCACCAAAGAGGGCTCAGCGTTAGCCCCAGAGCAAGGGGGGCAGTGACAAGCCCCAGAGCAAGGGTGGGGGGGCTGTGAAGAACCTCAAGGAAGTAAAGAAGGGGGCCAAGGCATAACAGGGCCCAGGTCAAACCATGTCAGTACCATCTGTGAGGCTTGGGCTGTGGTGTAGAGGAGGAAAAGGAGCCTCAGGTAGCGCCCCCTGGCACCGGGGTGCATAAAGTGGGCAGCCTCCTGCTAATTACATCAATCAATTAATTAATTAAGATCAAGGCATGGCAGATGAGTAAGCAGGCATTTGGCCCATAACAGGAGGGCGAAGTCACTCCTAGAAAGGCTCCAATAGCGATACACCTGTCACACAGCCATAAGTTGACAGACAGTAGATTCAGACTAGATATCAGGAGACAGTACTTCACAGTCAGGGCAGCTAGGATCTGGAACCAACTTCCAAGTGAAGTCATGCTCACCCCTACCCTGGGGGTCTTCAAAAGGAAGCTAAATAATCACCTAGCCGGAGTCATTTGACCCCAGCATTCTTTCCTTCCCATGGCAGGGGATCGGACTTGATAATCTGCTCAGGTCCCTTCCAACCCTATGAACTATGAAACTATATACCTCCTACCGTAACCAAACCCCATTTGGTTGGTTTCCAAGTGCTACAGTATAAATATTAAACAATAATCATAATTGCACATGCTTTACACCTAACAGACAGGAAGATATAATAAGCTGCAGTCTTGATTCTTCAGAAAGTTAATGCATGCACTTAACTTTATGCACATATAAATGTTTCTCCTGTTTGTATTAGATTGTTTTAATAGATATTCACTGTCTGCATCTTTAGTTTATTTGTCTTTTTCTCTGGATCAGTTAGATTTAGTTTTTATGCTATTCGAAGCTGAACACCTTTTTAGGAAATTAAGTTAGATACTTAAGTTCTTAAGCAATTTTACAGAATGCAGCCTCATAATTAAAACACAAAAGGACAACAGGGGATGCCAAGAAAAATATTTTAAATTTATGTATAAATTTGTCTCCTTTTCAAAGGGGACAAATTTAAACTGTGCCCACTAATCTATGCACTAACAAACTGAAAACTTCCAGATAAATTTACTAGTATTATTTTCCCGTCATTTTTACATTGTTTATTTTTATTTCCTGGAATGTGTAAACTATCAAAGCCAGGTCAGGGCAAAATAATATTTCAAAAATGGAAATGGTACTTTTGGCACAAGTGCAGGCATCTTGCTAAACTGGGAACTGTAAAAAATTATAGGACAGTTTTAGTAAACCAGAATGGAATGTTTCTGACTATGGATAATTAGGTCCAGATCACTGAGGAAAATATTTTTGCCTTTTCTCCCACATCCACAGCTTTTCTTTTTCATATATTTCAACAAAAGGTTTATTCAAATTTTAAAATATGCGTATTAGTCTCAGAATGATTATTGAGTAAGATATTTGAATATCTCCATATAAACAATAAAATATGACCATATAGTAAAGAGGAGTGGGTGCTTTGGTGAATATTATTTTTATAATTAAAAATTGCACATGGTATACAAAGAAATATATCAAGTCCATTTTCTATTAATGATGTTTATTGGAGAATGGAGGACAATGTAGAATACTTCTGAGAGTTTAAGTAAGATAAAAATTAATACATTGCTCTTAGCTGGAATAAAGTTTAGGTGAAAGAGCATTTCAAAATCTACTACACTAAAGCTTGCCTAAAGTAGCACTGAATAACAGCTTCTAAAGAAAGCTTGTGAGGAGTGAAATGAATCTTGCTATGTGCAAAATGGACAGTCCATCACAGGCAGCACCTGACTTGACAGAAAATTCTAGCAGACATTTTTGTGGATTCAGCTTGAACAGTTCAGCATTAGTATTGGACATCTGATACTAGAAATTCAATCTGGTTACATGCTATTATATGGTAAATTACATGGTATTTATTAAATTCAAGAATAGAAAGGAGAAAATAACATAAATGCTATGCAAGAGGTCATATTAGTTCACTCCTTAATTCCTGCATTTCATCCAGAAACATATGGTCTGGTACGGCTACTCCAAATGATCTTGATTTAAGCTTCAAGTGATGAAGACTGAAATCTAAATCATGGTCCTTAGCAAAGTGCTTAATTATTTTTCTTCATTAAAATTTTTCACCTTGTTTCTGGTATTAAGTCTCCTATTCCTCTGCTATCAGATATATGCTAGGTATTTACTTATTGTTTCCAAAATTTCTCCCATTTGTCTCCTGAATAAACCAAATTGATCAACCCCTATTGTGTTTTATACTTCCACAATCCCAATGTCCCTATGGGCTTACTGCTCAGTTTTTATCTTCAACCCATCTTTGCCTCCATTAGGACTGGCCCCCTTTTTTAATCCCCCTATCCTTGTCCCATGCATTTAAATCACTCTTAATACTTGAATGCCTGCTCCCTGTGACTCCTTTCATAGCATCTGACAAGATTGTGTACAACCTGATTCAAATCTTGTACATCTCCTCAATCAGTGAGTACTTTCCTCACTGAGGAGATTCTACTGAGTTCCAGTGTGTTTTCATACCACTCAGAAATACAATAGATATAATCTCTGTTGCCAGACAGCTGCAAAATAAGTGTCATGAGTAACACAGAGGTCTTTACGGGGCCTTCATTGACCTAAGGTGTTTGATTCAAACAACAGAGACACCCTATGGTAGATTCTGATGAGATTTGGATGCCCACCAAAATTTGATACCATCATCAGAATTTTTCATGACAACATGAGAAGCAACTGTCCTAAGCAATGGCTTGGAAACAGACCTCTTCACCCTTAGAACTGGAGTCAGGCAAGGAAAACACTTTTTTCCATCTATATTGCAATTATTTGCATTGCTGATAGACTTCCATCTAGGATCAGTATCCAGCATTGTATGGACAGGAATCTCTTTAACATCAAATCCAAGATAACCAACACCTTCATTACTGGTCCTTAGTACGCTGATGATTGTATTGTATGTGCCTACTCAATTGAATAGCTCCAGGTAACTCTTGACTGCTTCTCTGAAGTGTATGAAATGCTTGGATTCACTGTCACTTTCAAGAAAACTTCACTAACCCACCCCAAACTATCCAGCTCCACCCCCACTTATTACAATTAGAGGGCAATCCTTGGAGAATGTTGAGCATTTCCCCTATCTGAGTAGTCATCTTTCCCAAAATATCAGCAGATGATGATATTCAACACCAAATAAAACCTGCCAGTGCTGCCTTTGCATCTCTCTTAAATCATGTCTTTGAAGAGCATGACATCAGGACCCAAACCAAATTTCTAATTTACCAGTCTGTTGTCATCACCAGAGATCCTGGTTTTCCCTGATAAAAAAATGTAAATTCTCTGACAAAAACACAAAAATCCATTATTAAAATTAAAGCTGCTCCCCACCTACACACCTCCTGGCCCTGCTGGTGCCCCTCACTCCCCCCACAACAACTCTGCAGGCAGACACACACATGCAGGCACACATACAGGCACAGTCACACACCCCAACTACAGAGGGGAGCAAGGGCAGCGGTTCCCCTCTGCGGACCACACACAAGCTGCCTGGCTTTGGGGTGGGGGTCTTGCACTCAGCAGCCACCACAGCCACTACCACACCTGTCACTGCCACACCGCTTGGCTGTGGAGCTGTGCGGCCAGCCACAGGAAGGCAATATGGGGCATGGCAGCAGCAGTGGCAGCAGCAGTGAGGTAGTGGTGGCTCTGCAGGCAAGCGGTGCAGCCAATCAGGGAGGGAGGGGGCCTTGCATGAGGCAGCCACCACTACACCACCACTGACACTGCCATGTCCCAAGCTGCCTTCCTGCAACTGGCTGCATGGCTCTGTGGGCACAGCTCTGCGACTGCACAGCTCCATAGGCAAGCAGCGCGAGGTGCGACAGTGGTGGCAGTGCTGTGGTGGCAGCCACTAATTGCAAGCCCCCTCTCCTGGTCAGCCAACTGGCTGGCCAGCTTTTATGTGGCCTGTGGAACCATGCAGCTGGCCACAGGAAGGCAGCATGGAGTGTGGCAGCAGTGGTGCGGTAGCAGCTGCCACATGTGAGGTCCCCTTCCCACCCTGGCTGGTTGCACCACTTGCCAGTGGAGCCACCACCACCTCATTGCTGCTGCCACTGCCGCTGCTGCCACACCCCACACTGCCTTCCCACGGCTGGCCACACAGCTCCACGGGAAGGCTACATGGGCAAGCACCATGGACGCACAGTTCTGCAGCCAAGCTGCTCCAGTTTCACACACCACCAGGCAGGCTGCGACTCTAGAGCTTCCCCCCACACCTTCCTGCTCCCCACCAGAGTGCCCAGCCAGCTGCACATAGAACATAAACCGCTTGATTGGCTTGACCAGACTCGGTGCCTTCATGTGCAGCTTCCCTTAAGGGCACGGAGGCACCGAGCTTGCTTGGGCCGATCAAGCCACTTGTGTTCCACATGCAGCCAGCTGGGCACTCCAGCAGGGAAAGGGGAGGTGTTGGGGAGAGACAGGGATAGCTTGGCCAGCTGCACATGGAACATGAGCAGTTTGATCAGCCCAACCTGGCTCAGGTCCTCCATGCCCTTAAGGGAAGCTGCACATGAAGGCACTGAGCTGAGTCAGGCTGATCAACCCACTCGTGTTCCATGCGCAGTCAGCCAGGCACTCCATGTTCTTCACCAACACCTCCCTCTCCCTTAGCCCCAAGCCAGCTTCCTCCCCAGCCCTGCCCCACAACCCCAGCCCTCTCCAAGCACCACTTACCTTACAGGCTGCAGAAGGAAAATGAGCCTGACCCAACCCTTGGGACTGACTAAAAGCCTCAGGCCCCACCCTTCCCCCTCTCTCTTCCCCTGCCCCTCTGGGCAGGTCTTGGGGTTTCCCGCCCTTTTTGCAATCAACTCTTGCAAGCTGGAACTCTGCCAGCCTGCAGAGCTATTTGCAAAAGTGGGAAAACTACAGGTTTCTCTGCTAAAAGGGAAAATTTGTTTTCTCTGATAAAAATGGAAAATCCATGGTTTTCTCTGTTTTTCCATGGGAAACGGAAAACCCAGATCCCTGGTCATCACTAACCTACTTTATGGGTGTGAAACCTGAACAACATATTGGAAAGACCTGAAGGCCTTGGAATGTAACCATAAGTAGGAACCTACCTAATTTGTAGGGGTTCTCCCAATTTCATAGGCAGAATGAGGGCTTAGGCCGCCATTTCATGGGCAGAGCATGGTGGCCCCCCAGACCTCTGATTGGCTGAGGGGCTGCCAGGCAAATGGTCTTTCCCCTAACTGCTGATTGGCTTCAAGGGCTCTCTGTGATACAGCCCCACCCCTCACCACTGACTGGAGAGGGGTAGGGCCACATGACAGGCAGCCCTTGCAGCCAATCAGCAGCAAGGAGCAGGGGGGGCAGAAAACCTGCCTGCAGCTCTTCTATCAGGCACCCTTCCCACTCCCCTAGCCTACTGGGCTGCTGCAGCACACTGAGGACTGCTGGCTTCCTCTGATGAGTCAGCATTTCCTTTTCTGTAAGATTTTTTCCATGGATTTCACAGGCATTGCCCAAGTTTCATGGGCAATGCCAGATTTTGTTGAATAATCTGTAAAATCAAGTATTTGGTAGGTCCCTAACCATAAGCAATGTTTTCAGAAAATCCTCCATAGCAACTGGAAGGACAGAAGAATGAATGCCAACATTTTGACTTAAGCAAACACCACCAGCATTGAAGCCATGTTTATACAGCACCAGCTGTGTTGGACAGGACATGTCAAAAGAATGCCTGACAACAGGTTTCCAAAAAAGGTCCTATACTCCCAACTTGTTAATGGCCACCACTTTAGAGGTGAGCAAAAGAAGAGATTCCAGGACAACCTGAAAGTCTGTCTGAAGAAATGCAATATTAACATTGATACCTGAGAGTTCCAAACACTGTATCATCCCCAGTGGTGCCATAAAGTAAAACAAGACATTAACCATTTTGAACAAACTTGCTTCACTATGGAAATGATGAAGCAAGAGAGACAAAGGGAAAGAGCTGTGATCTAACATCACCAGGATCTACTCCTTCTTTCTGGAACTGTATATCATATCTGCAACTGAAGATGAAGATCAGTAAAGAAAGAGTAGTGGGGTCAAACACCTTGCTGGCGTCATCTGACCCCAGTACCCTTTCCTGCCATGGCAAGGGGTCAGACTCAATCTGCTCAGGTCCCTTCTGACCCTACAAACTATGAAACTATCTCAGATAGGCCTCTTCAGTCTTCTCCAGATGCACTAATGACTTCCCTATCTACTGGAACACTGTCATTGAGGGAGTGCTGATGACAATAATAATGATTCTTAATGAGGGTGCTGCACTAGTTCTGCTGGTTCTTTTGAAGAGTGCCACGAGGTATGAGAAGATAAGCAGATAATCTTGGGCTCAGGCTTGTCCCTATCTGGCCCCTCTGCAAGAAGGTAAGCACTGTAATATATAAATTAGTTCTTGAAATTGGGTACCACTCAATAAATGGATGTTATGGAGGAGTGCTTTGAGTCCAAAAAGTTTGGGAACTACTAGTCTATAAGGTACAACTCTACCCTGTCTTCTGCCTACAGCAATGTTTGGACCTTTCCTTTGCTGATAAATCTTTCTTTTAGAATCAATGCATGAAAAAGCAACAGAAATTATGCAGAGAGTATTATATAATTTGCCACAACAATCTGTAAATCAATGCTATGTTTTCCCTGGCAAAGGCTGGCTAACCTGTTCTAAAGAAAACTGGAGGGGAGTCAGTCAGGCCTTGGCAATATAATCTAGAATGAAAAACAGAAGTTACATGTAACATAGCAGGAGTTTGTCTACTGAATCTATGGCACTACCTGCTGCAGTTCAGAACTCCTATCCATGCCAAGTTTGCTTAGCTTGTGAAAAATGAATGGATCATATCACGGAAAGTAATTACCTATTATGTATATGCAGGTGTGCACACATGGTGTGAGCGGGGAGCAGAGAGAGAGACAAAGACAGAGACTTTTTAATTATAAAAATGCAAAAAAAAAAAAACGGTGTAAGTGAAAAGGTGTGGGCTGCCCCCTGCCCCCCTCCCCTGGACCCCCAGGAGGGGCAAGCATGAAATAGTAAACAGTAACAAAACACACATATCAGCAGAGACAGAAGCCCCCTCCTGCCAACAACTTATATGGGTTACACATTTTGGGCTAGCTGTCCATCTCCTGCCTTAATGAGTGTTCCCTCAGTAGCTTAAGATAACACAAACTGGTTCACATTTTGTTCCAAGGCAAAGTGTCTAAACTAAAATGAGATGTGTGCCTGCACCAAGAAACAGAGGAGTTGGAATGTGTCATCAGTGCTAGCCCCTGCAAGCTGGTTTTCAGGGTCACCATCTTGGCCTAGCATATCAGGAAATTGGTCAGGCAGATTATGCTTCCCTTGGCTGCTCAGTACAAGATAGTGAAAATATACACAGGGGGCACATCTACATGCTCATTAATAGGCAGTGGTTACTGTACATGTAATTTAGTACTTGTATAACCAACTATTACATAAATGTACAGTAACTAAAATTGCTGTGCAGTAGCACCGGCGAGTGCCTTTTTAGTGATGCTACTGTGAAGTAGCCTAATAATACTGTATAGCAGAGTATTAGCACTGTCTGTACTGTGACACTCTACTGCACAATGTTATTAGGCTACTGCACAATTAACATCTCATGTTGATGCACCCAGAGGGTGCATCCACACATGCAAATGCTGCTGGATGGGTACCCACCCAGGGAAGGCAGTTGTCCTTGTTGTACTGCATCCTATTGTGTACTGCCCACTTTTCTAATCTGTCCAGGTCTGCCTGCAATCATTCCCTATCCTCCAGAGTGTACACTTCATCCCATAATTTAGTATTGTCTGCAAACTTGGACAGAGTACACTTCACACCCACATCCAAGTCACTGATGAAGATGTAGAAGAGTACTGGTCCAAGGACCAAACCTTGGGGGACTCCACTACCCACATCTTTCCAGCTCAATACCAACCTGTCTACTACCACTCTCTTGGTGTAACCACGAAGCCAATTTGCTACCCACCAGGCCATGTAAACATCTATGTTACAGCCTCTTCATTTATTTAGGAGAATGGGATGAGATACGAAGGCCTTGCTAAAATCCAAGAAAATGACATCCACCTCTACTCCTGCATCTAAGCATTTTGCTACCCTGTCATAAAACAAAACCAGATTGGTTAGGATGATCTACCTGCTATGAATCCATGGTGGTTTCTCTGCTGCATTATTTTTCCTGCTGGACTCCCACAAATATGATCCTTCATAATCTTTTCAAAGACCTTTCCAAGGATAGAGGTGAGGCCTATAATTGCTCAGATCGTCCTTCCTCCCCTTCTTGAAAATAGGGATCATATTGGCCCTTTTCCAGTCCTCCAGGACCTGACCCGAGCACCACGAGTGCTCAGACAGCTGTGTTAGTGGTTCTGCTATGACACTAGCCAATTCTTTCATTGCTCTCAGATGCAGCTCATCCAGGCCTGCTGCCTTAAACACATCCAGTCCATCCAAGTGACTGCACCAAGTCAGCGTCAACAGTTGGTGAGCTGATGTCCATCTGATGCCCATCTAAGAACCCATTAGGAGATTTATCTTGAGCCCTGTTCAGGAACACCAAAGCAAAAAACTCATTGAATAGCTCAGCCTTGCCCTGGCCCCCCTCCCCCCGCCCCCCGTCTGTCACTAATTGCTGCTTCTTTTTCGGTAGGGGTCCTATGCTGTTCTGCACCTTCCTTTTACTCCCTACATACCTAAAAAAGACATTTTGTTGTCTTTAATTTGTGTTGCCAGCCTCAGCTCTATAATTGCTTTGGCCCTTCTAACTGCCTCCCTGCAAGCACAGGATTCTATTTCATCTTCTGGAAGAAAACAATTACCCTGCATGCCTGTGCATATATATTCCAGAAACACATTATTGGTGTTGGTTATGATGGGGAATGAGGCATTAGTCCAATACCCTAGTTCAGTGATGCTCAATCCAGCTTGTGGGACTGTCATCTAGCCCATGGTGGTGAGGGAGTGGCAGCAGCATCAATTGCCATTGCTCTGGAGCTCTGGAAGCAGGGGCTGGAGGTCACCACATTTCTGGACTCCTAGGGAACTTTGTAGGTGGAATGACACAACCTATATACCAGATCTCACCGGTGCACAGGGTGGCTCCAGGTGCTTGGGTAGATCCAGGATGGATCTGGAGCTGGACCTAGGGCCAGGTCAACACATGGGATCACACACATGGGGGTGCACAAAGTAACCCCATGCATCAGCCCTGCTTTGGGATGCAGCCTGCAGAATGGCCCCACACCATTCATCTGTGCTGTTAGGCCAGAAGGTTGAGCACCACTGATCTAGTTGATTGGTAAGCAAGTTATAGCTTCCCCACCACCAAAGAGGGTTTGAACCTATCTCCTACTTCCCAGCACAATACCTTAACTGCTAGGGCAGTGTCCAGATCCCTCTTCAGCCCTCCTCTTGAGGCTAAGCCACTGTACCTTGCATTTAATACTCTATAACATGACTATTTCATGAGAATATGGAAGGAGGGGGAAGTCTCTGACCCACTGGGATCTAGAGTTCATACTACAACACATGGGCCCCTTCCATCTACAGAGGCACCCATCTCACAGTGTCATACACCCTCTAGCTTGCAAGTGCCCTATTAGGAGATTGTGCTAAGATATGGAAGGCTCCTCCTCCTCGTCTAACATTTATCACTGACTAGTTGGGGTTTTCCCACCCACAATTTCAGATACATACCTGGGTCAACATACTGTACTGCAGACCTGCTTACTGACCATACTCAGTAACCATGTGGACACTTGCATGCCCATACTGGACATGGAAGAAGACTGAAAACTGTGTGGAAGTACCACTTAAAGTACTAAAGTGAAATAGGACTTAATGCTTAATCTTTGTAAGCAGTGAGCACATTATAGAAGAGCTAGTTACGGTGAAGGTGAGAAAAATGTGAGAGGCAAACAAATATAAGCTCACAGTTTGATTAAAATGAAAAAGTCCTAAAGTGCTAGACCACACAATAGTCCACAAGTTAGTGAGAAATTCTTCCATATTATTTACTCTACTAAAAGTAAAGTAGCAGATGACAAATAAAGTGACAATGTTTTTGTATTACAAAAAAAAGTATCTTTCATGAAGCAATTATTATAATCAAACGGTAATACTCCAGATGAGAAGAATGTATTTAAATCAAATCTGTTAATAAAGGAATATGAAAAGATTCAAAATACAAAGTTAGAAAATTGCACTCTGTACAAGAGAGAGGGAAACATCACTGCTTGCTGTCTTTTATATGAAAGAAAGGTAATAAACTAAGTAGTGAGAGAACTTGTAAATGGCCTTCAAAAGCTGTTCAACCAAAAGACAACAGAGTGTCAAATTCAATGCAGTAGAGAAAAAAAAGTTTCTGACAACTCCTTGTTAATTAAAAAAATAAGGTTACTCTTCACAGTCTGATGGTTTAGACTTTATTTTAAAGAAAAAATTATTTTTAGGAATTACTTTTCAATGTAGGTTCATTTTTTCAGCAAAGCCTGCCCGTATAAGTACTGGTAAGTCACAGTCTTTGTGTACCTCTGCTTGCCATATCTAATATAGGGAATATTAATTCTTCCCTTTGTTAAGCATAGGTGCATGTGTTATAAATCCATAAGTATGTGGAAAGTGCATAGAGACCATGACTGGATGGGCAACAGGAAAAGACACATAGATGGAAACATCAGATTCAAATACCCCTGCACTCTGAAGAAGTTTCACTTCACTGTATTGACCCCATCCCCTGTAATTAAAATAGAAAGAGCTCTCATTGGAGAGCCCACAAAGTCATGCAAAGAAAGGAGCAGTTTACAAACCTCTTACAATAGATTGCAGAAGTTGATGTCAATTAGACTGAATGATTTCAAAACAGACAATTAATAAATTGTAATGTGATCACTTACAATAGTGTATGAAATGTCTATCACTGTACTATCTAGAGATAAGGAAGGAGGCAAACGGCCTAAATAATTACAGAAAGTAGCTAGATGCCTTCAAGTTGGTAGGGCTGAATGGGATGCCACCTAGGGTCTTGAAGTAATTAGCTGAGGTAATTTTAGAGCCATTTACTATCCGCCTTGAGTACTCATGGAACTTGGGTGAGATCCCAGATGACTGAAAAAGCTTAACATAGTGCTCATCTTTAATAAAGGGAAGAAGGAGTATACAAGGCACTACAGATGAGTCAGCCTGACTTCTATACCAGGAAAGATCATGGAGCAGACTGTCAAGGAATTTACTGTGAAGCACCTAGAGGATAATAAGGTGATCAGAAATAGGCAGCATGGATTCACCCAGAGCAAGTCATGCCTGACTGACCTGATTTCTTTCTATGATAAAGTGACAGGGTCTGTGGATGAAGGGATAGCAGTATTGGCGACACATAGGGGGTACACGTAAGTGCAGGTGCACTCCCGGAGATTGGCGGTGCACCCCCTGACAGAAGCACCGCCGATGCTGCCAGTGATGCCTGCAGGTGATTGCCACTCACCACCCCCCCATCGCCACTGACACTGCCAGCAGCATCTCTGGGCAGTCCCCAGTCGCTGCTGGCCACTGCCGATGCTGCCGGCGGTATCTGTGGGTGGTTGCCAACCACTGGTCAGCCCTTGTCACGCCCTCCCCACTGCCAACACCACCATGGCCACCTGTGGGAGCTCTCCACTTGCTGCCCCCACACCCTCACCCCTGCCCCCACCGCCGCTGCTGCCACCGCCTGCAGATGTTTGCTGTGCCCGCCAGCCTCCGGGGGCACAAGTCATTCATGGATAGCAGTGGATGTGATATACCTGGTCTTTAGCCAAGGTTTTGACACTGTTCCACACAACATTCTCACTAACAAGCTAAGGAAATGAAGACTAGAAGAAAGTGCTGTAAGGTAGATACATAATGAAAAACAAGGGTTATTTTGCCTGGAAAAGAGAAGACCAATGGCAGATTAATTTCTCTTTCTTCATTAGAAATTTAATGCATAGGTAGAATTGGGAGCCACTATCAAAATGTTCCAAAACAACCATCTTTGGATTAGACAGAGGTGCAACCTTTAAAGAGACACTGTTAGAGCTAGGATAATGTAACAGGTGGGCCAAAAAGACAACTTGGTTATACAGTATAGAAGCTCCTGTCTAACCCTAAGGCTCCTATAGATGTGCAGAGAGGCTGTCCTGATGTGCTGTAAATCCAGCATATCAGAGCAGACTTGATTAATCGAGTCTGCTGCAGCGCAGAAATTAACGCAATCTAGCAGCCTCCAGCATCACATGAATTACTGTCTCCACACTAAAAATGTCCACAGGGCACTTGGAACTAGAGCTTGTTCAATAAGCTTTAGTTCAAAGCACCCCACCACCATTTTTCAGTACACAGATGCTGATACACATGATGCTCAGGTGCTTTTAATTAGCGCGGCTCACTAATTAAAGCAGCCCCCCCCCCCCCCTCCTGGAGCACAGCTATAGACAGTCTTAGAGTAGCTTCACTGAATGGCAACAGAGCTAATGTAACAGAGAACACAGCTTTGTGCTATAGTTGCCATTTTTAACATGGACGTAATGTTTATATTAGTTAAAGATATTTAATTAGACAATACTTCAGCTGGTGTAAAAATCAGAATAGCACCATTGAAGTCAAAGAAATGATACTGATATATGGCAGTTAATTAACTAGCACATATTAAAATATGGTAGCTCTCTTCTGTTCATGCTCCTAAGGAAATAAGTATTTGTATGTGAAAGAGGTACAGGACAGGCAAGAATGTGTAGTTCTGTGGATTATGCAGATAGTTTGTGGGGAGCTTTCCATCATATATTTCCAGCAATATTGAATATAACACATCATTCTAAGGAGAGAATTTTTGACTCTACAAAATAGAAGAGGGTATGAATTTTTTCACCTTTAGACTATAAAATAACTTAAATTTATTTCCCCAGTCACGTCCTTTGCATTATCAGCATATCTATAGGAATAATTAAAAGTATGAATACAACTTTAGCTAATATAATATGTATATGTTCTGTGTATATCTAGAATAACTACTTTAAAAGTAATGAAGCAAAACATACATAAGAAGCAGAATCAGCTACACTGATCTTCCCCTCCCCTGCTTCTTCTCTTCCTGTTTTAATCTTAGCTTCTTGCCAAAGATTTCCCTTTTTTTAATCCAAACCAGATCAGAAATGCCAGAGAATGTTGGTACAAATGGTATGGGTCATTATATTCTCAATCTGTCCAGGTACTCATATTGAGGTACACATATACTCATGTTCAGTTTCACTGAAGCCAGTGGCAGTTTGAAGAAGTACAGAGGTACATGCTTTGGTCAGATTTACTTAGATTTCTGAAGTTCTTCCAGCACTCACTTGTAATTACAGTAGATAGTCCACACTGTTTGCTGTATGTTTGACTATGAAATAAAATAAGAAATTGTATTTCGGCAATAGTGAGAGACCTCAGAAGCAAACCCTGATTAGGGTGATGACTTCCATATCAGAGAAAATCTACTCTTGAGAATTTAGCATACTATTTAAATTGGTTGTACATATTTTTCAAGTTCTTTTTCCTCAAGAAAAATTCTAATCTTTAACTTATTTCCTGCTGAAGACTGAGCTTTAAAATAGCCTCTTCTATCCCAAATAAAACAGTTTAAGCTGCATTGCTTGTTCAAGAAGCATAACTTAAGGGGCACATCCAGATGAGTCTGTACGTGCGTCATGCAGCAAAAAAATGTTCCCCACACTGCAAGTGTGCAGCGCAGGGAGCAAATGAGAGCCCTGGATATCTGGGGGGCAAAAAAAAAAAAATGCTCTGCAGAACAGGCAACACAGGAGTCAGTCCTCCAGGAGAGACACTCTGGTTTCAGCCAGAGCATCTCTGGGTGCTCCTGATGCCCCTGGTGCTGTCCAAGGTAAGTTAGGGAATGGGGTGGAAGGGTTATGAGTGTGAGTGGGTGTGAGTGGTTGTGGGGAGTGCCAGAAGGATGTAAGGGGGGGTGTTGGGAGGGCTCTTGAGAGCTATAGGGAGTGAATGAAGGTGTTGGGGAGTGTGGGGAGTGGCAGGGGGGGATGACCCAGTGGGTGGAGACATGGAGGGGCTTGAGCAGGGGCTGCCATACAGCTGCCCCCTCCACCCAGCCCCAGTGGTACTGGCAGCAGCAGACAGCATGGCTGTGGCTCTGCTATAGGCACAGGTGGGCAGTGATGCGGTGCTGTGTGACCCGGGCTCCTACATGCTGAACAGACCTGGCCTGGCCTGCAAATGCATGGCCTTGGATGGGCCAAGTCAGGTCCATTCAGCATGTAGAAGTCCAGGTCACACAGCACCATGTCACTGCTCGCCTATGCCTGCAGGACAGTCACAACCATGCTGCCTGCTGCCGCCGGCACCTGCAGGGAGGAGTTGGGGCCCTGCAGGGGGGACAGTCCATGTGCTGTGGGGGGGGGGGCTACACACTGTGGGAGCTAGGGAGCCCACCCCTCCTGACCAGCACCCTCACAAAGTCCCCCCACACCCACAGTCCCCCCACAATCACCCCCACCTACCCACACACCAACCTACCCACCTTCCCCCACACCCCTTCCCACCCCTTTCCTACAAACCCCACACCCCCATCATACACCCATCCTGTGCAAAGAAAACCAAAAGGACACATTAACACATATAGATATTTAGAATTTATTTTATCATGCTGTTAGAGACACTGGTAGGCTTCCAAACTGCTTTAACATTGTAAATATACCAATGAAGCATTGCCCAACTGATCAATCCGTCTCTCTCTCTCTCTCTCTCTCTCTCTCGCTCTCTCGCTCTTTCTCTGTGTGTGTGTGTATGTGTGTAGAGTGCTCTCTTTTATTCTAATTGTGGAAGAACATGGATTTTGGGGTATTTTAAAAAATGGATTTGGGATGCTGCTGCAGCAGTCTGGCTGCCACAATGTGTAGTGTCCCCAAATACCAATTGGCTGGGCCTGAGAAGCTCCTGAGAGAGAGTAGCCCTGAGATGCTTGCTAGGGCAGGTTTTTATACTGCTGGAGCCAGCACAAGTGCTGGCCCCGAGCTCTAGCTTCCTCCTTGCTGTAGATACGGGAGGAGCCAGGCAGGGGTATTTTGCCCCAAGTGACACAATTTGCTCCACAACAAAGTGCATGCCCGGACACGTGCACTGAGGCAAAAAGCTCTGGCTCAAATTTGCACGCCTTCTATTTGAGCTGCTGCAAGCACACATGCCTGCATGTGTGGATGCGTTCAAGAAGGTTATCCATAACATCTGTACAAAGATTTTAAAAAGTAAAGATGAGTTGTCAAGATTTCAGGAATTGCATCAGAAGTTAGATAACCCAGTGCTCTAAAGTCAACAAATTCACTAAGTATTTTGGTATCACTTTTGTAGCCTGATACCAAGCACTTTATTGGAATGTTTTTTTAAAATAGAATGATAGAATCGTAAAATGAGGACTTGGAGGGACCTCAGGAGGTAATCTAATCCAAGTCCCTGCTCAAAGCAGGACCAGCCCCAACTAGGTCATCCCAGCCAAGACTTTGTTTAGCTGGGTCTTAATAACCTCCAAAGACAGAGTCCACAACCTTTCTGGGTAACCTGTTCTAAGGCTTCACTTCCCTCCTAGTGAGAAAGTTTTTCCTAATGTCTAACCTAAACTTCCCTTGCTGCAACTTGTAACCATTGCTCCTTGTTCTGCCATCTGCTACCACTGAGAACAGTGTAGCAAGTCTAGCACAATCTTCTTTGGAACCCTCCTTCAGGTAGTTAAGACTTCTATCAAAGCCTTTCTCATTCTTCTCTTCTGTAGACTAAATACATCCAGTTCCCCCTAAATAAATCCAGTTCCCCTCAGCCTCTCCTCAGAAATCATGTACCCCACCCCCCTAACCATTTTTGTTAGATTCTGCTGAACACTTTCAAATTTGTCCACATCCTTTCTTTAGTGTGGGGCCCAAAACTGGACAAAGTAATCCAGATGTGGTCTCTCCAGTCCTGAATAGAGAGGAAGCATCACTTCCCTCAATCTGCTGGCAACACTCATGCTAATGTAGTCTAATATGCCATTAGCCTTCTTAGCAACAAGGGCACACTATTGGCTCATATTCAGTTTATAGTCCACTGTAATCACCAGGTACTTTTCTGCAGAGCTGCTGCCCAGCCAGTCATCCCCCAGCCTATATGGGTGCATGGGATTGTTCCATCCTAAGTGCATCCTAAGTTTTTTGCTGCATGAGGCACGTACGGACTCACCTGGATGTGCCCCTTAAGTTATGCTTCTTGAACAAGCAATGCAGCTGAAGCTGTTTTATTTGGGATAGAAGAGGCTATTTTAAAGCTCAGTCTTCAGCAGGAAATAAGTTAAAGATTAGAATTTTTCTTGAGGAAAAAGAACTTGAAAAATATGTACAACCAATTTAAATAGTATGTTAAATACTTTGCACATGTTCTTCTTGAACCTCATGAGATTTCTTCTGGTCCAGTCCATCAATTTGTCTACATCTCTCTGAATCCTTGCCCCACCCTCCAGTGTACTGTATATACTACTCCCCCTGGCTTGGTGTTATCTGCGAACTTGCTAAGGGTCCACTCCAGCCCATTTTCCAGATCAATGATGAAGATATTGAACAAAACTGGCCCCAGAACTGACCCCCAGGGCCTTCCACTTGATACCAGCTGCCAGCTTGACATAGAGCCATTGATTACTACCCTCTGAGTCTATCGATCCAGCCAATTTTCTTTCTGTTTTACAGTGCATTTATCCAACTGATACTTCTTTAGCTTGCCTGAAAGAATGGTGTGGGAGACCATACGCAAAAACCTTGCTAAGGTCAAGGTATATTGTGCCCACTGCTCTTCCTGCATCCACAGACCCAGTCATCTCATCATAGAAAGCACTTGTGTTTGTCAGGGAGGAATTACCCTTGGTGATTTAATGCTGATTGTTCCTAATTACATTTTTCTTCTCCAAGTGCTTAGAAATGAGTTTCTTGAGAAACTGCTCTATGATTTTTCCAGGGGATGAGGAAAAATATGCACTACTTTAAAGAGCAATTAATTTAAACAAATGAAAATGAAACCATCTTTTTATGTGCATTTGTTCTTCATTGGTATCCATAGGAGTAACCCCAACATGATCACTGAGGATATCTACACAAAGTATCCCTACATGGTATTAATGCCCTCCAAGTTCTGTGCAAGAGCTGCTGCTGTTTGTATAGGGACAATATTATCATCCTTATCCCATGAGGCACATTAGCATATCACAGTTTACATATTCCTCTTTTTCTCATGAAGATATCTTAACATCTTAAAATAGGAAGCCTCTGTCAGTTAAGTTACATTCCAGCATATGAACACAATTTTTATTATACAAAATTATTCAGCAGCTGTTTCCTTATCTGTCAGTTTTTCAGCCTGCTTAAGAATTATCCATACAGTTTCCCTTGAAAATAAAGTGTGACTAAAATTGCAATACCACACATTGTTGCCTGCTACAAAGAGAATCATATAAGTCATGCATAATCTATTTAGATGTCCATTTGCACAGTAGTAGAGAAGCCTCAAATTAGAACTAGATTAGAACCAGATGCTAGCTACTCCACTCAAGTTTAAAACTGATTCAAACTAAGTTAAGATTGTGGGACCTCATTTTTTGCAGAGCAGATTCCATGTTCAAGTGAAATAGAAGACAGACAGGCAGACAGTTGTCCAAATTTGAAACTAAACCTTCAAGACGATTTTTCCTCCTCTGTTGTCACACCATCTCCTTTAAGGTTGCTGTCAGGATTAGAAGCAGAAGAATACAAATAGAATGATAAGATTGTTGCTGTTGTTACATTTCCACTGCATCTGGAAGCAAAAAGTAGTACTTGTAACAAAAGGGGTTTTTTTGCGGAATTTCTAGTGCAATTTGTAGGCCTAAAATTTTTAGAGAATCTGTAGGTGCTGAAAGAAATGAAATCTTCAGTTCCTAAGCTTATTAGTGTGGCATCTGAAAGTTGGGTTCTTGGTTGTAGCCTTGTTGGTCTAATGACATAGACAGGCAAGGTTCTTTGAGTAGATGTGATATCTTTTATTAAACTAACTCAGTTGGTCTAATAAAAGGTATAGAAAGTTTGCGCTGTCAGATCCACTGCTGTTTTACACACTTCATTTATGCTATGTCAAGGAACAATGTTAGCCAACTAGAAAAAGTTTCCAGAGATCACAAGAACTTCCACAGATTTTTACCACTCCCAGCTCTGTTTAGGCTCCTAAATATAGAGATCAAAATTCAGGTCTTCTGTCCTGTAGTAATGTATCATTTAGAGATAAACTTCTACATATCCATAATAGGGCGGTGCAAAATTTCGCTGGCTGTTTTGTTTTGATCCTGTTTCGACTTGTTTCAAGCTCAAAATAGCAACATCAAAATGAAACAAAGTCTTTGAAACAGCCTTGAAATGAAATGAGGGAACTCAAAACATTTAGAAAGTTTCAAAATATTTCAAGTTTTGAAACTGAAGCTGGGCTTGCCTGCAGGGAAACAGAAAGTAAGTAGAGGAAGGGGGAAGAGGGGAGAAGTGGGGGAAGGACTGCTGTTATATTGACTGTGTAGCTGTCCAGTGACTGTAATCCTTCCTTGAGGTCCCTTCTAATCCCAGTGCTCTGGGGGAGGGATGGAAAAACAGCATAAAAGTCAGCATGGTTTGAACTGCCCTGCTTTCTGCCTTGGGGTGAGTTCCAGTAGCTCAGCAGCATCAGACAATGAAGGCTATTAGCACTGATCTAAAGGATGACCTACTTGCTAGCCTAGCCTAGCAAGAGGGATTCCAGAATACCTTTTTCTCTCTTCCAGAGGCTTTTATTTTATTATTATATTGATTTATTCTTTTCAATTTTATATTTACATTGGATAGGATATTACTATAGAATTTAATTAATATAGGTAGGGAAATACAGTTATATTTTATTCCTATACATTTAAAGCTTGCAACATACATACACTATATAATTTATATAGGAAGAAAGACATTCCTATTATATAGGAAGAAAAATATGTTTATATTTTTTTATACACATCTATACTTTGCACCACACACATTATTGAATTTATTCGTATTTCTTTTTATACATTTCTACTTTGTGCCATTCACACATTATTGAATTTATATAGGAAGACAAATAAATGTATTTATTTGTATAAAAGCAAGACATTATGAAACACACCATGAAGAGTGGTGGAAAGGCAGGTGCTGGCAAGCTGTCAGGGAGGGTCAGAAGAGAGGATAGAGGGAGAGGTGTAAGTCCCCTCCCCACCTCCCAAACTGAGATACAGCCTTTTTTCTCAGCAAGCAGGGATGAGGCTTCCACAAGCAGCAAGGAGGGGGAAGCAGTGCTACTGCCTGTGCCTGAGACTGCATCCCCTCCAAGAGCACCAGCCATAACACCCCTCCCCCACCATAACAACAACAAGCAGCAGCACCTGAAGCAGCATTACAGTCTCCTCCACCCCCATTTCACTTCCCATGCTGAGCCTTCCCATGCCAAACCATGCCAGAAAAAGGGCTGGAGCTGGATCTCAGTGCCCTAGCAAGCAAAATTCTGGGGAAGGAAGGGGAATCATCTGAGTTTGTGCTCCACACCTCTCAAGTTTCCCCTACAACCAGGTCTCCTTCCCCAGAAGGCACTTCAAAGGAGGTTGATGTAGAGATTGTGGAGGCAAGCAGCTCAGCACCCCAGAAGTGAGTGGGCAGTGTGGTCTGGGATCATTTTGAGCTGGCAGATGATCCCATGTATGCTGTCTTCCTGCACTGCCAAGCCAAAACCAGCTGAAGCAAGGGAACAAAACACATGAGCACCACAGGGATGCTGATGCATCTCTGCAGGCACCACCCCCTTGCCCTTGCTACTCCTAAGCCTGGCATCAGTAGAAGCATGCCCAAAGGGAAGTCCCCCTCTCACTCCAAAGCCCCCATCCCCCCAAAACAAAGTGGAACAGTGGGGAAAAGAAAGTGGGGTGTGTTGCAAGAGTGAGCGAGATCATCCATACCATTGGGGAAATGCTTGCTGATGATGGCCAGCCCTTCTCCTTAGATGAGTGGCCAGGGCTCAGGCAGCTCATGGTACTCATCACCCCATCCTACCAAGTGCCTGCACACACCACCTTCAGCAAGACAGTGGTGCACTCCCTGTATGAGGCATGCAGAGAGTACTTGAGGGAGGAGCTGTTCAAGGCAGGTCCACAGGTGGCCTTACACTTCACCTCAGACATCTGGATCAGCCAGGGTAGAGATCACACCTTCCTCTCCCTCACAGGAAAGTCTGTTGGTGAACTTCTTCAAGCAATCAGTCAGTCTGTTGGTGAACTTCTTCAAGCTGAGGTGATGGATGAGCCCCACCTGGCAACAGAGATCATGGGGTCCATGAACCTCTTGGTGCAGGGGTGGCTCTTTGGGCAGGGTGAGCTTACCCATGGGTTCATGGTCACTGACAATGGGGCCAATACGATCAAGGCAGTTGTGTGCCTCTGTGTGGCACACAAGTTGCACCTCATTGTCAGGGATGACTTGGAGGGGAACAAGACTGCTGGTGACAGCGCCAGCACCACCATCAAGCTCATTTCCAAATGCAGGAAGGTGGCAGGCTTCTTCCACCAGAGCATCAAGGGGAGCAAGATGCTGCAGGACAAACAAACAGAGCTGAACATCTCACAGCAAAAAATCATGCAGGATGTGGAGACTCAATGGAACTCCACCTGATGCTCAAGAGGCTGGTGGAGCAACAGAAGGCCATCCATGAGGTGGCCTTGCTCAGGGAGATTGGGATCAGCAGGCCCCTTGACCAGGCTGTGTGGGATACCATCTCCCAGATCTTGGTGGTTCTCAAACCCTTCCTCAAGGCCATCAAGACCCTCAATGCTGGCAATGCCTTCCTTAACCAGGTGATCCCAATAGTGAGGGAACTTCAGAGCCAAATGGAGAGCTTCCACAGGACCAATGTCCCTGGCTGGGGAAAGCCACTGTCACCAGACATGCATGCACTAGTGAGGTGGCTGAAGGAGGGCATCAGGAAATGACTCAATCCCTTGCAGTCCAGTACGGTCCATGTGCTGGCCACCATGCATGACCCAAGGGTGAAGGACAGTGTATGCAGCAGCCAAAGCCTGAATCAGTGGACGGAGGTGCTGGTGAAGAGAGTCATGGAGGCAGAATGGCAGTGGTGGGGGGATATGGAAGAGCAGGATCCACTGTCCCATGCTAGTGCACCATCCACCAGCCAGTGTCCTCCTCAACCACAGGTGCTGCCAATGTGGGCCAAGGGCATGGTTTCCATGGTGGGGTCCAGAGGCACCATCCCCACCATCATTCAAGTAGCACTCAGGCCTTGGTGGCGGCCTATCTTGCCAAAGACATGGAGCCACTGCTGTGCAACCCCTTGGCCTACTGGTTAAGCCACAGCCAGATGTGGCTGGATCTGGCCACAGTTGCCTGCAAACACCTGTCCGGTCCACTGACCCGTGTTCCAAGTGAGAGGGTGTCCAGCATTGCTGGAGATGTTGTGATACCCCACTGCACCTGCTGAGATCCTGGTTTGGTGGAGCAGCTGGTCTTCCTAAAGGTGAGCCTCCCGCTGCTGGGGTTTCCCAAGCTCCAGGTGCAGATGGAGTGAATGCTAGCCTTCTCACTCTGTCTGCACCTATTACCCTTTTTTTGTTTTTATCAAGCCAGTTACTGCCCTGCTCTCAGAGCTGGAGAGGGCACTCACTGCATCACCAGCCAGCAGGGGAAGAACATGTCCCTGCTGAGCATCTGTGCCAGGATGAACTTGGAGGTATGGGCTGGGGCTATGGGGAAGGAAGAGGCCCCAGGTCCTAGGCATAACCACTAAAACTGCACTCTGCCAGGGTAGTCCCACAAACTGCACACCAGAATCTATCAAAGACAAGAATACCCAACTACCTGTGGGGGCAAATTCCTCACAAAAAGAACCCACTCTGTCTCTAGTCTCTCAGGGAATTTACAAACCACATTTCACAGCTGGGCCTATGCACTTCATTTCATCAACCTCATAGACTCAATATAGGCAGTGGAATTCTGACACCCTACAACCTGCCAGACATCTGACTCCCCACGTACCTCTCCATTTTTACCTGCGCTGCTACATCCCCCTCCCCCCCAGCCTGTCCCTCACTCCCGACACCTCCATTTCTATTTTCACTGACTGGCTTTCTTCCCTGGACTGCATGCCAGCCACTAGCTTCTTTACTATTATTTCCATCCAGGAACAGCACACACACACACCAACTGCAGGTGCTTCCACAGCCTGACAAAATGTTTTTCAATCCAAAAGCTTGCAATTTATCAAACTATTCATTTTTAAATAATAAACATATAAACATAAAAACAAAACCCATCACACACCACAAATAACACATCATTTATGTATCCAAATCAACATCTCTATTTCTTCCATTCAATTATTTTATAAACATTCTCATTTCATTAACCATAAGCCACTTAGCCCTATCGGACAATCGAGGAAAACCCCTCTCCATAAAATCAAAATGCAACTGCTCACTGTCCTGGTTTCCTCTAACTATTCAGTTGGTTTAATAAAAGATACCAGATTGACCCAAAGGACTTTGTCTGCCAATGCCATGCCATGTCCTTAGACCAACACCCCTAGCACCTGACTGGAAGGACAGAGGGCCCTGGGCAGTGGGCACATCTAAGTCCCAGGGCTGGAGCTGGTAGGGAGAGTTCTCTGGCAAATGCTGGAGAAGAAGCTTCTGCAGGAAAGGAAAGAAAGGCTCTGATCTGTGACAGTTTGGCTGCCTGAGATGCTGGCAGTGCTACTGTGCTGCTTACTAACCTATTACCTGTTGTCATTTAAAGTGGTGGACTGAACTGAGGGTGTAGGAGAGGAGAAGCCCTCACTGGGGCACACTACTGTGTCATGTAGCGGCCCCAGTGCCAGTAAGGGTGCACCTTAACACACACACAGAGTCACACAGTGAGGGCTCACCCTAACACACATGCTGGAGAAGAAGCTCCTGCAGGAGAAGAAAGAAAGGCTCTGCCACAATTTGGCTGCCTGAGATGCTGCTGGTGCTACTGTGCCAGTTCTCACTAAGTTACTTTATTACATATTGCCATTTAAAGTGGTGGAGCAGACTGAGGCTCTAGGAGAGGAGGAGACCTCATTGGGGCACACTACCTTGTCATGTAGAGGTTCCAGCACCAGTGAGGGCAGGCCTCAACACACACTCAAAGTCACACATCACGAGTTTTGTTTGTCAGCAGCTTGAGGTACTGTTTTCCAGAAACTCCTGCACCTAACTCCCTGAAAGCTGGCAGGCTTTGTGGCCTCAGCAGGGCCTAGCATGCCTGCAGTTTTCACCCCCCTGTGCCGTAACACACACACATGACATGAGTTTTGCTTTCAAGAGTTTGAGGTGCAGTTTCCCAAAATCCCTGCACCTATCTCCTTGAAACTTAGCACTCTTCATGGTCTCAGAAGAGGCTACCATCCTTGCAAGTTTTATCCAAATCAGGCACAAAAAGGCCAAAGTTATGGGCGGTTTTGTGCTTCCCCATTATAGCCTATGGGCAAAATGTGAAAACAGTGAAACAGTTTTGATGAAATGAAATGGAACAGTGGTTTTGAAATGAAATGAGACTCAAAACAAAACACTGCTTCATTGAAACAGAGGTCAAAACAGAATGGTACCATTTCACACAGCCCTAATCCATAATTGTTTCCGAGTTCTTCCAACCATATTTGTGCATACAAACTCTTCTATCTAGTTCTATAAGCCTGTAGGCTGTGCCTCTATCCTCCTAGTAATAGGGGCAGTAAATAATAAATAGTTTAATAAATAATGAAATCATACATGAACAAGAGGGTGTGTCAGACTCTTAGTTATAGTTCCTCTTTTCTTGTGGACAGTCAAAAGCATTCAAACAGTGCAAGAGGCAAAGGAATTTTCCTATTTCTGTATTAACAACTGAAATCTTTATGGCTATTCTGGAACATAATATTTTTAATCAACTTTGTACAAATAACTATGGTCAGATGCTGTACAGATGGTAGGATGCTATGCTGACATATTCCTTCTACTCCATAAAAATTATGTACTGCATACTAAGGAGTTATTTAATAAAGAGTTTCCACCAGATATCATATTTATGTGCAACCATCTACTAAGTAAAAATTATGTCACTGATCAGTAAAATATGCAAATGTGTTAAGACTGCCAGTCACAAGGAACTCTCTAAACATCTTTACTTATCTATCTGAAGGTTCTCACAAGCATTTATCATCCCACAGCTCGTAAAAACATTGTTTCACTATTCAAAGCTTCTGCTCTTCTCCTTTCATTCATTTCACTGAATATTTGCTTTGATATCTTTCTATTTATTTTAGGACTACTGGGAGAATTTGCCTGGTATCAAACCAGTTATAGAGGGAAAGTTCTCCTGGAGAAAGGGGTTGTGCAAAATATTATAAAGGTAGTTTAGCTGAGTTCCTGCAGAGCAGTTAGCATGATTGGCTAGGAGGTGTACTTAGCCAGAACCCCCCCTTTGATCTAGCTTGAAACAATGCTGCTAAACAACAATCCTGATTACATTCTTATAGCTTCACATACTCCAGTTGTTCACTCACCAGTTCTTTATTCTCAGGAGTATTTCACACGATGACCTGATTTCACCACAACTTTATTCTAAGGCACCAAAAAAGCAGCACATTACTTGGAAAAGCCTATTAAGACATCCCATTAGTTGTCCCTTACAACCCACACTTCATCCTGCCCACATTTAGCAGAGGCGTCCAAGTATTAAGCAAGAAATTTGTACTATTAATACCTCAGGGGCTCTTGTAATGCTTTTACAGGAAATCCTCTCACTTCAACAGAAGTTTTGGTTACCACTACAATATGGGATTAATTGTGCAAAGACACCAAGTGCAGTGCACTGGGATCTGAATAATTTCTTCTGTTGTCCACAGTTGCTGATTTTCAATATTCAACAATTTAATTCCTACAGTACAATCTTTTCCCTTCAGCAACAGGTGTTTCCCATGCGTCAGACATTTCAAAATGCTGAGTCCTAAACACTGCAATTTTCCAGCCACCTTTTGTCTCCTGACAAAGTAACAGGTACCTGTGCAGCCTTTCACATGAGCTCTTCTAACAGTTGCCTATGATTGTTTTACAGCATCAGCAATTTGTAGCTTCCCTGATAAGGCTTCTCTCTGCTTGGGGAATTGCATCTTCAGTAGTGTCTGGCTTAGATCCATACAAAGACAACCTCCATCATCTGACCCCAGATGTGCCTGCAAATAATTTGTACCTGAGTCTCTTCCACTTTTTAGCCACTTCAGAAGCAAAACTTTCTTGAAGTACTGCAGTTGGCAAAGAGAGGTACCATGAGGTGGCATGAACAGCTGATACCTTCAAGGAAATCCTAAATTCTGTTTCCGTGTTTGTAACTCTACTTATAGTGTACTCCCTCGATTAACCCAGTTTGTTTTCTTCCCTCACCACCAGATAAAGTTCCTTTGTTAATCCCTGCTTTTTCACACAGGCCTATTTGATGTGCCAGAGGGTCATGGACTTTGGCCCATTATGAAAAACTATAAATCTGCCTTATCAGTTGGTGTCTCCCTAGGGAAACACCAACTGATTACTTGGGGAAAACAAAAAGAAAATAGGCATGGGTGTGAGGTCATAGGTTAATAATAAGGCCTTTTCACACAGGAATCTCTCATGACCTGCTACAGGGCACAACCCTTTCTCTTCATTGTCAGGTCCAGATTTGATTCAGTAGGCTCTGCTGTACTCCAGCCATCTCTCAGTTGAGAAGACAGGAAAACTTAAAAAACATCATCCCTTTAGAGCTTGCCTACTGTATATAACCATTGTTGGGGGCTTCTCTGTCTACTGCTAATAACATATGCATAAAAAGGGGATTTGGGAGAGTAGAGAATTGTCTGCTCCAGTTAGAGCTAGATTTATCTAGTTCCATGGGAGCCAGGATCTAGGCCATGATCTATGACCCCTCCAATCCAGAAAAGTATCCATTTCACAGAGCTGTACACTCTTAACCTTGTTCTTTTCCTACTGGAAGCACACATATCTCTTCCCTTGGTTGCCCTGAAGGCCAACATCAAAAGAAATACTTGAGAAGGGCCTGGATAATGCCTAACTGGTAGTATGACCACAATACTGGGGGACAGGAGATGCATGTTCAGGCTCTCATAGAGGGTTTGGCCCTAGGACCTGGGTCTCCCACTTCTGGTGAATACCCTAACCACTAAGCTTTGGACTAGAATATGGGACACCCCAATTCTTATGTATAACACCTGCTAATCATAGGATTTTCCCTGGCTACAGTTTCAGAACTTGTATGGGTACCTAGATAAGACCACGTACCTGCCAAGCCACAGCACAGACCTATACAGCATGCTCAGTAGCTGTGTTGTGCCCCACTGTGCATGATACAGAATCACAAACTGTATGT
>NW_017729032.1:28242079-28277946 GCF_001723915.1 Gavialis gangeticus
ACCATGTACCTGCCAAGCCACAGCACAGACCTATACAGCATGCTCAGTAGCTGTGTTGTGCCCCACTGTGCATGATACAGAATCACAAACTGTATGTACCAAACACAATGCATAGCAACTGGGTAAGGGCCATCTGGACACGTGAAGTGGTGTAGGATCTGGCCCTTACACTACAAACAAAAGACAGAATCTTTTACTTATGGCATCATCTTAAACTACATGTGGCAGTTGATATGCAATTGAATATGGAATCATAAATGGGATTTTCTGTGAAAGGCAACAAAAACAATGGAAGGCATCATCAATAAAAAACTGTACAGGTGAAGTAAGGTTGGTGGAAATATCAGTAGTTTCAGCATATTGCCTTTCAAGGATACTGGAACTTGGTTTAAAGAACAAATAACCTTTAAAAGGCCATCAGAGTCAAGAGTATGCTTACAAGACACTACAGGCTCTTACAGTAAGGCTGGTTATCAGTAAAAACTTTGGAGATTGTCAGTGGAAAAAATATTGTGTTGGTAACTCTGTTGGAAAGAATAAACCTAGTAGTATGTAAGTGCTTTAATGACTAGTCCATGGAACTTCCTGTCTCTAGAGAGCTTCTCCCCTCCCCCATGGCTGTTGTAAATGTTGGACAGCATTGTAGGGTCAGTAAAGTAACAGATTCAGGTACAGCAGACTTTCCCAGAACAGTCCTTGCCTAGGATAGCTTATGTTGTAAAAGGGCCCTGCCACAAGCCCAGGTATCAAGGACATATGTGGACAAGTACAGGAGATGCATGTTATAGACAAAGCTGCTGAACATTACTGTTTTTCATCAAAAGTCAAGGACTGGCTGATATAATTGAAGTAGCCCCTTAGGGCTGTCCAAGTCATGCTGATGGTCCCACCATTTCATGCTGTAACATAGAATTTAGAGGATACAACAGTAACTTAAAGGCACCTTAGTTTCTCTCCCCACCTCACTCCAGTTTGGGATTTTTATATTGGGCTTCTATGAGATGCATTAGAAAATCTCTGTATCTGTTGCTTAGATTATTCAGGGTTTTTTTAGTCATTGCAAAATAAATTTCACTTCTATTGCAGGAAAATGTTTGACTCTGGACTTTTGAGAACTGCAATTGGCTGTTTATGAAGAAAAACAATTTTGTATTAATTAAAAATGAAAAGTTTTTTTCATGGCATCATTATCAGCTGTTGTTCATGTTTCTTAGAACCAAAACTTTAAACACAGCTGAGTTGCATAAGTCTCTTCTGTAGTTCTGTATACAGTCAGGAACATAAGAAAACTTGATGAAGAGATAAAAAGTTTAACATTTTCTTCAGGTGGCTACTCCATAGCAAGGTACACAAGGACTTCTCACATCAATGATTTATCCATAATCCATCCCATTTCCCCACACACACACACACATCCCACACTTCAGTTCTGAAGAGTGCCTAAAACTTTTTTTCTAAACAAATGATCTGAGTCTCACTAGCTGAACCTAGTGATCCTCTTCTTTTTGAAAACCAAGCCCATACATTACATTGTTTAACACACACACACAAAAACAACACTTTGATGCCTAAAGCAGGACTTGGACACCTTCATTTTACCTAAATGCAAAGTTGTGATTCTTCAAACCACTGCTCATTGGCTGCCTAACTTTGAAACTAACTAAACTGTGTAGGAATCTCAGGTTTTAATATTAAAGTTCCTCAGGTGCCTAACCTTACTTCTCGACATGACCAAAAGCATCTCTGTCTAGGCAGTGTTGTGCAACATGGCATCTATTTCATGTCAAAACCCAATCAGGATCAAAAATGTAGATTTCCGTCCTCCAATCCCCCCTCAGGCCACACCCAGAGGAGCACAGACGTGTGGCATGTGGTGCCACAGACCCGTCTGCAGCACTACACAGCGCACATGCAGGTGTTCCCTGAACTGCTACCTTGCAGGTGCAGGGGGGATGGGGTTTGACCCCCGGGAGATCCAGCCAGCATGAGTGGCAGCATGTTATGCTGCAGGAATGGGACAATGACCAGTGTGTCAATGCATTCTGCATGACCTGGGCCACTTTTGAAGACCTGCTGTTCCAGCTCTGGTCCCACCTGGAGCTCCAGAACACAGAGAAGCTCTGGCCATCCCCACTGACACCTGCCAGTCCTGCCACCCACACACCCCTGGCTCTGTTTGGTGGGGGCATCCAGGGCAGAGAGCCCAGTGGCAGATCCCTGGCCATGGACAGTTCCTCCATGGGTCCAGGGGCCCTGGCAAACAGCAGGGACTCCTGTGGGCGGGATGTGGCAGAGACCCTCATCTGAGGCCCACCAGGGGCCTGGTGTGGGGTGTTGGCTGGGACCCAGGGGCACTGTGGGGCCAGGGTTGGAAGCCTGGCATGGAGGGGCCTGCATATGGACTCCAGTGGTCAGGCATGGCTTGCCAGATGCTGCTGGAGCAGTTCCACATGGCGCTGCCCCAGAGCCTCCAGTCAGGCCCAGTGCGCAGTCTCCTGGGTGATGTCTTCATTCTTCCAGGCCAGCTCCCATGCATTCCATGCCTGCTGCTGCACCTCTTCCCATACTACCCTGTTTTCAGCCACCACCATCAGCCTCTGGAGCAGGAGGGCCCAGCCTGTGGTGTGTCTCTGGCACAGCCAGCACATCTGGGTGGCTCCAGTGGTGGATGGTGGCAACTCTGCTTTGGCACAGCTGCAGAGCTCTGCACTCTGTCCCCCATGTCCAAATGTTGGGCCTGCAGAGGCAAGAGACAGAAGACTTCTGTGTGAGTTTGCAACATTGCAGAGATAAAATGCCCTGCACCAGGGGTCCTGTACTGCGTGGCCTCAGATCTGTGCACAGGTGCCCACAGAACATGGCAAGCTGTCCAGGCAAGAGTGGGCCTGGGCAGTTGCTGGCTGAGCACCCCCAGGCCTGCTTGCTCCCCTGGGGCTGGCAGCCCACTGGGTACTAGCCACAGGCAACCTGCCTCCCCTACCTCTACCCCTTCCCAGGACTGGCCAGGACAGACTGCTGGCAGCGCCTGCCACAGCTCCAGACCCTGCCCCACCCTCCCTTCAAGCCAACCATTCTGCTGTGCTGCTGCCCAGCCCACAGTGCCTGGGGTCGGGGTGCATGGGGCTCCCATTAAACGGGGGTGAGTACCTAGCCATAGCCCTTCCCTCCCCACAGGGGGCTTCTCTGGAGAGGTGCCAAGGGGCTGGACCCCCAATGTACCACTGCTGCACCCTGAGCATACCCCTGCTGAATGTGCCCCAGGAAGTGCATGATGAGCTGTTTGTGCAGGCATAGGGCTGCCTGAGCCACTATGCCCTGCTGATGATGATTCTGCTGGTGGCCCAGGCATACCTGGACTCCTGGTTCAGGACTCTGAACTACATCAATATGGGGGGCATACCCAGGTTGCCTGCAACCTATGCTGCTCCCTGGAGGGCTACGTGTAGCAATGCTACACATCCTTGCCCCCCAGGACATTGCTGCTGGTATCAATGCCTTCCTTGGCATGTGAGAGGCCTGTTTCTGCACAGCTGCAGGGACACAGGCTGCTCAATAAAGTTTTGAACTGTATCCCACCTCTTGGAATTCTGGGGGAGGTGGGACCTGGGACCAGGGGAGTGTAGTCAGGCTGGACAGGGAGCGGGGCCAAGGGCCAGGGGCAGGGCAGGGCTGGGACTGGAAGGGCCCTCCCCCAGTGCAGGACCTACCACATGTTCAGAGCTGATGAGGCTAGTGGCTCTGTGCAGGGCTCCCCATCAGTAATGGCATCCAGCTGTGTCTGGTGACCGCAGCCTGCTGTAAGCAGCAGGCTGGCATCTGGACAGGGTGCCTCCACTCTGGGGGGAGCTATCAGCCAGTAGTGGAATGGCCAGCCACTCCTTGCAGTAGGGTGGGGGTCTGGGCTGAGGGTGAGACAGCTGCTGGGCATGGCTCCCTGAGCTGCCAGTGGATGCAGCAGCTAGGATGGTAGACAGGGCAGGGCAATGAAGGCCCAAGGTACCCCCCCCCCTTGGGTGATGCCTCCAGAGGCATCAGGTTGGGGTGTGGGTAAAGGCAGGATGCCCCTATTGGTGGCACTCTCAGGAGTGCCATGCAGCAGAGGTGTTTCACCATAGTGCCTACAAAGAGACAGAGCTGGATGTGAGGGGCAGCAAAGAACAGGTGCTGGCATTGCTGCCATAGCAAGCAGTGTCAGCAGCCCAGTGGGGAATCTTACGGCTGGGTCAGAGATGCAGCAGGCTGCAGCCCTTTGCAACACTCACCCATGGCCAAGGAGCTGCTCCAGATAGGGGACAAGACAGGCAGAAGCTGCCTGGGTTCTGTCTAGGGGGGCACACAAGGCCTGGTGAGCTGCTGCAGACAACACTGAATGCTTCAGTGTACCCCAAGGCACAAAATGGCTGGAGGCTTTTATAGACTGCAGCTAGGGGCTGCCAGACAGCAGCCCTGCCCTGAAGGAGGATAGATGGACAACCAGCTTTATACAGGTATCAAATTTAGGTAGGATTAGCTTAAATTTGCCATTTTAAGGTGCATTAAGGGCATGCACATGTAGATGCATGCCCTTAATGCACCTGAAATCAGGCTAATGAGTATTAAATGCCCACATGTAGATGTGCTGTACACATGCAATTAATGCAATGCAATGGACTCTAGAGCAGTTTGAGCTGGAATCAGCTGATACCAAGCACAACATCTGCACATGATCCCAGGACAGAAGTAATTTGAGCTGGGGTGGAGCAGGTCCCCAGCTGACTGGGCTGACCAGGCATAATGTATACCTGCTGTCAGCATCTACGTTGCATTTTAGTGCAGTAAAGTACCCCACTGCAAAATATTACTGTCCCCAGCAGTCCTGTCCTATGATAGAGCTAATTAGTTTACTGAGCCCTAAAACAGAACATGTGCACACCGTGACACTTCACTGTGGAGCTCATTAGCACACGTGAAGATGCACCCATTTTCTGTTGGAATAAATCTTGATTCTTTTTTGTAGGGTGAAACAGCTTCAATGAAAAGAGTGAAGACTGCCCCAGAGTACCTGATAGCCTGGTGGCTGGGTAAGTCTAAGATGTAGTTCTGATTTCCCTCAGCCAGTGTGAACCCAAATCTTCCACAGCCCAGCCAAGTGTTCTATTGAGCCAACATTTCACACCGCTCTCTAGATACATTTTATAAGATATACATTCTACATATAAAGTCTGAATTTCTAAATAAGTTCCCAAATGGGTTGCATTTTCAGACACATGATGCAGCTGGGTCATTTTTCAAAGCAATGCACCAACTGGGCCAGATCCGAAAGATCTGCATATAATTAGCATCTACTCATGCATGTAATCCCATTGGATTCACAAGAATAAAGACAACTTGCCTGAACAAGAGCCTGTCTGATGGGATACTCTATGCCCATAATGCTTTGCAATTAAGTATAATCAGAGTTATAATTGCAGCCAGTTGGAGAGAGAAGTTAAAAAGTAAAAAAAAAAAAAAGTTTGGCAGAGCAGAGAAAATTAGTATGTCTGAGTATATTTAGTGCCTATCCTGCCTGAACATGCCTCATGTCTTTATTATGACATCCTTTTGGGTATCTGAAAATTGTTATCAAGTCTACCTCTTAATCCCCTTTTATCCAAGCAAATGGCCTTTCGCTGCCATTGCTTCTGAATGAGTATGTGAAATGGCACACAAGAAAAGCAGATAAAATAAGCCTAAATAATGGGAGGTAGGATACCTAATTATATAATAATCTCAACATTAGTCAAGACTTCATTTCTCTTGTAGATAATATTAATTCCTTCTGTGAAATGAGGATAAACCTCAAAGTTTAGAAAAGTACTTTGTGATCTTCATATTAACATTGCATAAAAGACCATTACAAAGTATTATTTTATTAAAATGTCTCAAGATCTTTAGGCAGTAGGTAGGGGAGGGTGGCACTTCAGAGGCTAACTGGTTCAGAAAGGCATGAAATTTCATCAGCAACAACCCACTTCATAAGATGCACAGCTTTGTTGATTTAGTGGTCTTTCAACAATGACCTTTTTCATATATTCTGAAATGTAGATAAGCATCTCCTGTAAGACTGCACATGAGAAAGATTCATTTTTCTAGACTCTTACAGGAAGTTTCAGAGAGATTCTAGTTTTTCATTTCATCAAAGCAGTTTGAGTTTAAAACTGTATACAAAGATATAAGGGGAAACAAGCATAAATACCATATTTACTTGAATACAAGACAAGGTTTTATCCCTTCAATAGGCATAAGAATAAAAGCTCTTCATCTTACACTTGCATACAAAGAAACACCATTAAATACATTGGTTATCATTGAACTGCTGCTAAAAGTAACACATGCTCAGTAATGGAAACCAACTATGAAGTTCATTAAATGCAGCCAACGTTGAACATGACTATAAACTACATGCTCCATATTGGGAACCAGCCACAAGAATAGATTATTACAGCCCATTTGAATAAGATGTACCAATTGAGGGCAGTCCCCCTCAGTGCCAACTCTTTTTCATATCATAGTGATCCACTATATTGCATACAGTTTTACTTTCTTTTCACTCCCACAGCTGAGCTGCATCTTTCTTTCCCATTTCCAGTGATTCCTGTTTCTTCACTAATCTTAAATGTCTAGCTAATATCACAAATGAGGCCCAAATCAGTTTGCCCAGAATCCCTTTGATACCCCCTCTCTCAGCCTGTCACGTATAGTATAGCCCCACCCTCCCTAAGGTGAAACTGGACCAGGTTGCCCTACTCCTCATCTGCATATATTTGGAGGATCCCAGCACTTGTAACAAGAACACTCGGTTCCAGTCATGAGTGGGGAGCTAATTAGCACATGGTTTCTTGGTGGGGGGTTGTTATCTGGAGCACACATGCACACACACACACTGAGCAGTGCTGAGCTATGGGGTCACCATATCTTGATATGCTGTTGACTCTGCTGAGACCCAGCCAGATGAACTATTTGGTAAATCATGAGCCTTTTGGCTTTGGACTAATATAATGTATATTTGATATTAGTATTAGAATAACATCCAGCAGGTCAAGATCAACTGCAGTTTTACCTGCCAATGGTCAAGGCTAGAAAGGCTGAGGAAGGAACTGCAAAAGATCGAGTCAATGGTGTGAAGACAAATCTCCTAAATAGAGCACTTACACAGGAAAGGAGAAGAGAAGCAGCTGAGAAAGGACCATGGCAGAAGGAAGGCTTCTGGTCAGTGTTCAGACCCTTCCTGAATGTTCTACTGGACCTTCAAAACTGGATGTGATCCAACTAGATTTCATCCAGCTAGTGCTACAGATCACCTTGAAGGTAAACCCTAGAGACCTGGTTGGGCTGGTAGCCTTGCATGGAGAGCTGGACTGAGACTTCATGGTCTGGGACCACCAGGGCTTTAGGGGCTTCTGGGAGATGTACAAGAGGAAGAGAGAGAACATAGGGATTCAGTTGTTTGACTTAGGAGAGCTGAGGGTGGGGGGGGGAGAACCATGAGTGTGTAGTGATTGTGAAGATGTTTAATTTGGCAATAAAGGAAGAAGATATAAAGAGCTGGTTCATCAAGTACTGTGAAAAGGTGGACAAGATCAAAAAGGTTCATGACCCTAATGGAATCTGGACCAGGCCTTGGCAGGCTCACATGCTGCTATGGCGGGGACCCAGGAAACCCTGGGGGGAATGAGACCTCTCCAACCAGCAATAGCCCTCAGAGTGAACAGGAAGTTCTTGTATTACCACAGACAGACAAAGCTGTGCAAGAAATGTGGTGAAGAGGGGCACTTTGTTTTGGTGTTCCCCTACACCCTATGCTCAATATGTAGGAAGAAGGGTGTCGCAGGGGCACTCTGGTGCCCTGCTCCTATAGAAGGACAGGTGTCGGTTGCCGGGGCAACCGCAGTTGGTCAGCTGACCAGAAGGGGGCAGGGCCTGACCTATATAAAGGTGATCCAGGCTGAAGCCAGGAAGGCAGTTCCCCTCTGGCAGCCGAGGAAGTAGGAGCTCTGTTGGAGCAGGCTGTGAGAGAAGTCCAAGGGCCTGAAACAGCTCCTGGGTGAGGAGAAACCCCTGGTAGGGGTTTGATGGAGGTTTAGCTAGAGGGCTAGAGTTTGCGTTATAGCCAGGAGGCTTATTTTTGTGTTATAGCCAATTGGCTTATGGTTTTGCTTTGTTGTGTAACACCGGAGGACCGGGTGAGGCTAATAGGGGTTGGAGGAGGCCTCCAAATTTGTGTCACTACTTTTTGCCGCTGTGCATGCCCCTGCATGTGCGCTTTGGTGCAAGGCAAAATGTCCCCTCTCAGGAAAACTGCTAGTTCTCCACTCCTCCCAGCTTCTGGTGTGCTGAGGAGCTGGGGCAGAACTAGAGGAGGGAACATGGTCTGGCCAGCAACCGGAGCATCTCCCAGAAGACCACGCCTCTGTGTCTGCCAGTGCATGCTCCTGTGGTGTGCTCCGTACAGCTTTTTTCACGGCATTGTTTTGCTACCTGGATTTACTGGTAGCAAATTTTGCCACATGCTGCAAATCTGCTGTGCAGAATATGTTTTAACACGCTGGCTGTGCAGTTTGTGGTACCGCTAAGAGGTTTGCAGCATGACAAAGATCGTGTGCCTGTACATCTGGATCCAGCCTATGCAACTTTCTGGGACCAACTAGGACCATACCTATTAGAAGTCTACAATGAGAAAAGGAAAGAAGAACATGAAGAAAGGAATAGTAAACCTGATATTCAAGAAAGGGGGCAAAACCCGGATAAAGAACTGGAGACCCATAACTTTGTTGAACTTTGACTACGAGCTCCTAACCAGAGTGATAGTAAACAAATGAAGAAATAATTGGGAAAAGGCTAGGAGAAGATCATATATGCACAGTCCCCAGGAGAAAGATTAATGATGCCATGATACACTATAGAGGAAATGGGGAACAGGAGACTTCCTGTCTATGCAACCAGGGGCATGGCAGCCCCCTAAATGGTATTTGGTAATAGAAGCTTTTCAGAACTGGTATAATTTATAACAGATAGAACCACAGAAAATGAAAAACCATTGCAAGATCCAGCAAAAGTTTCATGCACAAGAGAACAGCTCTCACTGGGAAACTCTCCACAGAAAAAGAAGACACCATCTGGAAGGAGGGGTCTGAAAGACTTTCTAAAAGAGCAATGAGATCTAAGCTGGATTCTGGTTTACAGAAGATTGCCAGTTCATGAGCTGCAACATCACTGGTGGCTCTGCTGACTGCACAGTGCTCAAGGGACATGTGAAGAAACACGTAAGTGAAGAAACGCATGAGTGAAGAAATGCATGAGCACTTGCTGTGGAAATGTGCCTTTGCACAAAGGGTGTGGGGAAGGATAGAGCAATTTTACCAGCTTAGACTGTAATAAACTTGTTGGTCTTCAAAAATGTAGAGTGGTCTGTCAAACAGTGCTTAAACCTAGGTCTATGTGGAGTGAAAGCGTACCTATGGAAGGACTGAGAAGAGAGAAGAGAAGAAGAAGTGGACAATGTCTGGGAGAAAGAGAAATGGGTCCTGAAGTTTGTAAACAGAACCTAAGGAAAGAAAGACACAGGGAAAAAAGTTGCATGGAAAACTAGACTCTATAAATAAAGGGGGTGGGGAAAGGTGTCATGTACTGATAGGCTGTTAAAAGTAGAATATCTAAAGGAAATAATGGAGCAAGTTGGAGGAGAGTTTGTGTGTCCAGGAACAAGATATATACTTAACTATGTTCTTTAAAGGAGAAGGGAAAGGGGAAGGGGAGGGAAAAAGAAAGAAAGAATTAAATGAAATAACCCCGGCCCCCCCCCGCCAAATTTGCACTATAGATAAGTAGGTGCCAAAGTGCTGCTTAAAAGTGTGTGTTTGTGGACTGCCTGTGCTAAAACTTGCAGCAGTTCCCATAAAGGTAAAATGCCTCAATATGGATGAATTAAGTCTATGGCTGCTCTATGCAAATTATTTCAACTATGTTTATTTCAAGGTCAGCTTTTTCAAATTTGCTCCTCACTTCCACGTACTCAGGGAGAGCAGTCTGACAGTAAGGTGGGGTGGGGGGTGGGGAGGAAGGGACTGCAGGAGGAACAAGTTGGGGGGGGACAGAGGGCAAAGGGGCTAACTGACCACCCAGATTTATTTTTCCGCAGTGGGAGGGTAACAAATTCAAGACATACCTCCAATAATTAGAAAAAATATATCAAATTTACATATTTTCTATATATAGAATCTAATTATTTGGGGGTGCATCTTATATTCAAGTAAATTTGGTATTTCCCATGCAAGAAATGCCACATCTTTGCCATTAAATGAACAGTAATGTTTTAATTAAATCATGTCAACATTTGCTCACCTAAATGAAAGTAAATGTCTGAGGCACTGTGACTTCTTCAGTAATCTACACAATTAAATTTTAGCCAATTAAAAAAAATGTTCTCTCTCAATGAGTTCATAGTATACAAGCTTTTTGAGTGATTATAGTTTCATATGACATGCAGTGGGGAACAATTCTATGTCTTGACAATATTAGCTATAAAGAATATTTAAGGTAAATGCTTTTATTTGTATAAGGAAAAATAAAGAGATTTCTTAAATGATCTGATATGTTAAAAAACTGTGGAAACTGACAAAGTATCTTTCATGCTGAGGAGAAATTTAAAAGCCTATGGCTGTAATATAATGTTGAGTTTATTTCCAACACAAAGGTAGAAAAGTTAAGGAAAGTTAGGAACGGCCTAGGTCTTGGTACCAAAAAAGATCTTGGATCTCTTAAATACTCCAGCACCAATATTTCCTTTTAGACACTATGATCAATATACAGAATGGTAAAATACAAACCACCGTACACAAGAAACCCACAGACCAACATACATATCTACACAGAACCAGCAATCACCCTAAACACGCCAAGAAAGCTGTAATATATTATAGAGCCAAGACCTCCAATACCACCAAATTTACACTGAGGAGAACACCTGCGATCGTCATCTCACAAATCTTTAAAAGGCTTCACTCAACAAGGTTCTTTGCGTGAATATGATCTCTTTTATTAGACCAACTTAAATAGTTGGGGGAAAAAAAATTTTAAGCAAGCTTTCAGGTTCAAAAATCCTTTGTCAGGCTGAGAAACGTTTCTGCAGTTGTTGTGTGCTCTTCCTGGATGTAATGAAAAGTAAAGAAGCCATACAAGACAGGCAGTCAGTGAAGATGTAGATTGAGGAGTCAATGGATGAGAGAGGCTGGGTGTGGGGGAGAGAAGGGGGATGAATAGTGGAGAGGTGCCTGGGGAGTCAGATGTCAGGCAGATTATTATGTGTCATAAATCCAATGTCTATATTTAGTCCGTGATTTTTAGTATCCAGGAGGTCGATGAAGTGGAGTTAATAGGCTCATCTCTGGAAAGTGTTTTGGAAGTTTCCTTTGAGCATTAGAACTGAGAGATTGGAGAGAGAGTGGTTTTCTTGTGAGAAATGTGCCCCCACAGGTAATTGGGTATTCTTGGCTTTGAGAGATTTCTGGTGCGCATTCATTCTGGTGCAAAAGTTTCACATACTATGGGATCATTTTGGTGCCCATAGCTGTTCCCATTATCTGGAGGAAGTGTTGGTTATTAAAAGTGAAATTGTTGTGTGTGAGGATGAAGTGTATAAGGTCAGTAATATCTTTGGGTCTGTACTCTGAGTTGTAATCTTGCTCCTGTAGATATGTATGGCAGGCTTGGATGCCATCCTGGTGTGGGATGTTGGTATATAGGCTGGTAATGTCCATGGTGGCTAGGAGGGTGTTGCTGGGAAGGTGGTCTATGTTTTTAAGTTTCTGTAAAAAGTCTGTAGTGTCTTGGACAAAACTTTCTCTGTGGGTGACAAGTGATTTTAGGATTGATTCAATGAAAGCTGATATTTCCTCAGTTAGGGTCCCATGGTTGGGTATGATAGGTCTGCCTGGGTTCCCTTGTTTGTGGATTTTAGGGAGCATGTAAAAAGTCCCTGGGTTAGGCAGTGGGGAGAACAAGGTCTGTAATTATTTCTTGTGGTCCTGATGGAAACGATTTGATGATATTGTTGGGTTTCATGGTGAAAAGGGGAGTAGGATCTTCTTGTAATTATTTGTAGTAGGTGGTGTCAGAGAGGTGTCTGTTGGCTTCCTTTATGTAGTCTTCACAGTTTAGGATGACTATGGCTCCTCTTTTATCTGCTGATTTTATTACTATTTGGTGGTTAGATCTTAGAGATTCTTTGGCCTTTCTCTCTGGTAGAGAGAGTTGTTATTGTGGTGTGTGTTGTTGATTATTTCATTGTTCATTCTTTCCCTGAAGCAGTCAATGTAGCAGTCAAGGTTAGGGTTTTGTCTACTGTGAGGTGTCCAATCTGATGGGTTTTGAGGTTTTTGGGTGTTGATCTTTTCCTCAATGTTGTCAGAGGATAAGTTGTTGTTGGGAGTGGATTCAGTTTGGTCGTGGAAATATAACTTGAGGCGGAGGCGTCAGAAGAATTCTTCTAGTTCTGCACATTGAAGTATTTTATTAGGGTATTTTTCTGGACTGAAATTTAGGCCTTTAGAGAGGACAGATTTTTCAGTTTTGGTAAGTGTGTGTGTGTGGAGAGATTGAGATATTTGAGGGTTGGTCACTGCTTTCAGTTTCATCAAGTCTGAGGTTGGAATGTTGTAAGGTGTTGGTGTTGTATGGTGCACCACTGTTGTTGTGTTCACTCAACAAGGCTTTTGCTCCAGACCACATGAAGAATTGCTGCAGTACAAAAAGAAAATCCCCATGAATCGCACATCATTAGTTATTACATACCATCCTTCCCTGGAATCCATACAGAAAATTCTCAAACAATTGCAACCCATACTAGAAGAAGACCCAATTCTTAAATAAATCTTTTCAGAACCACCCATCCCAGCCCTTAAACAAGCACCGAATCTCACCAACCTCATCACCAGAAGCAAACTTCCAATGGCGCAAACCACACCGTATAGATCCCAACCATGCCAGGACATGAAATGTAAAACCTGCGAACACACCTCTACCACTCCCACAATAACTACACCTGACAACAGAACTGATACTAGCGGTTGTGACCTAAATTATTACACAGTCACGTGGGTGGAGAATTGGCTTATGGGACGCACCCAGAGGGTGGTGGTGGATGGGTCATTTTTGACCTGGAAAAATGTGGGCAATGGAGTTCCTCAGGGTTTGGTTCCTGAACCAGTGCTATTCAATATCTTCATCAGTGACCTGGATGAAGGCAAGGAAAGCACTCTGTCCAAATTCACAGACGACACCAAATTATGGGGCAAAGTAAATACTGGAGGGCAGGGAGCAGATACAGACAGATTTGGACAGAGTGGGAAAGTGGGCAGAACAGGATAGGTTACAGTTTAATAATGGTAAGTGCAATGTGCTGCATCTAGGGAGTAAGCATCATTAACCCACCTACAGACTGGGAGGTGGCTTTCTAAAGAGCACAGCAGCAGAAAGGGATCTGGGAGTCATAGTCAACTCCAAAATGAACATGAGTTGTCATTGTAATGAAGTGATAAGTCAAGCCAACCACACTCCTTCATACATTAGAAGGTGCATCATGAACAGTTCTAAGGAAGTGAACCTTGAGAGAGTGTCCAGAGGAGGGCTACTTGTATGATTAAGGGCCTGCAGGTAAAATCCTACAAAAAGAGATTGAGGGACCTGAATCTCTTGTGGCTGTCTACAAATTCATTGGGGGTGGGGAGCAGCAAGGAATAGGGGATACTCTGTTTATCAGGGTGCCCCTTGAGGTTACTAGGAACAATAGTCATAAACTGATGGAAAGCAGATTTAGATTAGACATTAGGAAAAGTTTCTTTATGGTGAGGGTTGCTAAAATCTGGAATGAGCTTCCAAGGGAGGTAGTGCTCTCCCCTACCTTGGAGGTCTTTAAAAGGAGACTAGACAAGCCCCTAGCTAGGGTCATGTGACCCCAGTGCTCTGTCTTGCCCAGGGCAGGGGGTCGGACTCAATGATCTACTAAGGTCCCTTCCAACCCTAAAAATCTATTAAATCTATGAAATCACCATTCCTGGATCTTACAGCTGCACCTCCAGAAATGTAATATATCTCATCCAGCACATTAAATGCCCTGATGGAAAATATATAGGAGAAATCAAACAACAACTGCATACCAGAATAATTTCACACCAAAAATCTAGCAAAGACAAAAATATCCAATTACCTGTGGGTACATACTTCTCATGAGACAACCACTCTCTCTCCAACCTCTCAGTTCTAATCCTCAGAGGGAATTTACCAAACACCTTTCATAGACAACCTTAAGAACTTCACTTCGTCAACTTCCTGGATACAAAAAATCATGGACTAAATATAGACATTGGATTTTTTATACATTATTACCTGCCTGCCATCTGATCACCCCAGATAACCTGTCTGCATTTTACCAGCTACATTTTCACCAGTTCTACATTTCCCCTCCCCACTCCACCTGTCTCACACCTGCTGTCTCCCATTCCCTCTGATTCTCACTGCCATACATTTGCATTTTCACAGACCTGCATTTTGCATATTGGCTTGTATTCCACCATGGAAAACACATAACACCAGCAGACTCTCCCTATGCCTGAAGAAGGGTGTTTGTGCCCGAAAGCTTGAAAAGAACAATTTTTCCAACTCTTCGGTTGATCTAATAAAAGATATCACATTTATCCAAAGAACCTTGTCTGCCTTGGTACCTAAAAAGAACTTTTGCACTTAGGGGAGTATTGCAAAGTACAGATCTCAATGTAGGAAGCTCTGCTCAGGTTAAGGTACTCTGTTTCTCAGCAGGGCTAATTGGCCCAGGCAGCATGCTATGTTAAATGGGCTCTCCTGCATCTAGTAACTTGAGCTAGCTTACTGAGACCTAGTTTGGATACCTCTACACAGTAGTGTTGTGCCATGTAGACATATCTAGTGAGTCTTAACTATCCAAAAGCTCACTCTTATAACTGGAAACAAATGGCAGGTCTACAACACATTGGAGGGTGCTTAAAATACACCATCCAGTACAACATTAAAAAAATGAAGATAAGTTAGGTGATATATACCCTACCTACAAATAGCTTTACACACAAGCTACATGTCCTTGCTCCTGCTCCACACACAGCAGGAAAATGTCATTTAACCATAACTAGAGCAGTACTGGTCATAAGTGCTTCTCTCTCCCCCCCCCCCGACAGTGACCGAGGGCAGCTTTGAGCCTATGCCAAAAACTGGCTACACAACATGTCTTTAGCACGTCACACACATTGAGAGTGGGAGAGACTGGTTCTCACGACACACTCCTGACAGATGTTGGGTACTGACACGATGTACCCAAAGTGACTTATCTCCCAGATACATAGCTGTGAAGGAGTGAGACAAAACTCACAACATGGAGGGCCAGCAGGTGGAGACCGGAAAGGAAGGAAAATACCCACTCAACTTCCAGAGCAGCTTCTCGCTCAGGATTGGATGGGGGAGGCCACCCAAAGGTATTTTCAGCCCCAGAGAGGGGCAGAGATGGGTCAGTTCCCTTCAGGCCGCAGGGGGAGAGGAGCGGCTGAGCTTCTCAGCAGGCAAAGACTGCAGAACGTGCCTGAGGAATGCTGCAGGAGTGACCTTGAGGCAGGCAGAGCCCTGCACACACATGGCCGGTAGTAATCTCCAGAGCAGAACTGCAGCTGAGGATCCAGAGTGAAGGAGTCCACAAAGCCTGAGAGAGTCTCCGGAGTGGAGTTTTTCGACAAAGGGTCTGGAGAAGGGCCCAAGGGAAAAGAAACTACAGCCACAGGTAGAGCCTTCCTGCACAGGGGGGAGACCCCAGAGAGACTGTGAATGTTCATAGGAGTGCAGGGTAGGCTAGCACATGGCAAAGAATGAACTAAAGAATTTTTTTGTTGTCTGGATTATGGTGATTGGGATGTTGAACACCTGATCACAAGTGAAGGGAAGATTGCTAGAGCCTGACAAGAAAGCTGAGAAGCAGCTGGGGTTTTCTGTGTTTTGGGGTGGGGGGGGGTTGCTGTTTTGTCTTTTGATTTTCTTGAGCACAGGCCAAGACTGGCCTCTGGAAGGGGGTACCCAAAGAGGCCCAAGGTCACCCTGGGGTAGAGAACCAAAATAAGGCCACAACAGGCAGCATGGTGACTTGGCTATGGAAGGAAATTGTGAACACCATCTGGAGAGGCTAGGCTGGGGTAAAGGGGAGGTTTTGGATCCCCACAGAAGAAACAGGGATCAAGACCAGGCAGGATCACCATGGGCAGTGCCTCCCGGGAATATATATATCATCAAAGTCATGGCAGGTGAGAAAACCTAAGATCCACTTCCTGGCAGACCAGGTGATCCAGAGCCAAGGTCCGCCCTGTCACCACCTGTAGGCAGATGAGCCCAGGGCAGTGCTAGCAAGCTCTATAATACCTACAGTCATCACAATAGTATCATCACTAGGTGACTGTTTTGCCTAACATAGTGTCACCAATTCTTAATATTTTCTTAGGATTATTCAGATTATTCAATTCCATACAAATCTCAATTTCATTAAAAATAAACTTCTAGTCCCAGTAGCCATAGAAGAAAGCCTGAAATGTAAACCAGGTACAATCTAAAGCTGAAACCCCAGAAGTTAAATGAAAAGAACCCAAAGTATTAGATTTAAATCACACTACTTTTAAGACAATCTAATGACTGGGGGAGTTGACACTTGATTTTCAGATGCATTAGGGTTGTTAATACTGTAACAAAGAAAGTGTTTTAAACACAAATGTTTCAAAATCTATAATCTACCAAACAGGCCCTATGCCTGAGTAAAGTTTCACCAAATGAAATAAACTCTATGGGTGCATCCCCATGAGTGGGAATGTGTGTTTCCCCGGGGACAAACAGCAGTGGCACAATATGTGGTGTGGATGCTTGTCCCTGGGAAATGGCTGTACATGTGTATTCTAGTGCATGGCACATTGTTCTGGGTGGCGTAGGGGAGGCTGGGACCAGCACCTGAGCTGGCCCCAGCACCCTTACCTGGGGTCCTGAGGATCTCTGGGGACTGCAGCCACAGCAGTCCAGCAGCACAGAGCCTGGCCAGCCACCAGAGCATAGCTCTGGCCAGCCAGGCTCTGGTTTCTGGTGGTGCATGCTGGTGCCATGTGCACCACTCTGCTTTTTTAAGGCGTGGGTTTTTTCTGACACTGGGATCTCCTGGTCTAAAAAAAAAACCCGCACTAAAAATTAGCAATGTGGGGAATGCCTTCATGTGCAGTGTTGGTTGTGTGCAGTTGGTTGTGTGCAGACCGCATAATGCATGTCTGTGCTCCTCTGGACATGCCCTACTTCGGTACAGGAGCCTTCCTGGGAAGATGTATGTACAGGGACCAGGCTTAGCCCTGGATTTAACACTGGAGCATTTGACTAAGAGTATGTCTAAATTGCAGTCACAGTCACTATCCACTAGTCTCAATAGCTGTAGCTGCACTAACTCAATGAGGGCTTGTCACCAAAGGTTCTACCTGGCTTCTCAGACAGTCTTTATAACCAATAAAGAACGTACTGCTCTTGCAATTATGGTTGCTGACAGATGTGAAAAAAACAAAAAGTGCTTTACTAAAAGAAGCAGTGTGTTCGTCCAGCTTGGGGGGGGGTGGCACTTTTCAGCATTTAGATTCAATCGGCTATTAAATAAAAGCACCATAAAAGCCCCACTGAAGAGCCCAATCTATATAGACATTGGGTGAACTGGGTCCAACTAACATGATGTCTCTTCTGGGCATGTGCTGAGTAAAATGTGGGGCACGCTGAGTTTAAAGTGCCATTTCTGTTTTTTTACATCTGTAAGCAGTGTCTTCCAGTACTGGATCTATCTAGTTTAAAGCTAGGTTGAGTATATGTAATAAGCTGCACTGTAGACATACCCTAAGCAGAATGGTAACAATACAGATAAAGAGAATAAAAATAAACCTGAGTGGGAAACTACGCTACTCTAGACCATTTCCTGCAATTTCTAATTGAAACATAGGCTGACTCCACAGAATTCTCCCTGAAGCAATCCAAAACAAAATCTTTCCTGGCACAGTGGATGGCTGTATATAGGCCCAAAGAACTCTCTGCTCTCTTACCATTCTCATTACTTCTTGACCTATGCAAAATGATTTATCAATTAACTTTCTTCATTATTTGTCATATGTCAATTTAGGCTGTGCAAGCTAATTAAAACTAAGGAATTTAAACACGAAAATGTTACTGCAGTAGCAGAGAGGACTGAGTCCTACCAGGAACATTTCTTTCCTTTGATTCCATTTTTAGGAGGCTTAGGATCAATTCAGCAGTAGTCTTTATAGAGTCTATGTGCACCTATACATGTGCAGCGTGGCTGCCCTGATGTGTTGTAATTACAGCATATCAGAACAGACTTGATTAATCGAGTCTGCTGGAATGTGGCAATTACCACGCTCTACCATACTCCAGTACATCCTTGCACTGAAAAATGGTGGTGGGGCACTTTACCTAAAGCTCATTCAACAAACTTTAGTTAAAACACCCCTGACCCCATTTTGAAGCACAGGGACTCTGATATATGAGATGTTCCAGATGCTTTAATTAAAACAGGTCTTGGTATAAACATTCTATATGCTTTCAAGAGAAAAAAGTATATTGGAGATGGACTCACCTTCTTGCCACCTTGCTCTCAATAGATTATCTATAGACTAAGACAGACTTGTCAAACACATACAACCCTGTGGGCCACATGAGTGGTAAGGGACCAGTCCACAGGCTGGATTGGGCCCATGGATTCTCTCCCTCACCCCCTTCCCCAGCATACTGCATCCAATGCCTGCTCCAGTCAGCCTGTAACCCACATCATGTTTGGGTCTGCTTAGATCCAGGGGCAGCACCAAGGGCTGAATGACAGGGCTCCACGTGCTGGTTCTGCCCCTTGGCCATATGTTTGAAACCTCTAGTATAACCCAATGAAACAGGCCCTGGTTGGGAGAAGGATCTTCTATGTTGACACCTGTAAGAGAAGTGTTCATTCTCACAAGAATGAAGACTTGTAAGTTCAATTCCTTCATAATCAACAAAAGTTGAACAGAAGCCTTACCCATGCCTTTCCCCAGACCAGGGGACTTCAGTCTGTTGAAGGTAGGGGGCATTTCCCCTCAGCAGTCCTGTACATAAACCTACAAATTTGATTCCTCCCAATCAAAGAGGAGTTGAGCTGCCACTGACCCCCAAAGCCTTCCTGAGATGGTGGACTTCCTGGACTGGAGAAGGCATGGAGAACATTGTCCTGTTTCTCTTTCCCCTTCCAGAGACTGGCAAGGATACAGCAGCTGCTCACTGCTGTCTGCATGTGCTCCAGACCAGGAACACCCCAGTCTTGAGAATGGGTGAAGGGCATTGCTAGCCTACTCCCTACCCTCCTGGAGAACAAGTAGCAGTCCACTGCTAGCAATAAACACCTATTTATACCCTGAGGCACCCTTACCCAACGTCTCATTAGGTAGTCATGTTGCTTTTATAGACATATTCTATAAAAATAATGAAGTTCAATGTAAAAGCAGAAGAATTTACTCCAGATGATTTTTCATTTGGGCTTATATTGCCCTTGTCCCATAAAGACCCTTATTTCCTACACTGCCATTATTCACCAATGTCAGAGTTATTCCCCATCATGAGTGAGAATAGAAGGGATATTCATTATGCCCTAAAATTGTTAAATGTAGGCTATTATAGATCTTAACAGATAAATATCAAAGGAGAGAGGCCTATATGAGAAGCATCCTGTAGCAGTAGCAGCCTCCTTTTTCTTATATATAAGAGGTCCAGCTCAAGTGCCTCACTGCTCATGACTGAGTCACCCAAGAAGTGGGATTAAAGGAGGGAGACAATCTAATAGTAATCTTAAATTATATAGCACCTGAACACACTAAATATTTGCACTGGTATAATTTTCATCACTTGTGTACACTAATGTAAATGAAACCAGGACCCAGAGCAGGCAGACCACCAGTTATCAGAGTAACTGTACACAGTAGCCTTTTATTGCTGTTCCTCCAAAATAAGTGGCAGAGAAGTAGGTATACCTTGTTTGCCTTACAAGGAATATACTGTAGACACACATGAATGTACCATACTGGTGTAGTTCTTCATCTCATTTTTCCTAAAGTATTGTGCATCAAATTTAAGTAAGATACACCAAAGTAGGGCATGTTCGCTCGTTGTTTACTGTGGTGCAATGGCTGACTAGGGCTTTTTCTTTCCAAATCAATACTGTAGTGGGATGGCCAGTCTTTATTTTCCAGGGCATCCTTGTATGACAGGCTCACAACCACCACATCAGCCAATGAGCATGCCTGCCTCTTTGGCTATGTCACACTGAAGTCTATTCACCCACCATGACTTGTAAAGTTGGATTTTATCTCTGGAAGTGATGTTCAATGGTTTCCCTGGGACCCCAGATGACTCTGCTGGCACATCTTCTGTGGGGCTCCTCCTCCCCTACACTACACCGCTTTCCACTTGGGTGTTTTGGATCAGCCTGGATGATGCTCAGTTGTGATAATAGGGGCTCTCTCCTCCTGCATTGAGGCCCGGTGATGAGGACAGCTGCAGGAGGTCTGGCTGCAGCTCTGTAGGCTTGTGAAAATTACAACATAATGATTCATAGATTCATGATAATTCAACTAAAATAGCTTGGATGGTGTTGTAGGCAAGGCAACAATGCCCCCATGCTGAGCACTTTCCTTCAGCATGTGGGTTTTTTTGGTGCTTGGTATACTCTTTTCCAACAGGTTCTCATGTCAAGGATGCCCCTTTGTTGGGCATGTGTCCTGTACTGAATTCTGCCCAGCCAGGTGCTGCTATAATGTTGCAGGGCATGTCCCTCTGTGCCCACACACTGTTCACGGTCCTGCAATTCCCCTGCCAGGGACTCTGGTTCCAAGGGCACTCGATGGTGGAGTGTGCAGCTAGTAGGTCCTGTGCTGGGCTTGCCCTTCAGGAGGCTTCAGCAGTGCCCACTGTACTGCCCTCTCCCTGCCCCAGCTGACCTGTGGGCTCCTGTCATGGGTGCCAGGGATTGGCATTGGGTCATTGCCACTCGACGCACCGGCAGTACTCCAGCTAGTGTCTGCTACTGTTTCCAGGGCTGCCTGAGTGATCCAGGCTTCCCTGCATTCTCCAGTGATTTTAGCCCTGAGGAGAGCTGTCAACTCCCTGATGTCAATGGAGCACATGTCCAGGTGTTTTCCAGGCACCTCTGTGGTGCTGCAGACATATGCTGTCTCTCTGGGCACAGTGGACTGGAATACACACACTGGGTCCCTTCCAGCTGTCTGGCTCCATTGCTGGTGCTCCCTCCTTTCTCCCTCCTGACTCCACATCTGGACTTCCTTTAATCCCAGAGCCTTCTGGCACTGGACCAAGCAGCAGTGCTCCTGGCCACATGGGGCCAGCCAGCTAGCCCTCAGACTGGCCACATGGATGCCAGTGCAATGGTAAGTGAGTCTTTAGCCTGTCACACCTTCCCTCAGAGGAAACACTATAAACATAAACCAGCAATCAGCAAAGAACCAAAGACATAGTAAATCAAGGGATTGCTCAAAACCTTTTCCCAGACTCTGAGAGGGCAACTCTGGCTCTGTGCTACTTCCTCAGCACAGCAGTTTTCCTCTCTCTCTCTGGAGCAAAGTTTATGCTTCACTGCAGCTGCATCTAGCTTCACAGCCCTCTTCTCCCTAGCTTTTCTCCCTGGGAGTCTTTTAACTTCCTTTTGGTCAGCCAGTTATCTGTATCAGCTGGACCAGTCCTCCTAGGCAGGCCTATAATCACTCTCTTACTGCCTGCCCCTGAGACATGCAACCTGTTACAAATACCTTAGGGCATTTTTACACATGCAAGCACCAGGCACTTTAAAAAGTACCAGGCAATGTGACACTTGCAGTTATATAAGTGGCGAAATGCACATCAGTTCTTGAGAAAATGGTGGTGGCACACTTTTGAACTAAACCACATTAGAGGTACTTTAGTTCAAAAGCTCACTGCTGACATTTTGTGTGTGCTAACGCGCATTTTGCCATTTACGCAACTGCACGTAGTGCAGTGCAGTTCACATCTGATTGCGTGCAGAGTGAACAGAATTAATCTAGTCTGCTCCAAAGTGGTGTATCTCCAACTCATCACAGGACAAAAAGGTATATGCATAAATGCCCCTTAAGTCTATCAAGATGGTTAAACAAAAGAAGATTGGTGAACTGTGCTCACGGCCAGAGCTGGTTGAATTTTATAAGAAAATAATGGGACAAATTTTCTTAAAATGTGCTCCATGTGTTGGGGCTTATCAGTCTGTGTTACATTGAGTGGGGCCATAAGTCTGGGTAAAGGTAATTCTCCCTGGCAACTACCTCCCCCTTCACCACCCTCCCCCCGCCCCCACACACACTTCCTCCCTCTCCTAAGCCTCATGCCTCCAGCCCTTAATGCTTGGTTTTCCTAGTCTCCCCAGCTTCCACAGCAAAGAGATGGAACCCAGATGTCCAAGTTTTCCCAGCTGGAATGTGGAATATGGATGTTCTGTGCCATGGTCAGCACTGGTTTGTGAGCAGCTATGTGGGTTCTGGTCCTGGGAGAAGGAAAGTGTTCAGACAGGGGACTAACGAGAGAGGTCTCTTGGTGTTTCCTTTGTTTGCAGGCTCCACATTTATGTATGGGAGGCCTGGTTGTGGAGCCCAAGATACTAAATCCAGGGTAGTTGGCTGGCTCCCAGCACCCTGTGGCTGTCCAACTCCCTTCCCCCCTCAATATCAAAACTGTCTGGTGCAGCTCCAGAGATGTGTGCATAGATGATGCCAATGACATGAGGACCAAAGGGGGCCATCAGTGTAGGGGATGGAATGGACAGGTTGGTGACTGCTTGCACCCATGGGTGCACCCATTGCACCCAAGCTGCCCAGGCTCAGGAATACACTGTGCAGGTCCAAGAATGAGGTCTACAGATGGCCAGCCACTCTCTGAGGGAGGTCACACATGCCACTGTCACACTGAGAGAACTGAGAAAGTTACCGCACCAGGATAAGGAGTTTATGCACAGGGTCAAAGACCACTTGGGATCCAGCTATGACATCCCTGAATGGTGTCAGTGCCATCTTCCACAGGGAGACTGTTGCCCTCCCAGGCTGAAGTAGCAGGGCTGGCTGCCACTCACCCCTCCCCCCAACATGGAGAGCCCTATTCCAGAGACTCCTTCCTACGGAAACATGGCTGAGTCCCATGGGGGTGGGGGGCAGCTGGATGGTGGACATGCGGAGGAATGCTTCACACCGTGCATTTATTGGGAGATGATGAGGGGCAGCGGGGTCCCAGTACAGGAGTTACGGTGTGTGAGATCCCCTGAGTCATGGTCAAAGGGGCTAGGACTGCATCTAGTGAGGCCCACTCCAGGGACCAGCAGTATGAGAGGGGAAGGGAATCAGGCTGCCAAGATCCAGTGCCAGGGCCAGCATTGATTCAGCCCACTTTCCAGGGTCAAGTTGCTATGCCTGGGCACTAGCAGTCACTGGTGGAGGTTCAGGACCCCAAAGAAAATAGGAGGAGTGGGGAGCCACTGCAGGCCTGGGTTCTGCTGTGGGGAATGGCAGCCTTCTGGGGTCTGGTCCAAGTTCTAGGGTGGGCAACATTTCATAGTTTTTGTTTATAATACACATGAAAAGTTTGGCAGCCACAACATTTAATTAAAGTTGGGGGTGGCAATTCCCCCTGCCACCCGAAGTCTTCATGTTTCTTGAGCACCCTGTGGCTGCCCAAATCCCTACCCCCTCAATGTCAAAACCATCTGGTGCAGGCAGGGTCTTTATCCACTCTCTCAGTGTTAACTGAGAAATAAATAGTTGACAAATTCTGGAGTGGGAAAAATTGCAGTTTTTGTTTAATAAACACACTAACAGTTTGGCAGCTTCAACATTTGGTCAAAATAAGGCACATCTCTCTTCCTCGCACCACATTCCCCTGCACCCTGGTGTGTTCCCCTACAGTGCTGTTAAGTAGCACAGGGGAAAGGGGATGCTGGGCAGCCTGAGCTGTGGGCAGTAGTGCCTGTGATGCAGGGCCAGAGGTTCCTATGGGAGGAGACCCATGGCCTGGTGACAGGGCATAGGCACTTGAAGACCTCAGGCCCTACTCATGTGGGGAGGGCTCCCAATTCACATGGGTGAGGAGGAAGTAAGCTGGTGCTTTATGAATCTGGACAGCTTGCCACAGAGTGGCACACATTGGCAGGAGGATCACCCTTTCCCCCATCCCTGTGCCATGTGTGCTCATGGTGCCAGGCCTTGTCCATGGTTGAAGTGCTTCTTGAGGCAGTCCAGCTTCCTCACCACAGAGCCTCATGAGCCAAGGCAAGAGGGGGTAGTCCAGACATCCAATGAAAATTGGGTGGGATGATGTCATCACTGAAGATAAAATCGGCGACCCTGGAAGCATAGCACCTACTGTCTGTTATCCCAGGAAACAGGGAGATGTGCAAGAGGTGGGCATCATCCTCATTGGCTGTGTGAAAGTTGATGGTCCAGTCATGCCCCAGATATATGGGTTCTGTGTGTGTGTGTGTGTGTGTGTGTGTGTGTGTGTGTCATAAAATCATAGAAAATTAGGGTTGGAAGGGCCCTCAGGAGGTCATCTAGTCTAACCCCCTGCCCAAAGCAGGACCAGCCCCAACTAAATCATTCCAAACAGGGCTTTGCCAAGCTGGGCCTTAAAAATCTCCAAGGGTAGAGATTCCACCACCTCTCTAGGTAACTTGTTTCAATAGGTCACCACCCTCCTGGTGAGAAAGTTTTTCCTAATATCCAACCTAAACCTCTCTTGCTGCAACTTGAGACTTCTCCAAACTAAATAAACCCAGTTCCCTCAGCCTCTTCTCATAAGTCATGTGCCCCAGCTCCCAAACCATTTCTGTACTCTCTGCTGGATTCTCTCCAAGTTTCCCACATTCTTTCTATACTGTGGGATCCAAAACTGGACACAGAACTCCGGATGCAGTTCTCACCTCACCAGTGCAGATTAGTGAGGAATAATCACTTCCCTTGATCTGTTGGCAACATTCCTACTAATGCAGCCCAGTATGCTCTTAGCTTTCTTGGCAACAAGGGCACACTGCTGACTCATATTCATTTTATTGTCCACTGTAACCCCCAGGTCCTTTTCTACAGAGATGCTGCTTAGCCAGTCAGTCCCAGCCCATACCAGTGCATGGGATTGTTCCATCCTAAGTGCAGGACTTTGCACTTGTAATTGTTGAACCTCATGAGATTTCTTGTGGCCCAATCCTGCAATTTGTCTAAGTCACTTTGAATTCTAGACCTACCCTCTAGTGTATCTACTACACCCACCAGCTTGCTGTCATTTGTGAACTTGCTGAGGGTGCAATCCATCCCATCTTCCAGATTGTTAATGAAGATATTGAACAAAGCCAGCTGCGGGAACAAACCCTGGGGCACTCCACTTGATACCAGCTGCCATCTAGAACTTGAGCCATTGATTACTATCCATGCCTGGCAGTCCAGACAGTTTTCTATTCACCTTACAGTCCATTCAACCAACCTATACTTCCTTAGCTTGCTTGCAAGAACATTGTGAGAGACGGTATTAAAAGCCTTGCTAAAGTCAAAGTACACTATGTCCACTGTTTCCCCTGCATGCACAGAACCAGTTATGTCATCATAGAAGGCAATCAGATTGGTCAGACATGACTTGTCCTTGGTAAATCCATGCTGATTGTTCCTGATCACCTTCTTCTCCTCCAAGTGCTTAGACATGAATTCTTTGAGGACCTGCTCCATTATTTTTCTGGGACTGACTGGTCTGTAGTTCCCTAGATCCTCCTTCTTCCCTTTCTTAAATATGAGCACTAAATTTGCTCTTTTCCTATCATCAGAGACCTCCCCCAATCTCCATGAGTTTTCAAAGATAATGGCCAAAGATTCTGCAATCACATCAGCCAACTCCCTCAGCACCCTCTGATGCATTGTATCTGACCCCATGGACTTGTACACATCCAGCTTTTCTAAAAAGTCCCTAACCTGTTCTTTCACCACTGAGAGCTGCCGACCTCCTCCCCAAACTCTGCTGCCTAGTGTCCAGGAAGCCTGGGTTCTGTGAGAGGGGGATGCATCCAGGTGGGTACCCATGATGTTCCTGCCAGCTAAGCAGGGGTGGCTTGGCCATTTGACTCCTCTTAAGAGTTTTTGGCAGCCCAGGGAACCCATGAGGCATGCTGTGTGGTGTGCGAGAGCCTCTCTACCTGGTGCACTTGGACTGTGTGCACACAGGCTCTGAGCCTGCCCCCTGCACAAGTCCTATCATGTGTTCCTTTTCCTCCCAACCTAAGCAGGGGCACTTAGAGTAAAGCTTGAAAGTTAGAGCGTTTCCACAGCTGACTTCTTAAATGCTTTATTTACCCAGTTTCAATAAAGTTTTCAATAAAATTTGATGATGAAAAATGTAATGGTTCCAGAATCATTTTTCAATGTCAGGCACATGCCACACTAATGACCTTCCTGCATGTCTAAAGGAAATGCTTCCACAAAAGATCAAAACAAAAAATAAAAATAATGTTCATGCATTGTGAAAGCTAATTAGTCTGACTTTTTTTCATCTCATCAGATCAATTTGATGTGCTTGGATAAGAAACTGGTTTACATCTCTCTGGATGCATCTACATGAGATGCTTTAATGTGCAGTAGCCTAATACTACTGCACAGGAGCATGTCAGAGCAAAAATCATGTTAATATGCTACTGTGCAGTAATATTAGGCTGATGCACAGTTAGCATGACTAAAAAGCCATGCACATGCAGACGAATTACTGCACGTTGATATAGTATTTGGTTATACAAGTAATAAACCTAATGTGCAGTAACTACAGCACATTAATGAATGTGTAGATGCACCCACTAAAGTGTCACTATCTACAAGTGTGCACCATTTTACTGAGGCTTTCCCATTAAGGGGAGGACAATTATAAAAGAAAGGAGCCAAAATAAGTAAAACTGATAAGATTCAGTTCATTTTGGGATCACAGGCACTCAAATTTTACACTATTTCTACAATGCAATTCTACAGGATAATATTCTGGGGGGAAGGAGGGAGAAAGAGAAAGTATATTTTAAGTATAAAAGAATAACACATTTTCCCCTATTTTATTACAGAATAGAAAATTTATGGCTCAGGTCTGAAAAAATACCAAATAAAACTGATTTTGCTAAATTTAACTCAGACATAGAAATTTGAATTGTTCACTTGTATTAATTAGGATTAAGTTGATGGTTCCATTTTATTTCCATTATATCATTTAAAGACATTTCACTCTGAAACAATGGTCACCAAACCAAAAGAAAGAAGTAAAAATGATTACTTTCCTATATGAAAGAGAGGCAATCTGGCATCACCTTTAGGTTTGAATGAGGTGCTTATACACCCAATTTATAAGAAAGTTTAACTGAACAGAGAGCTGAAAGTATAGAAAGTTAGCTCTGCTCCTGGCTACATATAAAATATTGTCATACTTCCAATTGGTGACTGGTATTAAAGAAGGGCTCCTACTCAGGGGATTGCACAATATCTTTGGATACACAGATGACTTGGACATAGTATACAACAACAACAAAGACTCTGCAGAATGTATAAAACATTACAATGTACAAGCAAGAGAGTAGGCCTTATAGTTAACATAAAGAAGACTCAATATATGGAGTTCACTCATAAGATTACAAATAGAAGAGCAAAACAAGACTTTTGTGTGAAAAACATTAGCTTCCAGAGGGTTCAAGAACTTAAATATCTTGGATCTTCATTGACTGATGCCAAGATGAACAGGGAAATTATTGTAAGGATCCAGAGTAGGAATAAAACAGATGCAGATATCAACAGACTTCTCAGGTCAAAGATACTGTCCAGAAGAATTAAATTGCAGCTATACAGCACCATTATTAAACCTGTACTGGTGTATGAGAGTGTGACTTGAGCCTCACAGAAAACCAACAGAAACTGATTTGTTTTAAAAATAATATTCTCAGGAAGATAGTTGGACCAGTGAAAGACCCAGGAGCTGCATCTACATGAGACGCTGACTGTGCAGTAGTCCAGTACTACAGCTCAGTAGCATTGTGTGGCAACAACCATGATGTAACACTACTGCACAGTAGTATTTGCCTACTGCACAGTAGGATCATGATAAAGACATTTGTCAGCGCTACTGCACAGTAACTTGGGTCACTGTTTATACAAATACTAAATGACTGCTCAGTAATGACTGTGCAGTCAGCATCTTGTGTAGATGCGGCCAGTGAAAGGAAAATGGAAGCCAAGAAGTAACAAACTACTATGAAATATCACAGAACAGCCCCTCATTACAAGTGTGGTGAGTGCACAGCAGTTAGTGTGCGTTGGTCATGTGTAGGGTGACCATACATCCTGGTTTGGCCAGGACACTCCAGGATCTCATAGTTGGGTCCTGGCAAGTTGGTCAAAAGTCCTGAGCCAAATTCCAGTGAGGAGGCGGAGCAGCACAGTGCACCAGGCAGGCAGCTGGGCAAGTACTGCTGCTTTTGTGTTGGGGCAAGGCAGGTAGACTGAAGCAGGTACTACCCCACTGGCACGTGGCATGTCCTTGCTCCTGCAGAGGAGCAGTAATGCCTGCTGCAGCTGTTTTTCATCCAAAAGGAAGGTGTTAAAACCTACATACTAAGCATAGAGAAATCACAAAAATTGAATTCCCCTTTCCAAGGGCTGTGATATCTAAAAAAAAAGTCAACATACAAATTACTGTACAAACCATGAGAAGAGCTTATATGTTGCCTTGTGGCTCTAGGACAAATTCCCATTTCTAATTTATAATGGCATGAAAACATAACTTCAGTTCAAAGCAGTTAGAACTGTAGCACTTCAGATTTGTTTCAGAAGGACACTGTCACCCCAACAATAAGCTGTATTACATTCAAATCAAGCTTATGGAAGCATGAACGTTCAAAATGCTGTTGTCAGATTCCTGATACCCAACCCTTAGATTTCTAAGCAATCCCCTCTAGCATCCCATTAATATAAAAATATTATGAGATTCTTTAAAGGAAAATGATTACTAATCTTCAAAGGAATACTTGAGTAGTTTTCATTAGTGTTACAGACAGGGCAGGGTGGTACCTTAGAAACTAACTGGTTTAGAGAGGCAGAAGCTTTCACAGCCTACAGCGTACTACATCAAATCCTGTGAATGCAAGAGTTCCAAATGGCAAGAAATTTAAATACAAAGGATAGGAGGGAGGGACACTGATCACTAAAGTCAATAAACATATTGAGGAACACGAGGGTTATAAGGTAATGGAACCATTTAGTATCTAAGGGCATTTTTACACATGCTCCTGATGCAGCATCGGGGTGGGAGTTTATTAGCAAGCCATGTTAATTAAAAGTGCCTGGCACTGCATCAGGAGCAGGTGTATCCATGACACAGCACACATCAGAGCTGAGAAAATGGTGGTGGTGCACTTTTAACTAAAGCACATGGGACATGTTTCAGTTCAAAGCGCGCTGCCACCGTTTTCTCAGTGCTGACGTACACTGCACCACTGATGCACATGATGCACAAAGCTGCCAGTATGTGTCAATTTACGTGCTTGAGCAGACTCCATTAATCGAGTCTGTTCCAACACACTGGATGTCCAGAGCATTGGAGCAGACACCCCACATATGTATAAGCAGCATCGTGTCACTCTTTTTGCCACGTGATGCTACTACACAGTAGTATCAGTCTACTGCTCAGTGTTTGATGTAGCTGTGGACCCTGAGACTATGGAAACAGCAAGAAACTTCATATATCTTTTTAGGTAAATTCTGCATTTGTAATGCCTTTTTAAAGTGTATACACTCATTAAAAAATGGGAAGACAAACAGAAGTTATTCCAAGCAATCTTTGGAATTCTCCTGTGGTTCCCTGCATCTCTGTCCTCAGAGTCTGATCTTCCTGTCTTGGCACGCATCTTCAAATTTACAACATGCCATGTGACATAGTTTTTCATCTACTTGGAGTTTAAGAAGGCCTTCAATACAGTATCTCATCCTATTCTCACAGATAAACTGAGCATCTGTGATGTAGATGATTACACAGTCAGGTGGGTAGCAAATTGGCTGAGGGGCTGCACCCAGAGAGTGGTGGTGGATGGGTCAGTATCAGCTTGGAAAGATGTGGGCAGTGGAGTCCCACAAAACTCAGTCCTTGGACCTGTGCTGTTCATTGTCTTTATCAGTGATTTGGATGAGGGTGTGGAAAGCCCTCTGTCCAAACTCGCAGATGATACCAAATTATTGGGTAAAGTTAACACACTAGAAGGTAGGAAACGAATCCAGGTGGATCTGGACAGGTTGGAAAAGTGGATGGAACAGAATAGGATGCAGTTCAACAAGGACAAGTGCAAGATGCTGCACCTGGGAAGAAGGAATCACCAGCACTGGGGGATTACAGGCTGGGGGAGGACCTTCTCAGCAGCACAACAGCGGAAAGGAATCTCTGAGTCATTGTGGACACCTAGATGAACGTGAGTCATCAATGTGACAAAGCAATCAGTAAAGCTAACCACACTTTATCATGCATTAGCAGGTGCATGACAAACAGGTCCAGGGAGATGATACTTCCTCTCTATGCGGCACTGGTAAGGCCACAGTTGGAGTACTGCATCCAGTTTTGGGTGCCACACTTCAAGAGAGATGTGGACAACCTCGAGACAGTTCAGACAAGAGCCACTCATATGGTTAGGGGCCTTCAGGCAATGCCTGACAAGGAAAGATTTGGATTTCTTCAGCCCTGAATCTCTTCAGCCTCCACAAAAGAAGGCTGAGAGGTGATGTTCTGGCCACCTACAAATTCACTGGAGGGGTGGGGAGCAGCAAGATATAGGAGATGCTCTGTTTACCAAGGCACCCCTTGGAGTAACTAGGAACAATGGCCACAAACTGATGGCGAGCAGATTTAGATTAGACACCAGGAAGAACTTCTTTATGGTAAGGGTCACCAGAATCTGGAATGGGCTTCCAAGGGAGCTGGTGCTCTCCCCTACCTTGGGGGTCTTTAAGAGGAGGCTAGACATGTAGCTGGCTAGAGTTGTCTGACCCCATGACTCTATGACTCTTTCCTGCCCAGGGCAGGGGCTCGGACTCTATGATCTGCTAAGGTCCCTTCTGACTCAAACATCTATGAATTTATGAATCTATTAAAGATGGAGGTTTTCAGTTGCTTTTAACATTGACCTAATGCTCTTCTCATGGAACATCATGGAAGCTCTACAAATAGCATTCATTTCATAAATACTAGGGCGGTCAATTAATTGTGGTTAATGTGCACCATTAATGTGCTAATTTGTTTTTGATTTAATTTAACATGCAATAATTGCTGCTAGTGCGGGGGGAAAAGCAGCCCCTCTCCCATTGCTGTTATGTCCCTGCCTGCACTGCTGGGGAAAAAGCAGCCCTCCCCCTCACTGTTGCAAGCCTGCCTGTGGTGGGGGAAAAGCAGCCCTTCTTGCTCACTGCTGCTGGGCCACACACACGGCCAGCAAACAGCCAGGCAGGGTCCTGGGAGCAGACTCAGCAGCTGGATGCAGGTAAGTGTCGGGGGGAGGGGGGGGCAGAGATTGGAGGGCCAGGTCTTGGGAACTGTCTAGAGTTTGAGTATATGTGCAGGGGAGGGGGCAGGTGCCACATCTTCACAAATTCCCCCCACACCCACCCCCAACTATACAAAGTATCTGCATAATTTTGCATAATTTTGAGGTTTTAGCTGTGTGATTGTGACTAATATTTTTAATCACACAACTAATCAAAATCAATTTTTTTAATCATTTGACAGCCCTACTAAATACTTACATCAATGGTAAAGCTCCAATTGATTTCAAAGGAGAAAAAAGGTCAATGCAGAGTACTTTGGCAATTCTACCCAAGGTATCAAGTATACCATTTAAACTATACAAATAACAAAGGTTTAGTCAGATTTGTAGTTTTTCTTTGCACATGAGTATTTCTAATGAAGGCTTTGGATCATTAAAGATAGAGAGGTGGGCTTGACCACTGGATTTCAGCTCAAAACTTCCCTCAAATTGTCATACAAAAACTAGAACTCTTGGTTCCAAAATAATACCTTTTATTAGATGAACTGGGAAATTGCACAAAAATTGTCCTTTTCTTCAAGCTTTCAGGATCAAAGTCCCTTTGTCAGGCTCTGGGATGGTGTAGATGGTACAAAATAGTAAAAAGTGGGTAGGAAATAAACTTCATTTTTGCACAAAGGGAGCTGAGGCATTCATGGATGTAGAATGTTGATTTGGCTTGAAGGGATGCAGAATATTACAGTGGATCACCTTTGCAGCATTTTTTCCTTTTTAAATTTAGCTTTCATATGCACAATTCTTAGTTGCAAGTGCCAAACATATTTTATGTAAAATCTAGTGGTAGTCAACTCCTGCTGCTTTTAATTCTCTTAATCTTAGTTGAGCTGCTTTCTTTAAATGTTTACTATAGCTCCTTAATTTTCCTCCAGAGATTAAACACTTTTTGGTTTAATTGTTTCCTCTCAGTTGAGCTGTAGAAAATAAGAGCACCCCTGAGGACTGCATTAGCCATTTCCTAAAACAGGATCAGATCACAGCTCTGAGTGGAGTTCATTTCTTTAAATTGCTCTTACCATTCCCAAATGTAAAGCTGAAAGTCTGCAAAGGTCGGATTAATTTGCCAAGGCCACTACTAACCATAGAGTCAGCATGGGGTGTCTATTAATAGCTCAGCATGAGCATGGCCTAAGATCAGAGTACTTCTGACTCTAGCATCTGGGGTTCTATCTAAGAGGATATTAAGTAAGATAAATTGAATAATCAGAGAAAAGGTAATATGGGAACCAAGGGAAACGAGTTTAGAGTCAAACTGAAGAGGACAAGGGGGAGATTTATGTGCCTATATAGCAGCATCTGCCTAATCCTGCAGGTACCTATTTTACCAAGAACCTCAATTTGACCTACAGGTTCTCTCAATGCCCGCAGCTTTGCCCAGAAACACCCAAATCTAAGCAGCTATGTATCGAATTCTTGCCTCTGCCTGATTAGGATCCAGGAAGTAGGCATAGTAACAATGTGGGGACAGCGTGCAGCCCAATCTAGCAGACATGCTGAGATCACATCCACACCAGCACATCCTAATCCCATACAAAATGCAGCTGCTACTTCATTCCCAAATCAAGGCAAATGATTGTAACACTGCCTATTGTTTACATAATAGTATAGTATTTAGAGCACTCATCTAGGAAGTGGGAGACCTGGATCATTCTTGCAACTTGGTGGGTTCCTATCGCCCACAAAAAAAGTGGGAGGCAGAAATAGAGCCACAAGTCAGAAAGGATTGCAAGATTCACTGAGCCTGAGAGAGAACACAAGGGGAGGAATGTGCCTGTGACATACTCTGCTGGAAAGAAAGGGAGTCCTGTTCTTTGAAAGAACAGTTGTAGGGGAATTTATGCATGTGCTCCAGGAGTAGGGGAGGATCTTTAATTAGAGTGGTTCCAAGAGCAGTCGAATGAGCTTTAGTTAAAGTGTCCCCACCACCACTTTTCAGTGTGGATACACTGATAAACGAGCCACTGGAGTCTGCTGGAGTGCAGTAATTACCACACTCCAGCAGACTCAATTTCTTATAATGCATTGGAGCAGCCTCACTGATAGTGTACAGGCGCTATAGGTGCCCACCCTTGGGGAAGATCCCAGGCTCTGGATCTCAAGTGGATGGCTGTTTCTCTCTTGGAAGCCTGGTACAGGCACATCATTTCTGAATAGATTTCAGACATCTCCAGTGCTTGATATTTCCTATTGGCTCCCTGCTCAGAATACAAGGTTTTTGGACCACCATTCTGAGGCATAGAGTTCTCATCATGTATTGTATAAGGAGCCTCATGCCTAAGTTTGAGATGCCACTTTGGGTTGGTTAGTTAGATTTATTTTAATAAAAGAATTAACCTGGCTTAAAAAGTCTGAGTCCAGAGCTGGGTTTTCCCAAAGTTCTGACTTTAAAGGTAGATCTGCAGGCCTGATACAGCAGACCCATTTTCCACAAATTCTGAAAAGTACCAGCCTTCACACAAACTGAATGTACAGGGAGATTTAAAAGTTACAAACAAAACAGAGTAATAAATTCCTCTCAAATAATTTCCTCTCAAACTTACCTGCCAAGATTTAAATGAGAAGCACTGCATTTGTCACTGATGACTGAAATGATCCAAACCCAAGACTACTGACAATCAGCTTTTGTATAAATCTCTCATACACAATTCTTATACAGGACTACCGAAAGAAATAGGTTTGTCCTTTTTTCCTAAATGCAAAGAAACAAAGGCACAAAGGACAGTAGTGATGTGTCCAATGTCACAAAACAGAGCCAAAAGGGAACCATTATTCTCTGTTTCCCCACTTAACCATCCTATTCTCTGAACTTTACTGCTTCTGCAACTCTGACTTAGGATGTGTAGAGCACTGGTGTTTGACAGTATTGCTCCTGCCCAAGTTGCTTTCACTTGGCAGCTATTTGTGTTTTCTGCTAGCTGGAGAGTTTCTTTTTCATGGTTTCTGGATTATTTTTGACCATCTAAAGACAGCCTGGTCTTGATCATTGACACAGCTGTTTCATGCTTTTTCTCAGCCAGCTTTTTTTCAGTGTAAATGCAACCACTATCAGTTTATTTGGAAGGGTGGCATATATGAGAGAACTGTATTAACCTGATCTGGAAAGGTTGGAGCTTTAGGAGCTGATGGCTATTAGAGAAAGTTCTTACATATTACAGGTATTGTGCAATTACCTAGTTAGTTGTGCAATTACCTTGAGCCAGCTACACATGAAAAGTACCCATCTGTGACAGGAGTGCCACTATTGGAGCCTCTCCGGGTATGGCTGCGCCCTCCTGTAATGGGCTAACCGCCTGCTTACTCACCTGCCATGCCTTGATCTTATTTAATTAATAGATTGTTGTAATTAGCAGGAGGCTGCCCATTTCTACATGCCCCGATGCCAGGGGGTGCTATCTACGGCTCCTTTTCCTCCTCTACACCGCAGCCCAAGCCTCGCAGATGGTGCTGGTGTGATCTGACTTTGGCCCTGTTATGTCTTGGCCCTCTTTTTGCCCTCGGGGCTCCTCACCACCCCTCTGCCACTCTAAGGGTCCCTCTGCCACTCTCTGGGCTCCTCGCCACCCCTCTGCCACTCTCGGGGTCCCTCTGCCACTCTCGGGGCTCCTCGCCACCCCTCTGCCACTCTCGGGGCTCCTTTGCACTCTCAGGGCTCCTCTGCACTCTCAGGGCTCCTCACCGCCCCTCTGCACTCTCAGGGCTAGGCCAATGCACCCCGCAACATACTGTGCCTTCTCCAACGCCAGGAACCCCCACACTACTGGGGAGTCCATATGAGGCCTCCTCCACCCCTAATAGCCTCACCTGGTCCTCCTGTTAAAACAGTAAACACAAAACACAAAGCCCCCGGGCTATAACATAAAGCTAAACTGTCTGGTCAGACAACAGTTAATCCCTACCAGGCAAAAATACTCCAGCTCATGGCAGCAACCCACGGATACTCATGCAGCCAAACCTTGGCCTTCTCTCTGCACTGGCTGAGCTCCTCACTCCTTGGCGGTCAGAGGAGGAACTGCCACCCTAGCCTCCTGCCTGGGTTTTAAGGAGGGCTAAGCCCTGCCCCTTCCTGTCGGGGGGTTTTGCCGGTTGCCCCGGCAACCAGCACCTGTGCTGCCCTGGTGACTGGCAGCTGCGCCTCCCCCTTCTC
>NW_017729032.1:28282946-28290479 GCF_001723915.1 Gavialis gangeticus
CCAGCTCATGGCAGCAACCCACGGATACTCATGCAGCCAAACCTTGGCCTTCTCTCTGCACTGGCTGAGCTCCTCACTCCTTGACTGTCGGAGGAGGAACTACCACCTTAGCCTCCTGCCTGGGTTTAAGAAGGGCTAAGCCCTGCCCCTTCCTGTCAGGGGGTTTTGCCAGTTTCCCCGGCAACCAGCACCTGTGTTGCCCTGGTGACTGGCTGCTGCGCCTCCCCCTTCTCACCGCTAGGGGGCTCTCTGGAGTCATCCCTGTTCTCAGGTGCAAGGCACCTAAGTGCTCTGCGACACCATCACACAATAAAAAGCTCTAACCAGCCATAAAGTTTGACCTTGAAAATGTGTATTAACTTTATAGTTGGTTGCTATCCAGCTTTAAATTGCAAATATAGCAGGGTCTCCCCCAAGGCTGGAACTCTGTTAGCTGACAGGACACCCAGCCTCAGGGATGCACCAGTGAAATCTAGGAGTTGCCTTAAAATGGCCATAATATATGAAATTTTAGGAAAAGAAACACAAAGGGACTCAAGGATGGTAAAGCTGAGTATTTCTACACCTTCAATTAGTCACCAAAGTCTTCTATACCTTAAATGGGGAGCATTAGAGGCTTAGGAATGGATTTGACCAAGCCCAGCAAAAAGATTAGAATGAAGGAGACATCTAAACTAGCCAGATGCAAAACACCAAAGAGCAGGGTGTTTCTTGCCACTCTTTCCTGGATTTAGCTGAATTAGGCAGATGTGTGAGACTAAGATTAACAGTCCAGAACATACTCCTGCATTTTGTGCACAAAACATTTATATGAGAGGGAAGAATTTTTTGTGGGTGATATTTTTTATTGGAGCAACTGCATGGTTGGAATAGACAAGCTTTCATGTGTCACAGTACCCATCCTCAAGTCTCATATGTGACCTATTTAACTTCCACCATCTGTCTGAAATGCTGACTTGACAAACATTTAACACATACAAGCTTTTCAGCTTGGTATCATCTTGCTTGAAACCTGAGGAAGGGTACAATAGTACCTGAAAGCTTGTCTAAGTCTATCCCAACCATGCAGTTGATCCAATAAAAGATATCAGCCACAAAAATTCTTGCCATCAAAAATATAGCAACACTTCAACACAACCAAAACAATTACACTATTTGTTTATAATATGGTCAGAGCCAGGCAATGTGCGGCTGTGACTGCTTTCCCAACACAACTGGGGAACAGATATGAAGCACTGGCAGCACTGAAGGATGATGCAGCAGAGGAAGTCACAGGGGAAGACACATCCACAACAACCATGCAGGCTGAGTGACAGCCGGGCAGCTGGAAGAAGAGATGCTGGGTCATCGTGGTGGGCGACTCCCTCCTGAGAGGGGCCTATTTGTCAACCAGATCCCATGGTGCGGGAGGTTTGCTGCCTGCCTGATACCAGGATCTGACACATCACTGCAAGCCTCTCTGATTACTATCCCATGGTCCTCATCCATGTGGGCATGAATGATGCCGCCAAGAGTAATCCAGACCACATCATGAATGACTACAAGGCTCTGGAGGTCAGGTTTAGGAAGTTAGGGGCACAGGTGGTCTTCTCATAGATCTTCCTAGTCAGTGGTCACCAACACCAAGATGCCTGCATCAGAGAAGTCAACCTGTGGGTCCAGAGTTGGTGCCATCATGCAGGTTTTGGCTTCTACAACCATGATCCACACTTCCATGAGAGAGGTATCCTGGGATGAGATGGTCTTCATCTTTCTTCTAAAGGTAAGAGTCTGTTCTCTTCTGAGGTGGTTGATCTCCTCCAAAGGGCTTTAAACTAGGTTCATTAGGGGATGGGAGTGCGGTGGACAATGAGAACCTAGGTTCAGAGAAGCATGAGCCATGTGCTGGATCAGCCCAGGTAAGCACTAAGTGGCCTGATAGACATCAGGACAGATACTAAGGGCACCCATTGGGAGGGGCTTAAATGTCTCTACACTAATGCTAGGAGCATGGGGAACAAACAGGAGGAACTTGCACTCCTGCTTGCAAGCAACAACTTCTACCTGTTTGGGCTAACTGAAACCTGGTGGGACTCTATTCACAATTGGGTGGTAGGCATTGAAGGTTATAGGTTGCACAGACAGGATAGAGTGGGGAAAAAAGGGAGGGGTGTTGCTCTCTATGTTAAGGAGTAATATACATCTTCTATAATTAAGATGGGATCAGAGGAAGGCCACATTGAGGTACTGTGGGCTAGGATACAAGGGGGTCGAGGGTAAAGGGACTTGGTAGTGGGGGCTACTACAGACCACTACACCAGGAGGATGAGCTAGACCAGGAAGTCTCCAGGCAGCTCTCAGAGGCCATATGGTCAAGAGATACGGTTGTCATGGGTGACCTAAATTACCCTGACATCTGCTGGGAGGAGCAGTCAGCCAAAACTAATCACTCACGTAGGTTCTTAACCTGCATACAGGACCTCCACCTAATGCAGGAGGTATATGATCCCACTAGGGGGAAAAACCTTGCTGGACTTGGTGTTAGCTATGGGGGACAACCTGGTGGGGGATTTGTAGGTATAAGGCAACCTAGGGGATAGTGACCATCAATTAATTGAATTCATTATCTGGTGAAGCATGGGAAAAGTAACCAGCAGGGCAGAAGTGCTAGACTTCAGAAAGGCTGACTTCAGTGTGCTTAGGAGATTAGTTAGTGGGGCATTAAAGCTCAAGAGCATTGGCGAAGTGGGGGTCCAGGAAGGGTGGTTGTTCTTCAAGAAAGCAATCCTTTGGGTGCAGAAGGAGGCAATCCCACTGTGTAGAAAAGGGAGCAAAGGGGCCAAGAAACTCTCCGGGCTAAACAGAGAAATCCAGGAAAGCCTAAGGGCAAAACAAGGGGCATACAGGCTCTGGAAGCAGGGTGTAGCTACCAAGGAGAAGTATACTTCCTTGGCTCACACTTGCAGGGAATCAGTTAGGAAGGCCCAAGCAGCATTAGAACTCAGGCTGGCCACAAAAATAAAGGACAACAAAAAGTCCTTCTTCAGGTATATAGGGAGCAAAAAGAAGGCGCAAGGCAGCATAGGACCCCTACAGGATAGACAAGGGCAGTTGGTGACAAATAGGAAGGACAAAGCAGAGCTCTTCAATGAGTTTTTTGCCTCTATATTCTTGAACTCAGATCTAGACAAATCTCCCAAATGCATTACTGACAGAAGCAGGAGAAACACCAGCGCACCAACTGTCAGCGGTCACCTAGTAAAGAGACACTTGGAGGTGCTGGATGAGTTTAAATCAGTGGGACTGGATGAGCTCCATCCAACGGTGCTGAAAGAATTAGCTGGTGTCAGAGCAGAGCCACTGGCACGACTGTTTGAGCACTCATAGTGCTCAGCTGAGGTCCCAGATGACTGAAAAAGGGCCATTGTGGTCCCTATTTTTAAGAAGAGGAGGAAGGAGGATCTGGGTAATTATAGACTGGTTAATCTCACTTCTATCCTTGGGAAAACGCTTGATACAATTATCAAGGATCACAGTTGTAGGAATCCAGCAGGTAATATAATGCTGAAGGGCAGCCAGCATGGGTTCATAGCAAGTAGATCCTGCCTGACTAACCTTGCTTCTTTCTATGACCAGGTCACTAAATGGTTAGATGCAGGAGTTAAAGTAGATGGCCTTCGACACGGTATCACGTCCTATTCTTATAAACAAATTGAACAGCATTTAATTCAATTGAACAAACTGAATAATGAAACTGTTTCAATGAATCAGATAACACACACTCAAGAGTAATAAGCCCCCTTCATATTTAAATCAGTTAAACTGTTTTCTCTCACACAGCTTAAGTCATTTCTAGAGAACAGACGACTAGGTCAATGAGAGACTGCCACTTTTATACTACAACATACTTGTCCAAGAAGAGGGAGAGCTAGGTTGTAAGCCTTAGCCCGACTGGATTAAAACCCACATATCTCCAAACAGATGCTCAGATCAGACAAGATGGTGACACCTCTGAGCATGTGTAGTAGCTGATCTTTATGCGTCTAAGGGTATAGACAAATGCACATTTGGAGTGGCTTCAGAAGAGGAGGGGAAACTTATGGTTGGGACTGTTGAGACTGTCCCTGTCCTAAGCAGGTTTTCTGACAAAAGCAGGCACTCATGTGATCTTTGGTGTCTACCAGAACTAGGCAAGTTGTATGTGAATCACTCTTTCTAACTTAGGTGTTTAAATTTCTCTTATATTCCAGTTTAGATGCCAAAATTATTTTTGTGAATATCACTGTTAAGGTCTGAATAATGCAATGAAATACACTGGCTGCTGTAGCCAGAAACACAGTTGCTGGCAGGTAAAAGTCCAAGCATGAGATCCTCAAGACTTCTCTACTCTAATCACTTAGATGCTTAAGTTTTCACTGCTAAAGATCACAAGTTACCTACAGTTCTGCTATGCCCAGGTCCATCACCACCTTTTCAAAGGCAGAACATCTCAATGACTATCTGAGGCCTAGTCCCATTTGGGACTCATACTGATGTCCCTGCACCCATGTCCCTTGAGAGAGCATGCCTCCTGAGCCCCAGTAGCACTGAACACTGAGTTCAGTATGAAGTACAGCTGCCATGACTGCTTTCAATCAAACCATAACCCTCTGAGTAAAGATCCAGTGATTCTGAAAACACGAGTTTGTACCAAGAGGCTATGTGAATGAGTATAATGAGCTGTTAGGAAAGAAGTGGTAAGTGGGACTAAACCTATCTTCTCTCCAGACACTTTGCAGGAAGCATTAAACTGTTATTTTCTGTCTTCAGGATCTAGACTCCATCTCACATAACCATGCAATTTTCATTAATGATAATGGAAATTATGCAGATACATTAAGGGAAAATAGCCAGTGAGTAATTGAAGTGATAGCAGAGTAAAAGCAGGTGGCGCCACATGAGAAATGCTTCAGCAAATTCAATATTTGACTATGGTCAAATTCATCTTCCCAATAAGTGCTAATGCTTGCATCTATTCTTGGAGATGCCAGGAACATTACTAATTTCTAACAATGGGACAGAAACAATCATAGCCGGACAAGTCACTATATGTTTGGTCTGCTGCTCCCCATATCTCAAAATCTAAGTGTCTCAAAATGTTTTTAAAAAATCCTGTTTTGAAGAGCACACAAATTGATTCTACCCAGTTAAGGGAGTGTTTTTTAAAAATGTTTTCCCCTTTTCCTTTTTATTGGCAGTGAAAGCTATTAGAGACATGTATAGAAGTTATCAAGTTTGGTTGTATGTGAGATTTTATATTTTAAACTGTCAATTGATTTTCCTAGCATATAAATATAGGGTGGATTTTTATTCCTTCTGATTAAACATCCAATTTAACTTCCACTGTCTATCTAAAATGCTGAACTGACAAACATTTAGTACATGGATATCTTTGCATCATTGATCCAAAACAACTGCAACCTTGAAGCTATACTGGTATCAGTAGGTCAAAAATTTGAGATTATTTTGGGGTGCCTAGAGATGCTTAAGGGCCCCACTCTAAGTCATGGTGCTTTACACAAAGTGCCATGAGTTACAGCTGCTCCCCACCCCCCACCGACCCAACAGACATTTGCCTGTTGGATTTGGGGTGGGGGGGTTGAGCGTGCCTGCAACTGGCCCTGGTCTGTAGGTGGGGGCGCTCCAGCAGCCTTCAAGGAGACTGCCAAACCGTCCCTCTCCTCAGCCCTTCTTCCCCCCAGTTCTGGGACTGTCAGTGGAGGGGAGGGAGGGAGGGAGGGAGAGGCGAAGAGGAAGGGAGCAGCAGGCAGCAATTGCTGGAGGGGCAGGGGTGGGGTAAAACAGAGTGTCCTCACCTTATTGGACCCCCTCTAATTACCCCAGCTGGGGTGCTAAGGGGACTTGGGCCAAATCTGCAAGGCAGAGGGGGAGATCCCTTCCCCCACTCCCTGCCCAGACTTCTTAACAGCAGCAGCAGCAGCTGTCGACTCGACTTTGTTTGGCTGGAGGTGGGGCAGCGGTGGGGTGAAACAGAGCTCCCTCACCTGGTGGACCCAGCTCCCCCCATCACCCCACCCAGAAGAATTAACCATCAAGGGAACACAAGTTCCCTAACATGCCCTGTTCTATAGAGCTTTCAGCTAATAACTGATTTGACAAGGGTTATTTTTTTCTCATGATTTGCCATTTTAAAAGTATTCTACAGCCATGCATGTGTGCTATGTCATGGCTGTAGAGAATTTTCAGGAGCCTGATCATGAGAAAAATACAACTTGTGTAAGTGCCCTTGTACATGCTCAAAAAACAACTCTGATGGTAAATTATTTTCTATGAAGTAACTTCTGTTGTATCCTGAATCTCCCTTAACAATAAAAGTATCTAGAAGAGTGTAGGATGTCCTGTAGAGAAAGAAGTACAGTAACTCAATCCTACAGTCCTGTGCCTTCTCTCTCTCTTTTGGCACAATCTTCTACACATGCATTTACTGTGCAGTAAACAGTTTTTAGACAGGCGTCTAAAGCTGTGTGTATGCTGACTTGGGAGGAAAGTTACTCCCAGGTAAATACACACAAACAGGGTTACTGCACAGTAAGCCATCTACATGCCAGGGTTACTGCTAAGGTGTCTACACACCTTAGCATCATGCAGGCAGCAAATTTACTCCAGAGTCGGCATAAGTCGTCATAGTTACTGCACAGTATGGGCACACACGTGTAGAAATGCACCTGTACTGCGCAGTAATTTTCAGTTACCTAAGTTACTGTGCAGTAACGGTGCATGTGTAGATGTGCCCAGTATCTACTAGTGTCAGTTCCACCCTCTGTGCATTGTTACAGAGATTCTCCAAGTTCTTAGTCTGCATTCTTCCCACGGAGATATTGTCCTGTCTGTATCATATGCCTCTCCACTGCATCCTGTGGGCTCTCACAGAAAGGAAGGTTATCTTAAGGCTTAGGATGCAAATCACCAGTACACTGCACTGAGAGTTTGTTAAGACCTGATCCAGTGCCAATCAGACTCTTAGCAAGCAGCACCATAAAAGATTCTAGATACACATATAAACCTATTTTTCAACACACATGAAATAATGCTGAGAAAGATAAATGTCACATGAAAGTTACTCCCATTATGAAAATCAACCATCACGCCCCCACCCCATGAAACCTGTAGCTATTATTATTGTGCTTTACATTTATAAGGCTAGCTTCCCTTCCTAGTCTCTCTGAACTATGTCCACATAGTTTCATAGTTTCTAGGGTCGGAAGGGACCTGAGAAGATCATCTAGTCCGACCCCTTGCCATGGCAGGAAAGAGTACTGGGGTCAAACAACCCCAGCAGGGTGTTCATCTAACCTCTTCTTAAAAACCCCCAGGGTAGGAGCCTGCACCACCTCCCTTGGAAGTTGGTTCCAGACCCTAGCCGCCCTGACCGTGAAATAGCGCCTTCTGATGTCTAACCTAAATCTACCCTCTGCTAGCTTGTGACCGTTGTTCCTGGTCACTCCTGGCTGTGCTCGGGGGAACAGTGACTCCCCCAATGCCTTCTGATCCCCC
>NW_017729032.1:28291071-28297665 GCF_001723915.1 Gavialis gangeticus
CCTTGAGGAGCAACCACTCTCCTTGGACACCTCTCTCTCCTCCCCTCTGGGACCTCAGTGCTTCCCCAGCTATCCTCCTTAGCTCGTTGAAATTTGCCCTCCTAAAATCCAGGGCTGCTGCCTTACTGCATGCCTTTGCCACCTTGCGCTGGATGGTGAATTCCAGCAGGCGATGATCACTGTCGCCCAGGTGGTCGAGCACCTGCAGCCCCCTCACCAGGTCATCACCCATGACCAGCACTAGGTCCAACAAGGCATTCCCCCTGGTGGGGCATGAGACACTAAGTCACAATACTGATGAGCTACAGCAATGTAGCCCGTCACTACGGCAATATAATGTCAGCAGGCATGAAGTGTGATGCCGATGCTACTGCACAGTAGCAAGGAGCTACTGTGCAGTAGCCCGTTGCCACAGTGCAGTAGGGTTAGAAATGACCCATACCCATGGGAGTATGCAGCAGCACTCATTTAGCATGTGTAAACACACTCTCTGAGTACATACAGCCGTTACATTTAGACTGAACTAAGCAGGATTAGATCAATCTAAATGCCCAGCTGTACAGGCATTCAGAGTGGTTAAATTGGGCAACAAGCGGTGTGCCCAATATAAGTTACCATATTTCATGGTGTATTGGTCAATGCGATGTATAAGTCAACCCCATTTTTCTGATTCAAAAAGTTAGGAATTTTGTAAATCCAGTGTACATGCTGACCTAAAATTTTGGATCAGAAATATGGGGTTGACTTGTAGCAAAACCCCCAGTTTTTTTTTAATACATATATTAAATTAATATATTATATATATATGATAGATATGCATTCCCTTCCCTTCCCCAATTATTTCTGGCTTTTTGTTTTCTCCCTCTCTATTCCCTATAGATAAGCATAAGTGAGCTCAGACTTAGGATAAGCTTTAACATTTTTATTTTGGTAGCAAGTTTTTGGTTTTGGATATCCACTGGTTTATATTGCATAATTATTAGATTTGCATTGAGTTTTACTGTTGTATATTGTATTATTATTAGGTTCATATTGATTTTTATTGTTTCATATGGATATTGTATGGTTTAGGCCTGTGTTTATAAGTGAACCAAAGTCATGTCAAGTTTCCATTTTATATGTCAAATCTCCATCTTGTGTCCTCTGCCTGGGCATCCCATGTTGCAACTGTATGAGTCATGTACCCCTCCCATGTAAATTGGTTCCCGGATGAATGAGAATGATTGGGAATGATTGAAATACAATGGTAGCAGGCCTCTACCGAATGGCCTGTAATGACTGGGCCTTCACCTCGCATTGATTCATCCAGGAACCATGGACCTCACCCAGGAACAGAGTCAAGACCAACATTTGAAAGACAAAAGACCCTGCAGAACCAGCAACTCTACCATTGTACCCACCATTATAGACACCCAAAACTGCACATCCCTGCATGGAGCACACATGCTCAGTACACCAGGGGCTGACCCTTGCCTGGGCATGTCTCCTGTCACTAGGGTCACACAAGGTCTGCCCCTATAAAAAAGGGCAGTGAAGACAGACCCAGTGGGATGCCCTCTCCATCTGGACCTGCATCCTGCCACACCACCTATCCACCCAGAGGCCCTGCTGGCAACCCCCCTCTGGACAACACCTACTGGACAAAGACCTCTTTCCAGCCTGGATAGGTAGCTATCACCCCCCACCCCTCTTCAACCAAGGACTTGGACTCTGCTTTCTTCCATACCTGGACTCCAGCCCTTCTATTGAGTCTCTTTCTCCTACTGCCATTGTGAGTGCTTGTGTGTGTGTGTGTGTGTGAACCAATAACTTCATGGGGCTGTGTAGTGTGTTATGTGTGTAATAAAACTGTTATTTGGACCCCAAAGTTGGATTTTGCTTTACTATGGTTTGGCCCTGCTCCAATCTCTGCTCCTTGCCCCTCTAACTTCTGTCTCATTTCTCCTTCTCCTGCATCTGGCTCACTGCCATCTCCAACACCTGTCCTGAGCTCCTCTCTGCCTCCAACCCCCCTGTTTCTTTGCCACTGTCTTATCCCCACTGCCTTTTCCTTTTCCACTGAGCAACCAGGTTTCTGCCTCAGTTTCTTTCCTGACTGTCTCCTCCTTGCCACCACTTATCTGCCCCCCCAATATCTCAGCTGTCTGCCTCAGTTTCCAGCCCCAGTCTACCTTAAGTAACCCCAAGTCTCAGTTGCTCAGTCAGCTTCTCTGTAGTCAACTGGTTCTAATCCCAGTTCTGGCACCTTTCACTCCCTACACTTTAACTCTGTCTCTCACCTGAACCTTCCCCCAAGTATCCCAGGTACCCCAAGCGCACACATACACACTGTACCATCCAAGTTAGGAACTTACCTGTGTGTATGGGTAGGTGGGTTGTATGTGTGTGAACTGGTGAGTGTGTATATGTGTGCATGTATATATATATATATATATATATGGAATTGTGTGCGTGATATATGAATTAGTGATCCGTGTCTAACTTTTGGGGTGTATGTTCTTGAATTGGTGATAGGTTTGCATGTGCCTAGGCTGGTTTGGATGTGTATGTGCCTGAGCTGGTAGTGTGTGGGTGTATGTGTGTGTATGCACCTAATTGATTTGTGTGTTTGTATATGTGCAATTGTGTCACACCCTCCTGTCTAACAGCACAATATTGAGATCCTGAGAGTTGGCCTGACCCCACAGGGCAACAGACTTATACCAGCCCCTGTGCATCCTCACTATGGTCCAGGCACACATGCTGCAGTCCTGCTCGCAGGGCATGGAGCTGGGCTTGGTGCTCAGCTGGCACAGCCCCAGCCCCCACAAGTGGTGCTGCCTGGGCTGTGCCAGCCAAGCGCTGAGCCACATGAATGCAGAGCCTGGCCCTGTCTGCTCTGCTCTCCTCACTCCCATCCCCTGTGAGCAGCACACTGCTTGGCACTCAGCTGGTGTGGCTGGGCTCAGCGCTTGGCAGTGCCACTCACAGCAGACAGGGATGGGCTCAGCTGGTGCAGCTCAAGCAGCACAGCTTGCAGGGGATGGGGCTGTACCAGCCAAGTGCTGAGCCTGGCCCTTTTCCCATCACCATCCCCTGCAAGTGGCACCAGGCTCAGCACTCAGCTGGTGCAGCTCCATCCCCATCCCCTGCTAGTGGCTCTGTCAGACTGGACCAGTCAAGCACAAAACCCAGCTCCATCTGCTGTAAGCAGCAGTGTCTGGGCCACACCAGCCTAGCACCAAGCCTGCTGCTGGTTGCAGGGGACAGGGCTGGGCTCTGCACTTGGCAGCTCTGCTTGCAACAGATGAGGCCAGGCTCGGTGTTCATCTGGTGTGGGCCAGGCAACACCACTCACAGGCAATGGGGCCATGCCAGCCAAGCACCGAGCCCAGCCTCATCCCTTGTGAACAATGCTGTGACACTTGTCTACCCCCTAGGTGCCCGGTCCACAGTGAGGATGTGCAGCACTGAGCCTGCTCACAGGGGATGGAGATAAGGTGTATAAGTCAAAGTTGAATTTTAAGAGTTAAAAATTGGGCTTTAAAACTTGACTTATACACTGTGAAATACAGCATTTCACCTGAGTAGGTGCACTAACTTAAATCAAGATCAGGTTAACCTGATCTAAGACAGAGTTAATCTGATCTCATAACTGCTTGTACACAAAGCCCAGCCAATTTTCCCAGCCCCAAGGCTATGCTAATTGCACCCTCCCAATCCTTACTGAGCTACTTTTAGCCCCCAACCCTTCCAACCACACAATTCCCCCCACTCACCAACCTCTCTGCAAACCCACCTGCCCATCGCCAATTCCAACAACACCATCCAAATCCACCAACCCGTTCTGCACACCCAGGAGTCATTTTAAAGTAAGTCCTTTAAAAGATCCCTTTTAAAGTAAGACACCTAAACAGGTACAGCAAATACTTGTTCATGTCCTATCTGTCTGATGGTGTTTAATTCTTCCAGAATGGAATATCACTATTATCATATTCTTAGGCTATACCCTGAGCTACATGTATGGCCATATCTAGACAGTCTGACTGGGTTTAGCATGGAGTGGGCAAGATACAGCCCATGGGCTGCATCCAGCCCACCAAGCACTTTCATCTGGCCTGAGGGCACACACCAATTAATTGTAGCCTACCCAGGCCTTCCACCCATGAGGGTGGGAGTGAGGTGCCTGCATATATACATACCCCAAAATACCCTATTGCACCTTGCTCCCACCCACATGGGTGGAAGGGCCCAGGCCAGCCAACATGCAGCTTCCCAGTGGGGCTGCTGCTGCCACTGCTGCAGCCACCAAGGGACCTGCTCAGATTTCCTGACATCCCACTTGCTCCAGGCAGGAGGTAGGAAAGAGGCAGGGTCAGGGTGGAGCTGCAGCTGGGTGGGGGCAGGAAGCGTGGGTCTGAGGCTGGTGGCAGCATGGAGCCAATGCCCAAGGGAGGCAGTAGGAGCACAGAGCTTGGCTGGGCAGGGTTTGGGTGTGAGGGATCATGGCAAGGTGTAGGGACCCCAATACCCTCCTCCCTATGGTACACAGTCCCCGCCAGCAGCAACAGAAGCACCACCAGGTGGCAGGTACTCATGCCAAGCGCATGTGCTGCTGCCCGGTGCCACCCAACTTTGGCCAGCACTGCATGCAGAGGCAAGGAGAGCATCCCAGCGAAGTCACCAATATCATGGGGGCTCTGCACCAGACAGAAGCCCCAGATGGAGCTCCATGCACTGGAGCTGGCTGTCTTCCCCATCCCCTAATGTGCAGGACCTGGGACTCTGCTGGAAGTGGAGGGGAGCCCCACCTGCTGCTTCCCCATGGAGTCCCGGCAGCTGCACAGCATGGGGTAGGGAAGACAGATGGCTCAAGCATGTGGAGCTTTCCTCCAGTGCCACACAAATACTGGGGGCTGCATGTGTGCTGCACAGAGCCCCGGCAATAGAAGCGACCCAGCTGAGCTGTGCTCCTCACCCATGTGCAGCAGTAGCCAGAGTCGTGTGCCACTGGGCAGCAGCAGCTGTGCCAGGCACAAGCACCTGCCACTTGCTGGTGCTACTGCTGCTGCCAGTGGGGGCTGTGCATCATGGGGGTATGGGGGTCCTCACATCCCGCCACAATTCCTCACACCTCACAAAAGCCACACAACCATACCCTGCCCCCACAACCTCTTCACATATACACACACCCCCACACCTCACCATACACACACCACGCCCTCCACATACAACATACAAGAGTAAGATTTTATTTTTGAGTTATTATGCAATCACCTCTGTATACACTATTTATGCTATGCAAACACAAATCACAACAAAAATATTTTTGTAATAAAATTAATATATGTTTTAGTAGGTGTTTAACTTTTAGTGTATGATCTGGGTTTTTTTCTGGTTCCAAGACAGCAACACCTCCTCCCAAAGGAGTATTTGCAGGGGAGGGGCAAGAGGAGGGATCCAGTGGCAAAGGTCAGGGGTTAGAGGTGGAACTTCTATTCCCAAGATGGCAACCAGGGGGGTGGCAACTGTCAAGGGGTGGGGCTACCCATGTGGCCCTCAACAGATCACCAAAACTCATTAAGTGGCCCTCCAACCAAAATAATTGCTCACCCCCGGTTTATCACCTGATATTCTAGTTTTCAGCAGCTAGTAACCGGTAGTGATTACAGTGAGCAGGCAGCCTGGTTAAACAAAACTATTGTTTAATCTTAATATAAATAAGATATGGCATAGGAGAAAAACATCTAAAGCCACAAATGAACTACATGAACTATGGCAAATTGTATCTTATCTTACCCAGATATCTTGGTAGAAAAATGCTAAGGTATCTCACCCTACTGAGGGAGTATCCCTGAAAACTAAATGGTGTCTTTGTTTTTATATGGATGATGCTACTGCCACCAGGAGCTTCATTCAGCTGAGGGGCACTTCCAGCCTCTGGTCCCATGTACTCCAAAGGATGGGCACTGGCCCCACGTTCAGTTAAAGGTGTGATAGGAATCACTCACAACATTTTTACACATATTTTGTGCAATAACTTTGGGCTTATTCCTCATTTTATCACACCATTAATTGAATGAACCAGTTAATCACATGTTAAGTCAGGGACCTCAAAGTTAGGTTCTCAAAAAATCAGTGACCACTTTTCAATACTGGGGCTGATCAATATTTATTTACAATATTGGTAAAAATTATGCAACCCTAGTTCAATGTCTTCACCCCCTTTGCTTTGCTCATTTGCTGAAGTCTGAGTAGTTTCTCCTGTACAAGGTACTCTGGGAGATCAATGACTGGAGCAAAACAAATGGCAAAAGGAAAGAGCAGCTTGTTTACAGGTTAATATGACTCTGTTCATTACTGTTAAGGGTTAAAATAATGCTCAGATTGAAATAAAGAGGACCAAATGTTGGTTCACTTGCTGCTCACCTTTCAAAGTAAGAGGGAGGACCCGGGCAACTATAGGTCCGTCAGTCTTACCTCAATCCTGGGGAAACTCTTTGAGAAGATCATCAAGGAGCACATTTGTGATGGGCCGGCATCAGAAATGATGCTCAGGGGCAATCAGCATGGATTTATTAGGGGGAGATCATGTCAGACCAACCTGATTGCCTT
>NW_017729032.1:28298688-28303657 GCF_001723915.1 Gavialis gangeticus
ACACATGTTCACATGCACACATTTATAAATCATGGTGAAAATAGCCAAGAAGAAAAAATCTTTCATTTAAACCTACTTGACAAACACCTTGCATAGCTAAGGGTATATCCTGCCTATTCCTCTAGCAGTATGAAAGCCTCAGATGCACCATAATTCTGTGTAGGTCATCTGCAATGGGAATAGGGGAGAACCCCAGATTTGGAAAGACCACATGTAGTATACATAGTAGACTCCTGCAACAGGAGCTGGTTATCACTGGAACCAGTTAACATGCTAGAAAGTACAGGAGAAATGTTTTGTTTTAGATGAAATGTAGTGAGTAAACTTTGTTTTTTTGGGAGCCTAACTTCTGAGGTCCCTGACTTAAAATGTGATTAACTGGTTCATTCATTTAAAAAGTCTATTGCCAGTGAAGGATGAAATGGAATTTAAGCTGTTACAGGCAACAGCAACATTAAAAGCATAGTCCCCTGAACCATTGCACCTCTAAATATAGGACCAACTGAACAGCCAGAAGATGTTAAACACATTTTGTGCCTGAATGCTTGCAAAATATGTCTCCCAGCTATTCAGTTGGTCCAGATAAAGATGTTATGCAACAATCCCTTGCTTCTCACATATTGCCTGGACCATTGTAGCTTCAAACACACTCCAACCCTTCTCAGAATATAGAACTGCTCAGCAGGAACTACATGAGTAGGATGGGGAAGGCTGGGGAAGAAATGGTAACAGGAACTATTGAGAGAACACCTGTACTAAAAAAAGTAACTCCCATTAGCTAGCAGCAAAGTAGGTTTCATCCTATACATGGACCACCTTCTAGAGAAGAACAGAAACACATGGCCAGTTTTCTACACAAAGAATGAGAAAAAATTGAATTAAAACCTATGGTTTGACCCTGAATTTAAAAGGACAAATACAGATGCCTTATATTATTACTAGGGGTACATAACTTACGAATGACTTGCCAAAAGAAAAAAAAAGAACCTTCCCCCATATTAAAATTGAAACTGGAAGCACTGCATATTTCAGTGCTTCCCTACTTATTCTGGGAAGGGAAGAAAGCTTTCATTTATGGTAAAAAAGCAAATATGTCTTGGGAAATAAACATTTCCAGGAAACTAGCATTCAGGGATATTTTCAAGCTGCTTCTCACACAAAAAATGGTAAGTAAAAGCTAGGGATGTGCCCAAACCACGTTTTTATCTCATTGCTCCTGAACTTTGAATAAAAGGAAGCATAGATCAGAAGAACCATACCAGAGGTTGGCTTTGAAAAAAACACTACCTAGAAATATGGGAAAACACCAAAGATATCCTCTTTGCCCCAAGTTTTTTTGAGTATAACTGGACTATAACAACTGTAAAGGAAACAGTGAGGAAACACAGACCTCTTTCGTTTCTCCATGCAGTAAATTGTATATGCACCTGAGACTAAGGGCTATCTGCCTGCAGTGAAACGTACAGAGAGGGGTCATACTATTTCTTCCAATTATACCCATGAAACCACTATCCAACCCCTATCCACACAACTATCCTCAAGGCTCTTGTGTAAAACAAGCAGTCTATTTAAATACCACAGAGCAAGAGGTTATACTGAGTATATCCTAGCATTTGTTTTCCTTTATAAGACAGATTGTAAATAAAGGAAATCAGTTGTTGGGACTGCTGCTGTAACTAACAGCTCACTCACAGAATACATTCACAAACTGTCTCTTAATAGTAATATAGTCATCTGATGTTTCACAGCTTCCCCATTTATACATTTTAAGATTTAATGTAATGATATGGTAAGCCAACTGGAATTAAAATACACTATTCTAGGAACTGCAATCAAGAAGACTGCTTACAATGTACATAGCTGTAAATGGTCCCACTGGATATCATCACACATTTTTAAAAACGTATTGCCAGTTGCAGTCTGTCATAGGAGGAAGGAGTAGAGGGTTGGGAAACAGTTCTGTAAGAGCAGAGTTAAGGGTTGAAATCTGCAAAGCCCCCACTGACTGAACTAGGGGTTCTTTGCAAATGTTCAACATCTCATCCACCCAGATACTTACCCATCACAAGTTGTTCTAAGGACACCCTCATTTTTTTCTTTTCTGCCTTATGCTTAATGCCGTACTCTTCGCTGTGCTGCTGGACCATTCACTGATATAATTTTTCATCATGACCTGAATAATGTGAGAATTTACACCTTCCTCAGAACTGATGTTACTGGCTAGTCCTGGAGAAAGGTTTCAAGACCACTGTGCAAAATATTTTCAAAGACTGAAGTTATAGGATTTAAGTCTCCAGCACGTGGACAGAAGTACAGGCACCACTAATGTGCCTGCTGGTGAAGACCCTGATGTGTCAGTCTGAAATAAAAAAATTATTCTGACAGGAGATTTAACCTGTCCTTAATACATAATGGATTCTTGAATAACCCTCATATGTTCAGTCTGAAGAATTCACATGAACAACTAGCATTGCTACAAGAATGTAATGCAAGGATTTTTTTTTAACATGTCCTCTCTCTCCACCCCTCAGTCATGCAACCATTTCCAGTGATAACATCCAATTTGTCAAATAATAAATGGTAAGAAATGACCCATGAATTTCAGGTCTTCGGTTTAAATGTTTATCTACAAAAATGTTATCCAGACAATTGTCTCAAGTTTCAACTACTTGTCTTCACCTTCAACATTCCTCTTAAAACTATCTTTCCCTATATATCCATCTTGTCAAGCTAGGCCGCTCATGGTCTGCTATCTGGTACCATGTAAACCAGTACAGCCTGTTCCATGGTCGGGTTGTTGGTGACTAAACCAGCAGCCCCACCTGGGCTAGCCTGGGTGAGAAGGGTGTGTGGACACCCAGCAGGACTGAAAACAAGACCTGTCAAAGGGCAGATGAGCTCCCTAAGAGTCAATACCTGGGTGGAGATGGGTGCCACCAAGTCACTTTGCCTGAAGCCAGTGCTACTCAACTTTGCCTGAAGCCATAGCTACTCAACTAACCTAGAAGGGTTGTTACAGCATCTAAGGTGCCTCAAAAGTCACAGTAGCCTCAGGACTGATTTGACAATATATCCAGGCTTCTCTTAAATAATGTGTTAACCCCACTACTAGTGTTAGCTCCAACTACATTTGCCCTGCTTCTGCCAACCAATCTGTGGCAATGCTAACCTCTTAGACTTGCGTATGCTTCTGATTCTGCTTTTCTAAGCCATTGCCTTCTCTTCACTCCTTTTTACCATAGATCTTCATTCTGACAAACCTACAAATGATCGATAATATTTTAAAATCTCTTGAACTATCTCAAAAGGCACATATTGCACACCAATAAATTACTGTAACCCCTTATCCTGCCTTCCTGACCATACTCTTTCTTGCTGAAATCTGCTATCTGATATGAGACTAAGTTCTTTGGCCCTAGGACTTTGACTTGTATGCACACGTTTGTATACTGTAAATAAAACAAACAATAATAAACTGGGTGGATAAGAAAACATGTTATTGCATCCTATAGGCATACCTAGCAGTGTACTGTTGCTGTAGGCATGTGTTACCTTTATCTGAATTCAAGAATTTTACAATGTAAGACAAGGCTTGTGAATCCTTTAGTATTTGTCTATTGAGTTTTTTTAAGTGGCATGTTTAAGTTTACAGATCCTGCCAAACTTACAATTCTTTCATCACCATCTTCACCATTAAAGTCATCCTATTTGTTTCACTACCAAAATTTCATTTGAAGGGATTCAAAGACTGACTCACCTAATCTATAGGGTCACTGTAGGCACTACAGAAGGAGGCCTATTTTAGAATCTAAATTAATGGATTTGGGTATGGGATTTTTTTAACCTTCTTAACTTCAAAATTGGTATTCATTCATCCATTCATTCATTCAAGGTTTTTACAGTGTACCAGCCACACTGTGTGGGTGCATCTACACATACACTTTACTACACATTAAACTAATCTAATGCAGAGTCTACACTTGTGCAGCAATTACGGTTCTGGGTGCTGCACTTCAGGAGGGATGTGGCTAGCATTGAGAGGGTCCAGAGGATCCAGAGGAGGGCCACTCGCATGGTCAAGGGGCAGCAGGTCAGGCCTTATGAAGAGAGTCTGAGGAGCGTGAATCTCTTCAGCCTCCACAAGAGAAGGCTGAGAGGGGATCTGGTGGCCATTTACAGACTCACCAGGGGGAACCAGCGGGAAGTGGGTGAGGCTCTGTTCCCCCAGGCACCACCGGGGGTTACTAGGAATAGTGGCCACAAATTGTTAGAGAGAAGGTTCAGGCTGGACATCAGGAGACATTACTTTATAGTTAGGGCTGCTAGGCTCTGGAATGGACTCCCAAGGCAGGTGGTGCTCAAGAGGAGGTTGGACAGATATTTGGCTGGGTTGTTATTACCCCGGCACTCATTCCTGCCCGGGGCAGGGGGTCAGACCTGATGATCTGTTTAGGTCCCTTCCAATCCTAAGAACTATGAAACTATGAAACTACAGCACTGTCTACCCTCGTGCAGCAATTACTGCATAGTAGATTAATTTAAAGCACTATTTGCTAGTACCAACAGATACAGATACTAGAAAATGGTATTATAAACTAATGCACCTAAGCGCACATGTAGACACATCCAGGCAGCAGGGGACAACAATGGCTGCTTGGCTTAGCTCTGAGATCTAGGGAGTGGGGGGGGTGACTGTCCCCAGTTTTGGGGGCAGCTCCCATGCCCCAGAGGCCCCTGCTGACCCAGGGCTCGTACCCAGGGGAGTCTGGAGCTCCCCTTGACTGCTGCAGGGGGGCAAAGCAGGGCAGGAGTAGCCCTGAACTATGTTGCTCCTGCCAGCCTCAATTTGCTCCCAACCCAGGTGCACATGTGGATGTGCACCTGGGTGCTTTTAATGCACCTGAATTTACTGTGCAGTAAATTCAGGCACAGTAATTGCATGTATAGATGTACCCTGTGAGAAGTAATT
>NW_017729032.1:28308657-28321827 GCF_001723915.1 Gavialis gangeticus
TACTGCTGCAGGGGGGCAAAGCAGGGCAGGAGTAGCCCTGAACTATGTTGCTCCTGCCAGCCTCAATTTGCTCCCAACCCAGGTGCACATGTGGATGTGCACCTGGGTGCTTTTAATGCACCTGAATTTACTGTGCAGTAAATTCAGGCACAGTAATTGCATGTATAGATGTACCCTGTGAGAAGTAATTCATTGAAGGTTTGAAATGTGCTAGGACATCCCATCTCTTTGCCTGTCATAAAACTCTCTGTGCCTGCTCTAGTAGGAAACAAGATTCCAATAATATGCAGGAGATCTAGGAAAGAGAAAAGTAGAGGTAGGAACCACAAATTCAATGTAATCTTTTAATTTTTTCTTCCACTAATATACATAAAGAATCTTACCTATGTACGTGTGTGTGTGGGGGGGGGTATATATGGGGCACTAAACTGTAAGTATCAATGAAGCCTGGCATTTTTTATCTGATGGTCTAGAGTACCCCCACTCAAAAACAGCAATCTGTGGTGCCTCAGACTGAGCCCTTAACTAAATTAAACAAATCTATTGAAGTAATAGGATATATTACTTACACAACCTTAATTTAAATTATCTTCTAGCTGAGAAAGGGGATATTACACACCAAAAGCAATGCATTCTGAGCTATAATTAGTTTCATCCAAACCGTAGGACAGTTTTTTATAGGATATGAATTGCTACAGTATGTTGTGTAGTAGAATGAATAATGTAATCTAATCACAGATTATTCTACAATGCACACAGTTTTCAGTTTAGATCAGAGAAAAGCAACTAGAACATCTGCTAGCAAAGCCAACTATCAGTAGATGTAAAGAGAGTTACACTTTAACTTATGCAGCTGTCCTTAGCAAGTGGGATTAAAGGCTTTTATTACCCTTGATATTTGCAACATATGTGCAGCAGACTGTGGGAAAAAAAAATCTCACATCATTTGCAAGCACTTTTCCTGATGAAAACTCTTTCTCTCATAAAATATATATTGATTCAGCTAAAAATACATGTTTGTAAGTCAAGTTCACATGACCTATGTACCAAGGCTGTACCTATGACATCAGAAAAGTAATTGCACCAGAAGGATCAGTACAACAATGGCACCTTTACTCCACTGCGATCAAATACATCTTTACCAAAGGACTTTTTGTGGCTTAAAAGAGTGTTTTAGTGTTTCCCCCCAGGACTAGAGACTCCGCTTTGTTTCATAACTTTACTTTCATTGTGACATTCCATTATACATGTTAGTTATGTTGTTTTAAGCCATATTTTCACTAAATGTGATCTCACAAAAAAGAATGCAAGCCTGGACCCTCCATCTCCCTATAGTGAGTTCGAATCATAGAAACATAGAAAATGAGTGTTGGAAGGGACCTTAGGAGGTCTTCTAGGCCAGCCCCCTTTTCAAAGAAGGACCATCCACAACTAAATCATCCCAGCCAAACCTCCAAGGATGGAGATTCCACCCCCTCTCTGGGTAACCTGTTCCAGTGTTTTACTACCCTCCTAATGAGAAGGTTTTTTCTAATTATGCCAGGGCTGGCACAATGGCATGGCCACTCTCTGACTGCCCTCCCTAAGGGAGGCCTGCTTCTCACTGAGACTCTTGCCCAGCATGACTTGATGGAAAAGGAATTAGGAGAATTGGCCTCCATAAGAGATACTACCTATCTGGTTATTGGCATGACTGTCATGGGGTTCAGATTAGGAGTTCCTCTCCTATACTTGTGCTGCAGGTCTCTGTTATTGTCATGCAGGACTCCAGCTCTAGCCATAATGTTGGCCACACTTTGGTCCATTAAACTAACCACAGGATCCCTTTACCAGTGAGTCCCTGGCTTCATGCTGGGGCTCCCCAATACTCCATTCTCTATGAAAATACAGAAATTCAGGCAGTCTGGCTGCCTCTCACCCATTTCTGGTGTCTGTCCCACCGTTCATCATCTGGAGGCCCTTTCCTTCATTTCTGTCATCCCTTTTCTTCTGCCCCTTGAGGGATCCAGCCAGTGAGAGCTGGCTTTCTCCATGTGGAGAGTTGGGGCCTCTCGCTACCTGGAGCAGGGTGTGCCCCCAGTCTCTGTTCCCAGACATTGCCACTTACATCCCTAGCCAGGGCTTCCCCCACCAGGAGCTAGGTACCTCCTTCCCAGACATCCAGGTAGCTGCACACAGGTAGTGAGTGCGGCAGTGCAGTACCCAGTATTCCAGCCACAGTACCAGGGGCTGTAGCTGACCCTTGCTGATGTAGAGGTACGGGAGAGGGGGCAAGCAAGGATTCTCTCCTCTTAACCCCCTCACTCTGTTATACTAATATCTAACCTAAACTTCTCTTGCTGCACCTTGTAACCATTGTTTCTTGTTCTGTTCTGCAACTTGAGACCATTGCTCCTTGTTCATACGGGACTGTGGATGAGGGAGCAATGGTGAGGTCTTTCTCAATCCTGTGCAGGCAGTGGAGGACTCTCAACACTAGAACATCAGAAGTTTTTTCTTTAAAATCCCTTTTTAAATATGGTTTAAATATGGTTTAAACTGTCAGCTTCCACAACATCTTGTGGTAGTGAGTTCTACCCTTTAATTACACATGGTATGAAAAAGAACTTCCTTTTATTAATTTAAAATGAAATTAGTAGGTAGTAAGTTTAATGCCCACTAGTTCTTGTATTGTGAGAGATAAATAATAAATCCCTATTTACTTTCCCACACTTTAGTATTTTATAAACTCTTATTATGCCCCCCTCAAGCATCAGTTTTCTAAACTGAATAGGCCTGGCCTCTTTAGTCTCTCCCCATATGACACATCAACCTTGTTGCCCTCCTCTGTACCTTCTCCAATTCTTCTTACATCCTTTTTGAGGTGGGGGGCCAGAACTGGGCACAATATTCAAGCTGTTGATGCACCATGGATTTATAAAGGTGCATAATGACACTTTCCATTTTGTTCACAATTCCCTTCTTAATAATCCATCACATTTTGTTTGGCTTTATGATGGCTGCTGAGTCTGAGCTGATGTTTTTAGTGAATGACTCCCAGGCTTCTTTCCCATGTGGTAACAACTAATGTAGAGCCCATTACAGTGTAGGTATAGTTTGATTTATTTTTGCCCATGTGCATCATGTTACACTTATCTGTAATGAATTTCATCTGCCATTTCATTGCACATTTGCCCAATAATGCCAGATCCTTCTGTAATTCTTCACAGTCTGCCTTGACCTTTATCACTTTGCATAATTTTGTCATCTGCAAATCTGGTCACCTTGCTACCCCTTTCTGGATCATTTATGAATACATTAAACAGTACAGTCACAACCCAGATGCCTGGGGACCCCATTGTTTATTTCTTTCCATTGCAAAAATTGACCATTTATACTCACTCTTTGTTTTCTGTCTTTAAGTCAATTCCTAAAGCATGAGTGAACCTTCCCTGTAATCTCATGACTATCTAACTTTCTTAAGCACCTCTGATGGGGGACTTTGTCAAAGGGTTTTGGAAGTCCAGATACACTGTGTTAAGTGGATTACCCTCATCCACTTGCTTAGTGACATCCTCAAAGAACTCTAGTAGGTTGGCGAGGTATGATTTCCCTTTCATTCCTCCCCAACAAGACATGTTCATCTATGTGCTGAACAATTCTTCTCTTTATTATTGTTTCTACCAGTTTTACAAAAAACAGAAGTTAGACTCACCAGCCTTTAATTCCCTGCATCCCTTTTGGAGCCCTTTTTTAAATATGGGAATCACACTGGCAACCTTCCAGTCCTCTGGTACTGAGGCTGCTTTTTATGCTGTTCTTGAGTATACTGAATGGCATGTGAGGACCCATGCATCTGTGATTTAAGTGAATTCCATGCCTGGAATCCATAGTTAGGAGCCCTAAGTGATGAGAAGGTGATGGCTGTCAATAAACTGGCCAGTGGATCAAAATATTGACCATGGAGTCTGTGTGCAGCAGCAGTTTTATGGCTGCAGGTTGGATGTGTCATTGCAGAACTCCTCAAACAAAGTTTGTTTCCTTTCATTTGGATGAAGATGTATGAATCAGTGCATCCTATATAAATCTGACTCTTTAAGCTTGTCTATCCCACCTCCTTGTTAATGCAGAATTGTTATCTCCTTTAGCTCATTTTGTGCAGCTGGATTTTAAATGCTCTTAGTGGGGGGTCATCCATCACTCCCTTGAGAAGTTGATTTGTAGTTCAATCTCTTATTGGCAAAAAGATTGTGGGGTGGGAGTGCTGATGTGTCACCAACATTTTCCTGTTTTCCTGTTTCATCATATTATTCCCATTCACCCTGGTGAGTACCTCAACCAAATGATTCTTCTTTTTAGTGCTGGTGCCCTTCAAATATTTATAGACAATTACTAGAACATCCAAAGCCACTTACTTATGGTTTATTTTTATTTGTATTGCTGTAACAACTCAGGTGTCCAATCACAAATGAGAACTCTGCTGTTCTAAGTATATTGAAAAGAATGGCCCCTGCTTACAATCTATGCTTAGGTGACATGTAAATAGTAAATGTGCCTCCCTAACAAATAAAAAGTCAAGTCAAATATCTACCTGAGCCTAATAGTCCATCAAGCTAACATATGTATGTATGTATATGTATATCATTGGTATGTGTGTTTTAGGCACACCAGTTTCGACAGCCAGTAGCACACAAGGGAGCAGTACAGCTAGTGTCTGGCCATTTTTTACTTTCCAGTCCAAATGACCAGGTGTTTGTTTACAGCTGCAGCAGTTCATGGTATAAACCTAGAGAAAGGCTCACTCATAGCTCAAAAAATCATACTAAATCAAGCACTCTACCACCACACTCTAGCCCATGTAATCAAGAAAGAATTAAATCCTCCACATAAAAAAGCCACCATCTTTAAGAAATATCTAGGTTTTCATTGACCCACAATTTAATGACTGAACATATAATTATATCCTTCCAAATGTGGTCAACTACCTTTAAGAGACATCCTTCAATAATGTTACTTGCATTTTATTATTCAGCCACTAGGTAGTTATGTACTAGAGAGTTTTCCAGACAAGGTGTAATCCCTGGTAACCAAAAGGACTATAACTCACCCCAGGTGGAATCATGTTTGTGCCTGGGGTTTTATTAGTTTAATGTAATAAATGCTTCCTGTTTAAAGAAGCCTGGTAGTCTGAATAATAAAATAGAAGGTCCCTATTAAGAGGTTTTATCAGCTTCCACTGTCGTACTAGCTGACTCTTGTAGTGGCACCTACCATTTCTGGTCGGGGATTGAGAATGTCTGATTCTGGGGAAACATTGTGGGCAAACATAGTTCCAGGCAAACCAGGAAACTGTCACAAAGACAAAGTTTCCCCAGCCTGCAATCTACTTTTAGGAAACTTAGTAACAGAGTAACTCAATTACAAGGAGTTACCCCTTGTAGCTAGGTTGCTATTTAAGTGCTTGGTTACTGACAACCTGTTTAAATAACAATTTTTTTTATTAATTTCCTGTTTCTAGCTGTTTATTAATGGATACGTTAAAGCATAATGCCTCTGTCATACATTCATGTTATCCAGAAGGAAACAGTTTCTGGAAGCAAAACCACTTTTATAGACAAAAATAGTATTGCCTCATGCACAGTGGACTGACCTGATAGAACCTTGTAGACTGGATACGTTATCTTGGGGCCTTGTTACACCTTACAGTGTGAGCTGCACAGGTGTTGATCAACTTAGCACTAGCTTGAAGTCATACCTTCGACTTGAGCAGCCCATCTGTAGGGAGTGGCCACAACTTAATGGAACAGAAGCTGGGTTATGCAGATCAAGAGCAGTGATATAATGAGTGCTTTAAACCACTTAAATGTGTTAACATGTGGACAATCCAGGGGTTAACAGCTCCAGGAGCCACCCAAAATGAATGTGTAACAAGGCTCTTGGAAATGTTTGGTAACCTCATTTCTCTGTGGGGAGGAGGATGATTATGTCAACAGTGGTAGAATTGAAAGTTTTCGTCATGACGGTTTATCACTGCCTGGGGAATCAGCTTACATAATATTTATCACACTCCTGGAAGGGGGCTCCTGGATATTATATAAGGAACAAAAGGGTAACTTTACATTTTTGTGCCTAGAGTGATACAAGGGACAGTGCTTACCTCTTCATGCAGGCTGCAGTGGCAATGGCAGACTGCTGCTGCCTTGGCCCAAGCTCCATCAACAAGGGCTGTAGTGGACATGCAGGTTCTTTCAAGGCTGCCCTTCCAGCACCCCCTCTGAACTGGCATCCCGAGCTGGTACCCTAGTAGTTGTCTCCATCCTCCCTCCCTTCCCACCCTCCTACCCCCCAGGTTATGCTACCAATATGAGAAGACATTACATGACCTTGTAATACATTTTCTCCCAATTACTCTTGAATGTACATTATGTTCTTTCATGGAATATGTTAAAAAATAAATAATACTAAAACAATTTTGAGGGAACAATATAGAAAATGAATCATTTCACTGTTCTAATTTTCAGCACTTTCTTGATTTTGTGTTTTATTTTGGTCTAATCTCAGAGAGTTCAGTATTCTACTACACTGCACATGCTATGATTTCCTTTCGTGTGACTAATTCGCCTATTAGGCAATCAGCTTTTCATTGTAATTTACTCCATGCTGGAGAATAGAACTGTAAGCCTTCTGCCAGGCAAAGGCAGTAATGAGGTCTGGGTTCAAATTTAGGGGCTTAACAAAAGCTTTCTATTCTGGCCTGAGCCCTCACTGAGAAGACTGGAAAAATAAATTGTAATTGAGCGTTCTACTGTGAACAAACTTCCACACTCACAAGCAACATTAAAGTAAAATGGGGTTTATTACAGGAGACAAATACACACCCTTAAAGAAAAGGTTAATTATTAAATATTAACTAAGACCCTAAACAGTTAATCTCTCTCTTTCACTGGCAAACCAACCCATAAGGACAACCACCTTGCCCAGTATGTTGGGAAGAGAGAGTCACCTAGAGCTGCCATCTACACCTACACCTACACAATTACAAATGGTAGGTGCTGAGCAGAGAGGCCTATGCTCTGCAACTGAGGAGCACTTCTAGGGATTCAGGGGTCACTGTCTCCGGAAGTCACCACTGCTCTGTTTCTACCAGGAGACACCACCACTCCTCTCTGTATTACCTATTCAACCCCAGTTTGTTTAAAACCTGACTTACTCAAAAGCAGGTGCAGGGATTTCAAGTTCTTTTAAGAAGTAGTATCAGGTTTCTACCTGAATCTTCTACAAGAACTTGTGCCTAGAAGCGCTTCCTATGCGGATTTGATGGTCCACAAAACCACCCAAGGAGTAAATCTTGTCTGAAGTGCTTCCTCACAGGCACTTCCATACATTTATTTATGTGCCTACAAACTTCAGTTTTGGAAGGGAGTGCCTATGGACACAAATATCTCATCCACCTGCCTTTTATATTTGCATACTTTACTCCCAAACAGTAAAATCCAAAACCAACCCCAAACCCGTGAATAGGCACACTATTTCAGGAATCCCTAAATTGGAATCACAGGCAACTGGTAGGGGGGCACGGGGAGGGCACATGCCCCCATTGAGATTGGCCCCTGAATCAGCATCACTGAGGACGTGGCAGGTTTTTTTGCTGCGCAGGCTGGCACCATGTTGGGGTGAAGGGGCACTAAGCTGTGGCACAGAAGTATAGGAGTAGATATGGGGCTTTTGGCCCAGCCCTTGGGCCACCCTTGGGCCTTCCCACAAATTGTGCCCACCCCCTCCCACATTCAAGAGGCACCAGTCACCCCTGATTGGAATAGAAGAGTTTTCTCTAATTGCCAGGGAACAATATGAATAACCGGAGGTAACCCAAAGAAATCCTCTCAACAAACTGCAGACTCCAATAAAATATTTTAACATAAGGACATATTAACAAGTGGAACCTGTGGAGTTTGAGAGTCAAGAAGAAGTAATAGAGATAAAAGAATAATGAAATTAACAGGATATGTATAGGCCATAATTCTGTCCAATCTGCTAATACCGCCAATCCATTTCTCCTACCCTTTCTCCATTTCTCTTACCCTTTGTCCATATTTTCTACAGAGACTATACATTTATTATGGACTGTGTATTACATTGTAGGTATGAAGATGGGTGTGTGACAGAAACCAGGACAATGAGGGATATGGAGGAAGTTCTTAGATTCTGCCAGTTTTCACATTGGTGGGTAGGTAAAATGTAGGAGAGGCAACTTAAGGAAAGGATCAGGACAGTCAAGGTGGTATTTGTGAAAGGTGCTCAACACAGAATGGGCCTCTGAAGTGAACAGTGACCAGTGCATGAACTTAATATTTCTAATATGTGAGATGTTCGTAGGAAGCTAGTAACCTTTCTTTTGAAAAGCAAAAACTTTGATCATTCCAGGATTGTAATATTCACTATTTTAACACGTAATAGTTTTCTTAATTGGGGCTGTGCCTCCATTGAGTTTGAGCCTATCACCCGCAACAGAACATGGACCAATTTGTGTCATGCTGAGCCATCGTTAAAGCAGTTTCCACAGTAGAAGACACAGCTTCTCATAAAAGTACAGTCATGTGAAGGACACTGGAAGAGGAGAAAATTACTTCAGTCTCTGATTACAGTGGTAGTTTTGACTGATGAATGCTTTCATGCTCAGTCCCTTGTGAGGCTATGAACTTATGTCCTTATACCTTTTGTTGTGAACAAAGACCTAAAAAACGATTTCTTAAATTGAACCTAGTAGAAGCCTTCAATATATCTCAAAATGATCCATTTTAAATTGAACAAAAACATGCTCATCTAAAACTAAAAAGTAACCTGCCAAAGGCAATGCTAATTCAGAATTTAATGTATCTACAGAGAAGGAGAATGATGGGTTCTGTGGGTAAGAAAGATATTCAAGTAAAGATGTCAGAGCACTAATTAATTTCTTATGAAAAACAATTCTATAAAAGAAAGGATATTTTTCCTTTATAAAAAGGTTATATATACCATTCTATAAAATTCTAGAACAGAGCTCTAAATCTCCATTACATTTTATAGATTTTTTAAAATGTTATATTATACTTGACTAGTTTCTACAAACAATACTTAGAACCTTCATTACTTAGAACCAATTTCCATGTACTGAATACTAGAAAAATCTGTGTAATATACTACATATCTTTGTGACCATAAATTACATCTAACACAAGAAGATATCTTTAACTCCAGAATTCTAAATTTACAGTTTTATGGCATGTGAAGACACTCTATGAGCTGCTACATTTCACTGAGGGTTAAGCTATTATGGTTTAGTTTTCATCTGCTATGCCGTGTGTGCAGATGGACATGTAGCTCAGAGCAGCTGAGGGGCAGCGTGTTCCCAGCCCCTTTTTAACATATTGTAGCTAGTTTGTCAACCTATATCCTGTGACTGCTTTGCCCAGATCTAATAAGCAATGCATCCAGCCTTTCTGTTGTATAAAAGCAAGCTGGAAATTCTATGATCTGTTTAAATACTCTTGAAATTTTCTTCTATTTCTCAATGTCAATTGGGTCAGGAATACCATGAGAACAGCCTTTCAAGCAGAAGTTTTTATCTGATATTTTATATAGTAAACACAGAGGTGAACAAAATAAGTAATAGCAAAAAAAATGTTGACTGACCTTTTCCAGACTTCAAAAGAGTTTCAGTTCAAGTTTGAAGTGAAAGTTCATGGGAGTTATCCAAAACCTTTCACACTGGGTCTACATGAGATGCCTAACTGCACAGTAAGCACATGCGTCTACATGTGCACACACTTACTGCACAGTAAAAACCCCTAGTCACAAGTAAATTCGCTACCCACAAATGCAAAAAAAGTGCAGGTAGCAAAATGCAGGAAGCAAACTTACTTACGATTAGTTACTGTGCAGTTATGCATGTGTAGAGGCAACCCAGAAGCAAGATTGTTCCTGGGTCAAACCTGCCTGAGGCTAGCCCCAGGGCTCCAGGCTGGGAGCCACTCCTGCCCCAGGGATGGGCTGCCTCTATGACAGTCTCTGCCTCAGGCCTTTAAAAGCCTACAGGTACTCAGAGCCCTGAGGCACATCAACAGGGAGCCTGAGGCCACTCCAGGCCCCTGTATCCCCCTGAGCAGGCCACAGACCAGCTGCCCTAGCTTGCCTGCATCCCCGTGCTGCTGCCTGGCATCTCACTGTACACAGCTGCCAGGACCATGCTGTCCAGGCCTGCAGGCTGTTCCAAGCTGCTGCATGTTCCAGCCCCAGGGCCCAGCTGCAGGCAGCTTGCACCTGGCGAAGCCAGCTCCACCTGCCCGCAGCCCACCCCTGCCAGCCTGCCCTGAGCTTGCACATGCTGCAGGGCATTGACTCTGCCATGAGCACAGCATGTGAAACAGGGTGTATCAAAATGATGTAAGGTCCTTGTTACACGGTAATTTTAGGCAGCTCCTGGAGCTCTTAACCCCTGGATTAGCCACATGTTAGCACCAGTAGCTTAAAGCACTGATTATGTAGCTCAAATTTATGCCACTCCAGGGCAGAATTATCTCTAATCCACATAACCTTGCTCCTGTTCCATTAAGGTGGGGTCAGTCCCCACAGATGTTCTGCTCAAATTTAAGCCCTCCAGTATCCCAGGATGCAGTGCCCCCTCCCTGACCTTCCTGGTCTGTCAGCTCTCACACCCCCAGCTGCTTCTGTTAACATTATTTCTAATCTGATGAGGGGTTTTCATCCTACACCAGAGGTAGTAGGTATAATTTTTCTCACGAAGGGTGAAGACGCTCTGTGCAGGAGAGGGCAGAATCTGGGAAAGGGAGAAAAAACAAGGCATTAACCTGCTGCTGCTGCTTCTTTTTCCCTCCTTTGTTGTCTGTCATTTGGGTTTTACATGAAACAGCTGGGCATTGAGATTTTCTAGGCACTAGGCATGGAGCAGGCACATGGGTGACTCTGACCTTAGCTTGGGGAGCCACCTGTCAATTGTTGTAATGGGACCCAATCTACCATCCCACAATCCTCCCCCAGGAAAGCCCTCCTTTTCCCACCCTCTTCCCCTGCTGCCCTGGGGCAGCCAGATCCTGGGGCTCCTTGCTTGGATGTTCTTGGAAACTCAGTTCTGCTGACAGAGGTGGGAGCTGGGCAAGCAGCAACCTCCCCATGTCCCCCATCAAGTCCCTCAGCCTCTCTTGGGGGACCTCACCACCTCCCTATCCTCCCCACCATCTACAATGCTGCTGCTGCAGTAGTTGAACGATTGGGTTAACCATACAGCAGTGTTTCTCAACCTGTGTGTTGCCAAAAGTGTGTCACAAGAATATGTGAAAGGGTTGCAAACATTTTAAAAATGCATCATCAACAAACTTTAAAAATGGATTCTTCTTTAAAGAAAAAAAACATGGGAAACCATGGCTGCAGCCTGCAAGGGGCCAGCCTGCAAGAGTTCCAGCCTACAAGGGGCAGCTTGGGGTCTGCTCTGCCCCACACACCCACCTCCTGCCCCACATACTGGGGAGCTGAGGCCTACACTTGGTTGGGACTGGCCATTAAAGTTTAAAAATGGGTCCTTGTACAAAAGAGGTTAAGAACCTCTGACATAGAGAATCATAGAGAAGTAGGACTGCAAGGGACCTCCCAGCTGACCAGGCCTCTAGTGGCAAGGCACAGCTGTACAGTTAGGGGGCCAGTCAGAAAAGGTTTCTACACTAGAGTGGGACTGCTCCAAACTCCAAGCTAGCACTAAAATGATCAACATTTGTGAAGCTTAAGGCACTAAGGTGTAACAAGACCCAAAGGCTCTTACACAGAATATTCCATTGGTCCGTAGACCCAGAGGATACTTTCTACTTGATAAGATCCCACTTAAGGCTGTGATTTAGCAAAGTACTTGTGCATCTGAATAAAGGAGAACATGAAGATATTCAGCACCTGATTAAGTACCTGGGGCCTAACAGGTAAGACTCCAAGTACTGAATACACCTAAACTCCATTAAAGTTAATTGGAATTATGCATGAATGTAGGTGAGAGAACAGGCCCAGGTTTTACTTCATTTTCCATCTTCTACATTTTAAAAATATACACTACAGACAAAAGGAAAATAACCTTTGTTAGTATTTACTAAAATATTTCCCATGGTGGTGTATTTATTTCTTCCAAAAATGTTATAAATTATAACTGGCCTTAAATGTTATGAATTGCAAATCAACTATTATTTCATGGCAAACATTCCAAGTAGGGGGGAAAAAAACCCTTGAAATATTCATTTTGCACTTGGTGAGTATTTTTAGGAAAAAAAAGAAAATGCAAATGCATTGATCTATCAGCATAGGAGAGGAGGAGAATTTATTACATAAATAGTTGACATGACACTGTAGATATGAACAGACACTCTTCCTATATCGTACATAAAAACTAATGAGCTTCTAAAAACTGTAGATAAATCAAGCTAAGTCATTAAAAACTTTGAAAAAAACAACCTTGAAAACTTGAAAAGGGCACATGACACATTGCCATACTGGATCTGGTGTTAGCCTCTGGGGACGACCTGGTGGGGGAGGTGTTAGTACAAGGGAGGCTAGGGGACAGTGACCATGAAATGATCCAGTTTGCTATTCAGAGAAAGGTGGGGAGGGTAACTAGCACAGCACAAATGCTTGACTTTAGGAAAGCCAACTTCGATGTGCTCAGGGCAGTAGTCAGGAAGGCACTCAGAGCCCCGGGGGTAGCTAGTATGGGGGTACAGGAAAGGTGGTCCTTCCTCAAGCAGGCTATCCTTGGGGAGCAGCAGGACACAATTCCTCTGCGCAGGAAGGCAGGAAAAGGGTCCAAGAAACCTTCATGGCTGAGCACGGATATCCAGGCTGGCCTGAAGGCAAAGAAAAAAGTGTACTGGCGGTGGAAGCAGGGGGCACGGACAAAGGAGGAGTACGCCTCCCTGACCCAAGCTTGTAGGGATTTGGTGAGGAAGGTGAAAGAAGCACTAGAGCTTAAATTAGCTTCTGGGATTAAGGATAACAAAAAGTCCTTCTTCAAGTATATAGGTAGCAAGAAGAAGTCTCAGGGTAACGTTGGACCCCTACGAGGCAGGGCAGGGCAGTTGGTGACAGAAGCACGAGAGAAGGCAGAACTCTTCAACAAGTTCTTTGCCTCCGTGTTCCTGTCTGCTGACAATGGGGTGCTCT
>NW_017729032.1:28321974-28336315 GCF_001723915.1 Gavialis gangeticus
TTGTGGCTGCCTACAACCTTATCAGGGGCCAGCAGCAGGGACTCGGGGAAAGTCTGTTCACCAGGGCCCCCCTTGGAGTCACCAGGAACAATGGCCACAAGCTGAGGGAGGATAGGTTTAGGTTAAATATTAGGAAGAACTACTTCACTGTAAGGGTGGCCAGAGCCTGGAATAGGCTTCCCAGAGAGGTGGTGCTCTCACCTTCCCTAGAAATCTTCAAGAGGAAACTAGGTAGGCACCCGGTTGGGGTCTTATGACCCCTGCCACCCCCAGTGCTCCTTCCTGCCCATGGCAGGGGGTCAGACTAGATGATCTGTCTAGGTCCCTTCCAACTCATTGATTCTATGATTGCACTTGGAACCATGTAATAATAGGCTAACAATAATTTTAAATTTTTTCACACAGATTCTAACCTATCCTAATCCTAACCCATACCATCATCCTTAATCCTAACTGGGAAATAAGCAAGAAGAGCAAAAACCTTTATGCTTTGCTGCATACATTTCTCAAGAAAAAGTGTTTTAATTTAATCAACTCAAGCGCAATGGAAGCTAACTCTTCAACACCTATAGACAAATTCAGAAAAAGATAAACGCCAGTTGACCTGCTCAAAGGTATATGATTTTCAGGGTTTTTTTCCACAAAATACTCAACAAGTTGTGCAAGTTAAGCCATGTCTCCATAATAAATTTACCATCCTTGGCAATGACCTGTCACTCGGCAAGGCTGTGGAAAATGCTGCATGAACTTGATTATATTACTTCTAGATGAGTATTTTTTCTGTGCGGAGAGGGCACTACCACCACGCATGCTAAATTTACCGTATAAAAATGGCCTTAGAATAGTCTTGGGGCTGCTGTAAAGTACAATACAAATAACTGCCTCCAAGTTGCTGTCACACTGGTTAGGAATCACATGAGTACAAATTTGTTCCTGCTACACCTCATACATCATTTGATCCCCTATACTCAAGGATTGGGAGAGGATATGGTTTTAGCTAGCCATCAACTACTTAGGTCCAAATATCCTGACTAAGCCACTTATGCCAGCCACATAAGGTTTCTTTGTCCTACCATCAAATCTCACTGATGCCAGGGGGAACTTTAAGTACTTAGTCATTCTGAAAACAGCCTCATGATTTTGCAGGTAAATAAGCCCAATATTGTTTAAAGCCCTGGTGCATTACACTAAAGTTTAGGTTTCAGAACACCTGTGAAAGAGGAACAGGAAGCTAACAATAAAATAGAATGTGCTCCTGAGTGCACATATATCCCTTTGGTGTAGCTATAGCCCTTTTTCTGGGGCCAAGAGGTTTTGAGTAGGGCTGTGTGAAACAGCACCATTCCGTTTCACCTTGAGTTTTGAGGTTTCAACGGAACAGCGTTTCGTATTGAATTTCATTTTGATTAGAAACAGCTGTTCTGTTCTGCTTTGTTGAAACAGTGAGGTTGTTCCGACTCTGTTTTGATGTTTCACTAGATCGGCTGGGGACAGGAAATCAGCCCAGCTGGGCTGACTTCCCATCCACAGCGGTGGATCGGGTGGGGGGGGTTGGAGAGTTAGCCCAGCTGGGCTGATACACCATCCCCAGTGCTAGAATGGGCTGTGGGGGAGAATCAGCCCAGCTAGGATGACTTCCCATCCCCAGCACTGGATTGGGCAGGGGACGGGGAGACTACTCATCCCCAGTGCTAGATTGGGATGTTATAATGGGCCAAGAAGTCAACTGATTCCCTCAGCATTGCCTGACTAGAAATGCTGCTACCACTGCCAGTCAGGTGGCTTTAAACTGTGAGCAGAGCAGGAATCAAAGAGGTGGGGTACAAGTAGACAAGTGTACCTCCCTCCCCCTCCCCCCTTGTTCAGAGACTTACAGCTGTGCAATTATTAGAAAGAAGGGGACTTATATTCATTCTTCTCACATTTTCTGGCAGATATAAAGAAAAAATGGTCCATAAACATAGTAGATGACTGTCCTAGTTCTAGTGCCTCTTAAGTCAGGATGGACTCCCAATGAAACAGAGCACAGTTAGATCTTGGATATAAAGTGGGATTGATATGAGAATTTTAAAAGAATATGGATAAAATTGATATTTTAATTGAAAAATATTTTTAGAGGAAATTGTTATTTTTTTCTAGGAAAGACGCTTTCAGAGAGACTGTACACAGAAAGGGCCGTGCTTCATAGAGCTACTAACAGAATTATAAATATGAGCTCTGCTCTATCTAATAGGTTCTATATTTGGTTTTACTAATGTAGATTCACAGAATTCAATTCAACATTTCTTTGGCTCTCTGTTCTCTTTGCTCCATCCTTACGATTGCTGGGTGGTCAAATGCAATGGTACAATTAACTGTTTTCCAGAAAAGACAAAATGGTTGTTGTATTAAGTCATGAAAGCATTTTAATAGTACTGCTCCAGGTAAGTACTGCTCATATTCTATTACTATCACATACCATGCACCATATTCTGTTCAGAGGCTCCAGAAAGAATCAAGGCTCCATGATGGTAGGTACTCTAATAGTAGTACCTAAAGGGAAGCTACTCAAAAAATGTACAGGTTAGAGCTCCAGTCCTACATGCAGCTAAGCATGGGCAGACTCTTGCAGTCACACAGACATTCACTCCACTGACATTAATGGAACTCCACATAAGGATCCACACACATAGTTCTTCTCTCAGGCATAGAAAAACAGGAGTGGCAATGCAGATGAAAGGGACAACCAGATATCTACTTTTATAAACATAGCATGCCTGAGTCAAGCTAGGAATTCTTGGGTGGGAAATTCCACTGCACCCTTTTGACCTATGTTGGAAAAAAAACTTCCAACATTTCCTAGCAGACAATGTTTCTGTATAATTTATTTTCAGAAATACTGAAAAACACAATCAGAATATTTCCCCTGGATATGGTCAAAGTGCTTTGTTTCAGTAAGTTAATGTATTTATAAAATGACAAGAAAACAATGCCCTTTGACATTATTAGAGTTTCATTTTGATCATTTCGCCTCAAAAATGTTGCTACCATTGACAATTCACATGGAATATTTTGATTGGTTTGAAACACTGGTTTTCTATGCCTCTACCCTCCCATTTGGGCAGGGCTTTGGAGAAATAGGCATCCTTCTAGAATAAAATGGCTGGTTTCAAGCGGATCAAGAATATTCTGAAGTGTTCTCTGCATTTCAATCAGAGACACCTGGAGGCTGAAAAGAATGAGCAGATCGTTATAGCAGATGATCATTACTGTTCTAGCAGTCAAAACAAGGAGACAAGGTATTTCAGTATTTCCTAAAAGCACTTGTTTTGACAAAGCCACACTTGCTCTTGGCATGCCAGGTTCTGAACCAAGAACTGGAGACAGCAGAAGTACTTATGATTATATCCTGGTTTCCAAAGAAGAGGAGCAGAGAGCAGCAAGCATGGGGAGCTGGGTCAGCTCTACACAGGGGAATATGCAGTGGAGCTGGAGATCTCACTATCTTGGTCAGCTAGAACTGTGGACTGAAGGAGCTAGACTCAGACTTGGGGAACAGCTGCAGATTGTGTTTGAGTGCTCTAGGGACTAAAAGATTGTTTGAGGAAATCTCCAGGGGGTGAATTAAGGTGCTAATTGTATGTTACCATGATGTTAATGTTTCTTTACCTTTGACCTGTTCCCTTCCTTTGGCCCATTGACTTGTGAACCTAACTCCTATGATTTTCTGTATAAATGTGGGAATTTTTCTTTACTTCTTGTGCTAGTTTCTGAGATTATAGGGATGCCACATGGAGCTCCATGTCAAGGAGCTCCAGACGTGTCAAAGCATGATCGGTTCTCCAATTCTATTAAAACAATTTAATTCAATTTATATGTTTGCAGTTTATACATGTTGTAATTGGATCGATACCTAATAGGTCCCAAAGCCTTTATAAGCTAAGACTTAATGTGCCAAGCAGTACAGCTGAGTCTGACCAAAATTTTAGATCATGACTGAATATATAAGTCTTATCCAGATGTACTTGTTACATGAAAATCTATAGCAAAACCTTTCCTCACTTCATCAGAGCCAGTTTTTACCTCAAGTCATTTTGTGCTTTATCCGTTACTACTTGCTGCTTGTGAGCAGCCACAACAGATTGGCAGGATTACAATACATTTATTAGAATTATGCAGGATTACAATACAATGATTAAAATCAAAGCATTTTTAAAAATTACAGTTGGACACTAGATTCAAACAGATTGATACACAACTCTAGGAACTGTCTAAAAATATACCTGTAGGTTTCATGTCCATCTTAGTGACTAATCCTCCTTCTTTACATTTAGAAAAGTGGTAAAGATTGTTTTTTTAAACACATTTTTCCTTGCTGTCTTCCAAAACTGATGATACTTATATAGAATCGTAGGAAGTTAGAGTTGAAAGGGGCAACCTTTTAAAAATGCTATCACAAACCTGGCAACCCAGGATGTCCCTTTGTCTCTGAGGCATTGGCACCATCATGGTGTGAGTTTCTGGCCTTGTTGCTCTATCCTATTTCCATTTGCCACTGGAGCTGCCAGTTACTTGACAGACACTATATATTTCCTAAAGAAACTAAGCACCATTGACAAGATTCCAGCAAAGGCCATGTGAGCTACCAAGGATGTCACATCTCTGTATACTAACATCCCCCCTAAGGTTGGATTTCAGGTCATAAAGAACATTACCTTCCATGAGGACACTGCTTCCATAGGATTCTGCTGCTTTGCCCTCACATGCAATTATTTCAGATCTGAAGATTTCTTACACCTAAAAACAAATGGCACTGCCATTGGCACACACATGGCCTCCCCAATATGTCCATATATTTATGATGGACCTTGACATCCACTTTCTCTACAGCTGCCTTATAGATTCATAGATATGAGGGTTGGAAGGGACCTCAACAGATCATGAAGTCCAACCCCCTGCCTAGGCAGGAAAGAGTGCTGGGGTCAGATGACCCCAGCCAGATGCCTATCCAGGCTCCCCTTAATGACCCCCAAGGTAAGAGAGAGTACCACCTCCCTTAGAAGCCCATTCCAAATTTTGCCCACCCTTACTATGAAGAAAAAGGGGAACAACAACACCACTGTAGCTGGTAGGATTTGAACCTGTGCAGGCAGAGCCCAATGGATTTCAAATCCATCACCTTAACCACTCCACCACTACTACACCCAGTATACCAGTCTTCTATACTTAAGGTACATCAATGACATCACCTTCCTATGGACACATGGGAAAAAGTGTCTAGAGAAATTCCACCAGGATATTAATAACTTCCACCCCTTCATCAAACTGACTCTGAAATATTTCACCCCACGAATTCATCTCTTAGACACAACAGTGTAAGTTTGCAATGGCCACATCACTACCACATTGTATCAGGAAACAACCGAGCACTACAACTACCTCTTTGCCAACAGCTATCCTCCTAAGTACATGCCTCATAGCCAAACTCTACATTAAAACCATATCTGCTCTAATCCCACCGACTAGGATGCACACCTTAAGGATTTGGAGCAGAGATACCTACACTTACCATACAATCACAAAACTGTAGTCACTGAAATCAACAGAGCCAGACTCAGACATCACTCTGACCTACTAAAATTCCAACTCCAGGACAAGGATCCTTTTGTTGTCATCTACAGCCCCCAGCTTGAACACCTTGGACACCACATTAATGACATTCAACCCTTTCCCCTTCCCCGTCTTTTAAATCACTCTTTCGATTTGGTAGCCAGCTCTCTGCATGTCCTTTCATAGCATCTGATGGAGTGAGCTGTTGCTCCCAAAAACTTATCCAACTCTGATTCAGTGGGCTCATTCACATGAGACATTAACTGCACAGTAGCGAGTCACATCACAGACAGTGCTAATACACTACTACGCAGTATTATTAGGTTACTGCACAGTACCATCACTAAAAAGCATTTGCCAGCACTACTGTGCTATAACTCTTGTTATTGCACATTTATTTAGTACTTGGTTATATACTAAATTCAATGTGCAATAACCACTGCATATTAATGAACATGCAAACACCCAGTTAGTTGATAAAGTGCAACTGTACCCTGTATTCAGTAGTGACATCACCTGCTATTACCATTTAGGAAATAAACACATGGTTCTCTTCACTGGCTCCTGAGTCTGTTGAGAGAAGGTTTTTATATTCCCACTATCACCATTTCAAATAAATTAGCTTCACTAGATAGAGTAGGGTCTTCCTGTCACATATTTTATTTGCTTTCTGCCAGCCAGAAGTACCAACTGCCCATTGTAAAAATACACTAGGGCTAAGTACAGACAGTCAAAAAGCCTGAGGCAGAATCAATTCAATCTAGGTGGCTTCATCTAAGCTACATGGCATTCAGTTTTCAATTAAGAAATGCAGGGGGAGGCCTGCACTGACCCAGGCCAGTAGGCAGGGAGGGAGGGAGGGAGGTGCTAGCGTGCATTTCCCAGCCTGTTGGCCATTGCCAAACCCAGAAACGTGTCCCCAGCCCCAGGCTATCCCCCAACAGTGGGTTAAGGAGCCCCCTGTCTGGGTGCTGGCCAACCTTAGGGGAGCCTCCCCCTCAGGCAGTTTTCCCCAGTCTGGGTTTCCTGGGAGCCCTGGGGAGAATCCACCCCCCCCTCCCCCACCAGCTGCTGATTGCTTCAGCACCTGCCACAGGATGGAGGGAGAAGAAGTCCTCCCAGTTGCCTGCCCATGCAGCCCAGCATGGGGGAACTGGGGAGCCCCTATCTTGGGGGGCTTCCCCTAACACCAGTGCAGGGTCTTTGAGCCTGAGGCAGCCCCAGGGAGCTAAGGGAAATTCTTCCCTTCCCAAACCCCACAGCTGCTTGCCTTAGCTGCTGCCAGTATCAGGGGTAGCCTTGGGCATCCTCAGGGAGCAGAGGGAAATTCTTCCACTCCCCAGAAGTAGCTTTGCCTTAGACTCATGGCAGCTAAGGCAAAACTGGCCATGGAGGAGCAGAAGAATTTCTCTCCACTCTCTGAGGCTGTCTGAGACTCACAGGGCACGTCCACACATGCAGGCACATGCCTTTGCAGCAGCTCAAATAGGAGCAGCACAAATTTGAGCCGGGGATTTTTGCCTTAGTGCATGTGCCCGGACATACACTTTGGTGTGGGGCAAGTTGTGCCACTTGGGACAAAATAACCCTGCCTGGCTCCTCCCGGATCTGCAGCCAAGGGGAGCTAGAGTCTGGGGCCAGCACCTGTGCTGGTCCCAGCAGTAAAAAAACCTGCATTGTGCTGGCCCCAGTAGTATAAATACCTGCCCTGGTGAGCACCTCAGGGTTAATTGCCCTCAGGAGCTTTTGAGGCCCAGCCAGTTGGTATCTGAGGATACTACCCCTTCTGCCAGCTGGACTGCTGAAGCAGCCCTAACCTGGAGTGGCCCCTGCCCCCTCTACCCACTTCAGCAGTCTGGCAGTGGGGGCTGCTGCCTGACTGTGACATGCTGCCACCTGCAACAACATCTGTCCCCTTGGACCTGTAGCCCATGGCTGCATGCCTGCCAGACCTGGATGGGGTGCGCCTGCTTTCCCATCCGGGCAGCTATCACCCAGAAGATGTGTTCCTTGTGGTGGCCCACTTTGAACTGTCCAAGTGTGTCCTCTTGGCCCTAAATGGCCAACAGGTCAGCCACATCATCTGCCCTCCAGCTAGGTCCCCATTGCTGGCCCTGGACAGGCTCCTCTGCTGAGGTCTCGCCACTTGCCTTACCAGCAGAGATCCTGGTGTTCGCTGTTTAAAAATTGCAAATTCTCTGATAAGAAACCCAAATCCTCTCATTAAATACCCACTATAGTGTTCTTTTGCTATTAAAATGAAATGCCATTATATAGAGAGATCAGTTGGGCAACGTTTTATTGATATATTTACAAATTTAAAGCAATTTGGAAGCCTACCAGTGCCTCTATCATCATAATAAAATAAATTCTAAATATCTATACACTTTGGCATTTAATTTTGGCTTTTTTGTCATAGACAAGTCAGAGCTGCCCCTACACCCTTCACTCACCAGGATGTGCAATGCTGAGCAACACTGATATGCCAGTGCCCTGCCCCTGTTCTTGCCCCTCACTCTCAGCCCACAGGGCCAGGTATGTGTGTGAGGGATTTGTGAGGGTGGCTTGGGGTGTGGGGTTTGTGGATGGATTGTGGGGGGACTATGGGTGTGGGAGGCTGTATGGGGGGCTTCTCCGGAGGAGTGGGTCCCCTGCCCTCCACAGGGTGCAGCCCTCCTCTGCACAGCTCACAGCATGCTCCCCCACAGGGGCCAGGACTCCCAGCCATAGGGGCACAGCCTCCCCACAGGGGTCAAAGCCCCCCCACAGGGTACACATGTCCCCCTGCAGGGGATACAGCCCCCCCCAGGGCCCAGAGCCCACCCCCCGCATGACCCCAGCCCCCCTCTACACAGCCCACAGCTCACCCACAGCAGCCATTGGGGTGCTTGGGGCCTCCTGGCAGAGCCCCCTGTGTGGTGTGGGGCAGCGCAGGACAGCGCAGCTCAACCCTGACCTCCTTGCACCTGGCACTGCCTCTGCCACATTGCACAGGTGCAGCCCAGCTCAGCACAGCACCATGTGGTGCTGTGCACCTTCAGGCAGCTCCAGGCCACTTGGGGTGTCACCCAGGGTCCCACACCACTCATGGGGACCTCCTGGCATGTCAGGCTGGGTCCTGCATGCACAGTTGTAGCCTGGCCCGATGATGTGCGGGGCCCATACACGTAGGACCCAGCTCGGCACAACAAGCACAGCCCAAGGTGAACAGAACATCCCCACTAGTGGTGTGTGACCCAAAGGGACACCCCAAGCAGCCTTGAGCTGCCCAAAGGTGCATAGAGCCACACCGAGTCAGACCAGGACCACACAATTTGCTACAAGCAGCGCCAGGTGCCAGGCAGCCAGGGCCAAGCCACGCTGCCCTGCCCTGCGCTGCGAGGGGGCTTTGCCAGGAGTTCCCCGAGCGCCCCAATGAGCTGATGTTGGGGGGGCCTGTGGGCCATGCAAGGGGCCAGGTGAGGAACCCACCCCTCCCAAGCAGCCCTTCCCACACCCACAGTCCCCCACACCACCACAGTCCCCCTGCTCCAGTCCCTCCTACTCCAGGTCACTTACTTACCTCAGATGGACCTGGGGTCCATGCAGGCTACACTAGTCCAGGCTGCCCTGCATGTGGAGGCAGCGTGCTTCAGCACTGGGGAAGAGGCAGCCATAGAGATGCTCTGGCCAACTACCAGAGCATCTCTTGGGAGGATCCGAGCCTCCGGTTGCCTCAGGGCGCGGTCCTGGACCATGCCCTGCCCTGCTTTTTTTCTGTGGGAGTTTTTTTTTTTTGATCCATGTGTCAAATTTTTTGATCTATGTATCAGATTTTGAGCCCCCACTGTTTTGTTCCCAGCATGCCTCCTGTTGCAACTCAAACTGCTTTGAGACATGGCAAGAGGCATGTGTGGGCTCATCTGGATGTACCCACAGGGGCTAAGGCCAGCAGCTCTGGGGTTCAGGTGAGGAAGAATTCCCCTCAGCTCCCTGGGGCTCCCCCTAGCAGGGGACCCTGGGCTGGATTGGAGGGAGGACCCCAAAGACAGGGGCTCCCTGGTGCCCCCACACTGGGCTACATGGGCAGGGACCTGGCCTGGAGGACTCCTTCTCCCTCCTGTGGCTACTGCTGAAACAATCAGTACCTGGGAGGAGGGACGGGAGAGAAAGGAGGGGGGAGGGTTATCGAGGGTCAAAAAGCCCCCACCACAAAGGCTTTCCCTCCCTCCACGTGCTGTGTAGACCCTGGCTAGGTGGGTCTGGGGGTCTGTTTCCCTACCTCCATCCCCTTCCCTATGGACTGACAGACATAGGCAGGAAGCAACCTAAGAAGCAGAGGAGTGAGGCCATCCCTGCTCCACTGGAGCAGGCAGCATAGCCCAGGGTTGCAAAGCATCCTGGGATGCTGGGAGACTGTGAGTTAATTTCAACCAGGAGGGGATCTGGGACAGAAATTCCAGAAACTGGTTTGACCTAAATTAGTTAAGTCTGACTACATCCAACCAGGTTTATCTTAAACCAGTTTTGGCCATTTTGAAAGCAGTTTATGTGCACTGAACTTATGTTCCGTTACAGGTTTAAATGAGGTTCTGATCACTTAAACCAGTTTATGTGTAACTTCTGTCCCTAAGCCTAGCAGATTTAAAACACTTTGAGCTTCTCCAGTCTGTAACACTTGAGGCTGGAAGAAAAATACAAATAATTACAAAATCTATGCAGCCTCCTCAGACACATGAAAAGCTGCATACTTAGATACATAAGAACAGTGTTTGGTGAACAGGGAGAGGGACAGAGGGAAAGAATATGTGTTTTTCTTATAACTGTCTTGCTCACACCAAATCTAGAGGGCAGTTGGGTGCTGGTTCAGTTTCTGGCATGGAGTTAAAGCCAGGGATTCACTAAGTTGTAATGGTCCTTTAAGATCTTCTCTGATTGTGGCCTGCTCTGCCTCAGTACCTTCTTTATGCTGAAGGGGAAGTGACACTGAGCCAGCTAATAAACTAATTACACCAGTAGGAATTTCTCTACACAGAGAAATCCCCAGCTGGTTACCTGGTTCCCTTTTTACCACCAAACCTGCATGGATTCATGTCATATATATGTCTAAAGATGCAATGATTAAGAGCCAAATCCTCTCCCATTGAAATGAATGGTAGTTAACTTCACTAACTTCAGTAGAATTCCACATGTGAATAAAGTGGAAGAAAAAACACAGCAGGGAACCAATGCAACTGCTAAAGTAAATAGGACCAGTAATAATCCCACAGCATTACTTATATAATACCATTAAGAGCTATACAATTGCTTCTCTCTGGGGACACTGAAGTGTTACAGCCCCTACTAAAGATAACAGGACCGCGTGCTTCTCCCCAAACCAGTCCCATTATGGAGCAATTATGGAGACAATATGCTCAGAGAGAAGTAGTTAGCCATGCAACATATATCCATTGATACAGCTAAAACTCTCTGGAATATCTACTAAAAAGTTTAGTGCTTCAAATTAATTTAAAAGAAATGGGAGTTGGTAAAGCCACCCCTTTTTATTTTAAGTAAAGCTTTTGCAGTTTTGTTCATTGCCAATTTATTCAAGGCTATACATCGCATATGTTCTATACTGAACAGCTACACAGAGTGTGCTCCTGAGTTTTGTCTGACCCTGGAGTGTATCAATTCACTTATAATTACAAAGCCAATCTAAATATCTCCAGAATCCTCAGCCAGAAGGAGGGTCCAGTCCAAATGCATTGAGGCCTGGTCTGCCCACAGGTGTAATAGTAAAACCATTTATGGGTACAATCTTATTTACCACAATAGTTACATATTAGTACAACCTAAAATGTAGACACTGCTATACTATTATAAACATGTCTTAACCCATTTTAGTTTACTCTTTTGCAGGAACCCAATGTAGCTCACTCCTTTGCAGATTCATCCTGTAGATCAATGCATGTCTGTGCAGATGGTATCACCAGAAGGGCTTTGGCTTCTTCAACCATGGGATGTTGTTCCAAGTAGAAGAATTGCTAGGAAGAGATAGGATTCAACAGATGAAAAAAGGGAAGAGCATTTTCACAGACAGGTTCGCTAACCTAGTGCAGAGGGCTTTAAACTAGGTTCACCTGGGAATGGAGACCAAAGTCCTGAAGTAAGTGGGTGACCTGAAGGAAGCTAAAGAAGGAGGGGGCAACAGGGCAGGCCTTTTCATTCATATGTGTCTGTACACAAATGCACAGAGCCTGGAAAACAAACAGAAAGAATTGGAAGTCCTCACATAATCATGGAATGATGATGAGATTGGAATAACAGAGACTTGATGAGGTAGCTTGCATGACTGGAGCACTGTCATGTATGAGTACAAACTGTTCAGCAAGCACAGGCAGGGGAGAAGAGGAGGAGTTGCACTTTATGTAAAAGAGCTGTATAATTGCTCAGAGCTCCAGCATGAAACCTGTTGAAAGTCTCCAAGGTTGGGTCAGAGGGCAACAAGGGTGATGTCATGGTGAATGTATGCTATAGATCACCAGACCACAAAGATGAGGTACATGAGGCTTTCTTCAAACAGTTACCAAAAGTTTCCTGATCACAGGCCCTGGTTCACCCTGGAATCTGCTGGGAGGGCAATACAACAGTATGCAGGCAGTGGGAACACGGCGGCAGGAGCATGGTGGCAGTGAGAGGGGATCTCCCGCAAATGCCACCAGCACTGTCGGTGATGGGGGAGGGAGGGTGGCAAGGAGAGGTGCACTGCCACGTTCAGGGTGTGCATCCCCTACACGTCGCCTCTAGAGGAGTAGATGGCAATTTGGGTGGCAATGATCATGAGATGATTGATTTCAGGACTCTGTGAAGAGGAAGGAAGGAGAACAGCAAAGTAAGGACCTGGACTTCAGAAAAGCAGACTTTGACTCACTCAGGCAACTGATAGGCAGGATTTCCTGGGAGGCTGGTCTGAGGAGGAAAGGAGTCCAGGAGAGCTGGTTGTATTTTGAAGAAACCTTACTGGGGGTGCAGGAATGAACTGTCCTGGTGTGCAGAAAGACTAGCAAGTATGACAAAAAAAATAGCTTGGCTGAGCAGAGAACTCTTCAGTGAACTAAACACAAAAAGGAAGCTTACAAGAAGTGGAAACTTGGACAAACAACTAGGTAGGAATATAAGAGTATTGCTCAGACATGCAGGGATGAAATCAGAAAGGCCAATGCACAATTGGAGTTGTAGCCAGCAAAGAACACAAAGAATAACAAGAAGAGATTCTACAAGTATGTTAGCAACAAAAGGAAGATCAAGGGAAGTGTGGGTCCCTTACTGAATGGGGGAGGAAACCTAGTAATACATCATGCAGAAAAGGCTGAAGTACTCAATGGCCTTTTCACCTCAGTCTTCACAGGAAAGTTCAGTTCCTAAACTACTGCACCTGGCAGCACAGTTTGGGGAGGAGCAGAGGTTAGGGCAGCGGTTCCCAAACTGTGGATCGCAGCCCCAAATGGAGTTGCAACATCAGGGTTGTGGGGTTGGGAGTGAGGGGCCATACTGAGGAAATGGGGCTGTAAATGGGGTTATGCTGAGGAAAAGTTTGGGAAACACTGGGTAGGAACTACTTAAAAATCTGGATGTGTAAATGTCCATGGGGCTCAATGCAATACACCTGAGGGTTCTGAGAGAGTTGGCTAATATAATTGCAGACCTGCTGGCTATTATCTTTGAAAACTCATGGCAACCAGGGAGGTTCTAGACAGTTGGAAAAGGGCAAATATAATGCCCATCTTTAAGAAACAGAAAGAGGAGGATCCAGGAAACTACAGACTGGTCATCCTCACCTCAGTCACTTGAAAAATCATGGAGAAGGTACTCAAGGAATCCATTTCTAAGCACTTGGAGGAGAGGAAGGTGATTAGGAACAGTCAGCATGGATTCACCAAGGGCAAGTCATGCCTGACCAACCTGATTGCCTTCTGTGATGAGGTGACTAGCTCTGTGGATGCGGGGAGACCAGTGGACGTGGTACACCTTGACTTTAGCAAGGCTTTTGATACACTCTCACAGGCAAGCTAAGGAAGTACAGGTTGGATGAATGGACTGTAAGGTGGACAGAAAACTGGCTGGAGCATTGGGCTCAAAGGATAGCAATGGCTCAATGTCTAGTTGGCAGCCAGTATCAAGTGGAGTGCCCCAGGGGTTTGTCCCATGTCCAAGCAAAATTCTAGAGAGGTGCTGGCAACACATGAGTTAAGTCTGATCATGCGCAGATAACACTAGCTCATGGAAATTTCCATTGGGCTCACCCAGCATGTGTCCCCTGGGTGACCCCAAGAGCTGTCAGTCAGGCTGACCTACTTTTCAGGCCTGCGCATGCTTGGTAACAGCGGAGAGCTCAGACTCACACATGCTCAGTCAGCTAAGAGCATGATGTCATTCGGCTAGAAAGTTCTTTGAGGGACACATTCTAATTGGCCACCAAATTGTTATAAAAGGTTAAGGAGCCCCTCCCTCGGGGGGGAGATCCGTTCAACTGAGGACAGAGGCTACTTCTTAGGGACTGTCTCTCAGTTAGGTCTCCTCCAGCGTGGGCTCTCGCTGCTTTTCGTACCTCGGTCTTGCTGTGTTGATTCTCTGGTTACTGGACTGTTCTGGCTTGGACTCTGACTTCGTTTTCAGATCACCCTCAATACACTGGCTACGACTTACCTGGCTTTCGACCTCGGCAATCACCTCGACTATCCGATCGTCCTTCAGGACTGGCGTCACGACTCATCGAGTTACAGTTCGTCCT
>NW_017729032.1:28341315-28343988 GCF_001723915.1 Gavialis gangeticus
AGTCAAATAAACCCGCTTTGTTTGAAACTGTTACGTTTCCATGCCTCAGAACTCCACGCCAAAAATCCCGCCTGTTCCGTGTCCAATTGCCACCGTCCGGCTGCCCAACCGTGACACCGTGAGCTTGGTTAACAAACTCCGGGACATCCCGAAGTCAGTTTTGTTCAATATCTTCATCAATGGACCTGGAAGATGGCTTAGAGTGCACCCTCAGCAAGTTTACAGATGATGCCAAGCTGTGAGGAGGATAGGGTTAGGATTCAAAGGGTGCATCTACATGAGATGCTAACTGTGCAGTAACCTAATAATACTGTGCAGTAGCGCATCACAGCACAAACAGTGCTAATATGCTACTGTGCAGTATTATTAGGTTACTGCACAGTAGCATCACTAAAAAGACGTTCGCTGGTGTTACTGCATAGTAACTCCAGCTACTGTGCATTAATTTAGTACTTCATTAAGAAATGATTGTTAATGATTATGCAATTATATAATCAATGATTATACAAGTATAGTAAAAGCCCTGTTATCTGGCATTTTACTAACTGGAATACTCTATTAACTGGAATTCCAGATGGGGGGGGGAGACAAAGCTAGCATGCTGCAGCCACCACTGCCACCCACCACCCTACACTGCCACTGCTCCACATCTGGCTGAAACGTCCACCCCATGCTGCCATCACTCCACATCAGACCGCCACCCCACTGCCCCCTGCTCCACATTTGGCCAAAGACAGCTAGCCCCAGGTAACCAGAATTTTTAGATACCCGGCACCCCCCATTCCCCATTTGTGCTGGATAACAGGGCTTTTAATGTGCAGTAACCACTGTGTATTAATGAATGTATAGATGCACCCAGAGAGACCTAGACAAATTGGAGTATTGGACCTAAAGAAATCTTATGAGGTTCAACAGGGACAAGGGCAAAGTCCTGCCTTTAAGATGGAACAATCCCATGCACAATTACAGGTTGGGGCTGACTGGCTGGGCAGCAGCTCTGCAGAAAAGGACATGGGGATTACAGTGGACAATAAGCTGAATATGAGCCAGCAGTGTGCCTCTGTTGCCAGGAAGGCTAATGGCATACTGGGCTGCATTGGTAGGAGTGTTGGCAGCAGATCAAGGGAAATGATCTGTCAAGTGTTCCCTCTGTTCAGCACTGGTGAAGCCACAACTGGAGTAGTGTGTCCAGTTTTGGGCCCCCCACTATAGAAAGGATGTGGACTGTAACAGGTCACAAATCTACTGGGGGCACCTCCTAGTGGAACTGCAGCTCCTGTCCGGCTCAAACTCTATGGCCTCTCCCTCTAGTTCATTCACCCACCATGCTTTGATCTTACTATTAAAGAATGATTAAGGGAGGCTACCAACAGGCATCAGAGTGAGCCCCAATCCTAATAGTTTCCCTCCCAGCTTGACTAGGCCTCTGTAGGGCACCTGTGGCCTGAGGGACAAGTTTCATGACTCCTTTTCCTTCCCTACACCACACCCCATGTTTCATGGATGTTACAATAAAGTTGTTCCCTCTGTTGAGGCCTCCACAGCATCCACCTCTTTTAATTTCACTAGGCGTGTTTGCCTAGGCCCACTACATCAGACCTGGCTTTGAGAAACTAGCTTAAATCTCTTGCCTTCAGTCTCCGGGCCTCTGGCTTCTGTCTGCCAGGCCCCTGACCCACTATGGCTGTGTTCCTCAGGTGCCAGGCACTCGGCCCCTATCTCACTGTGCCCCTCTTGAACCCCTGGCCCCCATCTCACCATGCCCCTCTCAGACACTGGGCCCCTGGGCCCCATCTACTGTGTAGCCTTGCACTTCACTCTTACTGGGTTCCCCAGTAGTTCAGGCCTTAAAACCACCCCTCATAAGGCACACCTCACTGGCACTGAGACCTCCAAAACCACCCCTTATAGTCCCAGCCCAAACCACCAAAGTAAACAGTAACAAAACTATAAGCCCCTGGACTATAACAGAAACACAACAACTGAAATAGCTCTCTCTGCCCCTTTAAGAGGGCACACCTTCTTCAGCTTCTCACTGGCATATCTTCCTACCTGAGGCTATCCCCTAGCCTATATACTCAACCCTCTTGGGCTCTTGGACCCTCTAGTGGGCACACCAACCCTCTGAAGTTAACAAACCCAAGGCCACTTGCCTGTAAAAGCCCACTCTTTCTTAACCCAGGAAACTTGTCTCAATTCCCAGGTCTGCAGACTCATCCAGTATAAACCATATTCTTTCAGTGTAACACTGGTGCCCAGCAGCCAGAAGCTCCTCCCTGCATGGTGGCTGGGGAGAGACTAGCTGACCAGTGCAGGCTCTGGGCTTATATAGCTCCAGCCTGAACCTTCTTCCAGTCAGGTGAGTCTCTCATTAGCTGCCCTCTGCCACTTACAAGCAGTCTCTCAGGCTACTTCCTCTCTTAGAGGAACAGGAACATCCCAGCACCCTGCTACATGGACAAATTGGAGACAGTCCAGCAGAGGGCAACAAAAATTGTTAGAGGGCGGAGGCATATAACTTATGAGCAGGGATCCTGGTTTTCTCTGATAAAAAAAATCCCCAATTTTTGGACTAGAAAAAATAACCTAAAATCCACATTTTTCCATGATTAAAATGAAACACCACTAATATATAGGTATTATAATATATATATATATATATATATATATATA
>NW_017729032.1:28344285-28346830 GCF_001723915.1 Gavialis gangeticus
TGATAAAATATTATAATTACTGGTGTTTCATTTTAATCATGGAAAAATGTGGATTTTGGGTTACTTTTTCTAATCTGAAAATTGGGGATTTTATTATCAGAGAAAATCAGGTTCCCTTCTTGTGAGGAGAGGCTGAAGGAACTGGCCTTGTTTAGTCTTCAGAAGAGAAGACTGAAGCAGAATTTAATAGCAGCCTTCAAGTATCTGAAGGGGGGTTCCCAAGAGGGTGGAGCTAGACTGTTCTCAGTGGTGACAGATGAGAGAACAAGGGCAATGGTTTCAAGTTGCGCTAAGGGAAGTTTACGTTAGACATTAGGAAAAACTTTCTTACTAATAGGGTAGCAAAACACTAGAACAGGTTACCCAGAGAGATTGTGGAATCTCCATCCTTGGAGGCTTTTAAGACCGGCCTAGACATTGTCTTGGCTGGGATGATCTACTTGGGGATGGTCCTGCTTTGAGCAGGAGGTTGGACCTCCTGAGGTCCCTTCCAACTCTAATTTTCTATGATGCTATCTATGACTCTTCTAAAGCACCAAATTTGGAACAATTATAGTTCCTACAGCTGCAAGTTCAAATAGCAGCACACAGAATCAGTTCATTGTTCAGAGAAGCTGAATTGAGAGGACTGCATAACAAATTCAGAGCTTTTGTTGTTGCCAAGTATTTTGGTGGAAGCTGCAAAAAGCAGTAGTTGTCAAGATCCATATCATTAGAGGAGAACTTTGAAGCTGAGACTCTCTTTACTGCAGGTCCCTTTCTGTAAGAGCAAACTTTTGCTCTAATATCCTTGACCATAAATTTCAAATCCCCCACTGAAAAGCAGCATAAATTCCCATTCCTCACAGTAGCCCCTATGCTGGGTATTGCTAGGCTGTCCCTTTGCATTACAGAGCAAACCACATTTAATAAGTTCTCTAAGTTTAAAAGCTTTAGACTGACAAATGTTGCACAAATTTATTCTATTTTATTATTATTTTAATTCTATATGGATTGAAATTCAGACTCTGTCTCTCTACCACCAGAATATAACTAGAGTGGACAGAAATACTCATTCTGGGAGGTCCTGCAATCTTTGCCTGAACTATTGTATCCTGAAAGAATACCACATATATCAGAGTGGAAAGAAGCTTTTAGAAGCTCAGAGGATTTTTTTACATGATAGATTTCTGTAACTTTTTTTGTTTTCATTTGTGACTGTTTGGGATGTTTTAATCTTAGTTCCTTGGGTTTTTTTCACCATGCTGAAAATCAACATTTTAGCTGTCTATGAAAAATTATATCAAACCCTGGATTCATAAGAAACTTAAGATTTATTTCCCTTCTTGCCCATTTATTTCAAGAAGAGGGGTATCAAAATGAACTTGCCTCTTTGGGAAAGAAATTGAAGTTAAAAAAACATTTACCTTTTGGAAAATGAAGAGGCAGAAGCCAATGACAAAGGGTACAGACAGAAGTGACATTTTTCATGCCATCTGGGCCCCTGAAAGTGCTCTACACCTCTGTCATAACACATATGCCTGGCTGCAGACCACTTTTAAAATGGCCAATCATTAACCTGGTTAAATCAGGTATTACATTAAGGTGCTCAAAAGCACAGTACTTTAAGAAACTTGTGTTCCCTCTAGGTTTAATTTTTCACTTGGGAGGCAGGGCTGGGCTGGTGCCCAGCCCCAACCCCCAGGGTGTCAAGGGGAAAGAGAGGGAGGTCCTGGCTGCTGAATGGCCAGAGCTGGGGGTGAGGGGGCAAGGAACTGGACCCCCTTGCCTCATGCCCCACCCCCTGCCCACCGCCAGCTACCCTGGCTGGGGTATTGGGGGGAGCCAGGTCAGGACCCCAGGGTGACAAGGCCTCATTCTCCCCCTCCTCCACTGTCCCACCCCCACTCCCAGTGACTGCCCTGGAGCTGGGAGGGGATGGGGCTGGGCAGAGGGGCAGTTTGGCGGCCTCCTGGGAAGTTGCTGGAGCGCTTCTACCTGCTGGTCTCAGCCCACCTGTGAACCTAACAGGCAAACATCTTTTGGGTTTGGGAGGACACTCTAACTCACGGCACTTTACATAAAGCATCATAAGTTAGAGTGGGGGCCCTAACATGTCTGCACCCAAAATGACTACTCTTGGATCACAGCTGCTGAATATAAAAAGCCAGCCCAAGACAGACATGCTGGGGAAATGTTCTTCTAGAAGGGCAAGCCTACTATATGAAGAGTTAGTAAGGGCCAAAAAAAAATCACATGGACAAATATTTGTTTTGCATGTGGAAAAAAGGAATCTAATAGAACTCTGAGTTTTTGTATGGCTTGCAGTTTTTTAAAACTGTAAGTGAATATAGCTTCATATGAGCAAGTTATCAACATGCCAAATTCAGAAATACGAGTTTTTTTACTTCCCTGCCTGCCATCAGGCACCTCCAGGGAAGTAATTCTACCTGATCTACACATCAAAGAGCTACTCAGCACAGCTCACAAAGACACTCTCATGGACCCAGAGGGACAGCCTTCCATCTTCAGCTCCCTTTGTGCAAAAATGAAGTTTATTTCCTAC
>NW_017729032.1:28351830-28374011 GCF_001723915.1 Gavialis gangeticus
GAAGTAATTCTACCTGATCTACACATCAAAGAGCTACTCAGCACAGTTCACAAAGATACTCTCCTGGACCCAGAAGGACAGCCTTCCATCTTCAACTCCCTCTGTGGAAAAATGAAGTTCATTTCCTACCTATGGGGACTTTTAACCATCTTGTATCATCTATACTTTTCCCAGAGCCTGATGAAGGGACCTTGATCCTGAAAGCTTGCAGAAAAAGACATTTGATTTCCCAGTTGGTCTAATAAAAGGTATCATTTTGGAATCAAGTGTTCTAGTTTTTTTTATATGAAATACAAAAAAATCATTTTGAATAAAAAAATTAATATTTTCCCCCACAAAAGCTTTAAAGTTCTATGTTTTACAAGTGGTTTATAAAGTACTAAAATATTCATAAGATTTGGCTTGGTCATTTTTAAATTGATTTATACATAAAAAAAATATTTCCTTTGGGGTGATTGCATAGAATGTTTCAGTAATACCTTCATTCTTCTCTGGTTTAATGATTCCCCTAGTACATTACCACTAGGAATAGAAGGTATTCTTTTCTTGTATTTCTGTCTGATTGTGCTCTGTGTGGTGGTTCCACAGTTCACTGAACATATGGTTAATAAACCCAATAACATTAATGGTCTTTGGATCAGGCCCTATTTTTATACAGGGAATTGTATAAGTCACCCATCTGCTTCTGCTGTTAGACTATTTTGTACCTTTTACTTTCTGCCCTTTGTGCTAACTGATCCCCAACACCTATCTAACTTTCAAGTATCATAATATTTTATCACCTTCCAACACACTCTTTCTTCCAGGTCACAGAATGACAGAAGTTACAGATAATTGACTCTGATCTCACAGGTGTCCATCTCCTTTCCAAGAAAAGATTATTACAGTACATTTACTACTGCTTTTATCAGTCTAGTTTTCAGTTCAATTTATATATCAAAAAGGTTAAAGGTCTTCCTGAGCATAGAGAGATAGCAAGCATAGCCCAGCATGCATTTCTGGCTTAGCATGGGTAAGGCATGCCATTCTATAACAAATGGCACACAGAGAAGTAATATGGGAAGTAATATATTTTTGACTCCCCAGATCAAATCACCAGTCACCCATTTACAGCCAGTCGATGGGGTGGGGGTTGGAAGTGGCCTTTAACAAGTCTGTAACATGGTCTGAATATACATCTGTGGAACCATAGGAACATACTTTAACTGTTCTTCCTCCAGTTTCCTCCATGTATATACAAATACAGTAATATGAACGTACTTGCTCCATATTCATAAACAGAACCTTTTACCCCTGTGGTGGTACTGCTTATGTTCGAGCTCTAACCCCTTAATCTGCAATTGCCTAGGTTTGGGTCCTTCTGGTATATTCCAACTCTCTCTCCTGCCACATCTTGATTATTTTTCAATGTTTTAGTTGGGAGGTGTTATTTCTGTTCTACTGCAGTCAGACACCAGCAATATACATGGGGATTTACTAAGTCACCACCTCTCTGAATACCTTCCAGATGCCACCCGATGTTTAAATCATTGATTGAATCACAGTGTCTTTTTTTTTGGGGGGGGGGGGTTAAACATCTTTATTTATGATTTTTTTTTTACATCTATAACCACCCATGGCTATACAGACTGTGGTTATTGTACGTTGTTCAGGTACATCTTAATTTTGCCTTAGAAATTCTTTGGATGACTTGCTCCACTCTCACATAACACACAATTTAGGAATAGTAACTTAACAGTTGATCTAAACAAGGAAAATTATTTTCTTTCGTTTCTGTCTTTATCACACAGGTTGCCCTCTCTCCAGGGGAGATCTTAATCTACCAGATCCCTCTGTGTATGCATTTCTTTAAGGATGAGGGAGTAGCTGTCACTCAGGCTCTCTCACCCCTAAAACCCTCTAGAGTCCAACTGACTCTACTATTTGTCCCAAACACAGTAACAGAAACAATAAACATAACTTTTTTTTTAACCTGAAAGGCAGACTTTTTTTCTCCCCTTCCTTTGCCGTTCCAAAAAAAAAAATTCTTTGAAGTTTAACCTTCTTTACCGGCATCTCCCGGCTTAACGAGACCCAGTCAAGGTCTCTCCCTCCATCAACACCAGTCTTTGGGGTTCTGTCTCCCCCAGCAGCCTTCCTGATTTTTCCACCACTGCCTTGTTTTTTCATAGCATGCCATCCCTCCCTTCCCAGGGCTGTTCTATCTTGAGGAACAAGTGCTCCAGAAGCAGCGCTCTCCCTCCTCCTTCACTTCTCCCCAACTCTCGCTCTCCTTCCCAGTACTAAGTATCTTATTTTTAGCTAGTGCCTCTTCACAATCCCCAAATGTTTTCACTCATGATTTGAGTAACTAATCCAGTTCTCAATCACTCAAGTAGCTCATAAACTCATAGTCATATTTAGCAACTTCATATATTTTCCCTTTACTGCATGATTCTGTTTAAAAAACCACTATCTATAGAACAGGTACAGCTAAGGCAGCAGTAGTGCAAATTTTCTGAATCACATCACTAGTATTCATCAGTCAGGAAATGGAAGTATGTACCAGGGGAGCATATATCTACTAAGCTTCCAGGTCATTCTTCACATTCTGTGACACCAGTTATCAGAGCCTAAACTCAACTTCCCACAGATTATGCATCTACACATGGGGCAGAAGCATGTCGTGAGAAAGAACAGATGTTCTCTGCTTCTTGATCTTCATACCCGCTCTGAAACAGTACTCAGCTTTATTGGGATGCCTCTGTGCTGTACAATCACTCTTTGAAGTGGAGGAATTAGACACAGACACCTTGATGTATATCCAACTAAGAACTTAGGCATCTAAAAGTTATGCACTGCAGAGCCAAACTTTTAAGCATTGCCACCAGGGTAAAATCCAGCACCCTCAGCTAAGTGCTTTGACCCCTTACATAGTACATGGGGAATCAGGTGATCTAAATGGCAATCCAAAATAACTAAATAAATAATTTTCACACTCAACAGGAAGCTACCCAATAGGAAAAGTGGGGCCCTTTCCAAAGTTGGGTAAACACCTAACTCAGAACTGCAAGCAGGCACCTTCCTTTCATTTAAGAACATAGGGATATAGAACTGGAATGAGCCACCAGATCATTGAGTGTTCCAGGCATCCATGTAATAAACACTTGTGTAATATAAAATCAAATGCTGATCCCTGGCTTACAATAGCTTACATTTACCCTTAATAAATACATAAGGATGCACCACTCCACTTTTTGTTTTATGATATTAAGTATGACAACAGAACCAACTACATCTTTATACAGACCTCTCCAAAGAACTTCAGTGGCAATTGTTCACATATATCACAGTACAAACTGAGGACCTATAACAGGACCCCACTGTTCTCATCTGTAGGTGAGGACTAGGGAAGAAGAAAATCTATATAAAGTTGATTTTAGAGGGATTTAAGGAAATCACAGACTATAAAAACTGTGAATTCTCTGCATTCCAACCTTGTTACCTTACGAATCCACAGGGATTCAGTAAATTTAAACACATTTCTGAATATGATTTCCAATTTGGGTTTTTCAGTGTTGACTTTAACAATTCATCCCACATTTTGTTAAGCCAAAATGGTATTATTGGAGCATGTTCTTCTTTCTAATAACTTTCACCTAAAAATGAGACCAAGGCTAAGAAATTATATCCACTTCTGGATATGGATTTAATCCTCCCTTCTCCCCTGCCCCCACACACACATAAAATCAGGGTTGTTCATGTATGTGCACTAGAGTCATCTGTGAAATGTCGGAACCCCAGTGACCAGAGTTTTTAGACATATGGACTATTTAGATCTAGGTTTCAATCAAGCCATAAAAAAACACTCAATCCATCAAACAATAAACTCAACAGCTAGATATTCCACTTCCAGCTGTCACTTTAAAATAGCTTCAGTGACAGCAAAAAAAACAATGATGGAAATGGACTGCAAACAGTATCATGGAATTAGAGAAAATTAGGGTTGGAAGGGACCTCAGGAGGTCATCTAGTTCAATCTCCTGATCATAGTAGGACCATCCCCAACTCTATCATCCCAACCAAGGCTTTATCTAGCTGGATCTTAAAAGCCTCCAGGGATGGAGATTCCACAACCTTTCCACAATCTGTTCCAGTACTTTACTACCCGCTTAGTGAGAAAGTATTTCCTAATATGTAACCTAAACTTCCCTTGCTGCAATTTAAGATTATTGACTGCCTATGGATGTGCTCATTTGTGTTCTAATTAGAACACAGAGCAGACTAGATTAATCTGGAAAACTGGACACAGTACTCCAAATGTGGCCTCACCGGTGCCGAATAGAGGGGAAGAATCACTTCCGTCATTCTCCTGGCAACACTCCCACTAATGCAGCCCAGTATGTTGTTAGCCTTCTTTGCAACAAGGGCACACTGTTGGCTCATATTCGGCTTCACTTGGATTCAGTATCATTCTATGGCTTCAAAGAAAATATGCTTTGGGAAGTTCAGCAGAGGAGAATTTGCTATATTTCCACCCATATACAAACATTTAATAAAATTCTGTTGCCAGAAATTGATTTCAGAGCACACTGACAGTTTATGTTAGAGATACTGTTAAAGCACTTTATATAGCTCCTAGCTCATTAATTCCCATGTTTGATATATCATTATTTCCTTGTTTCCTTGCTTACTTGTTTGCTAATTTAAGGACGGACTTCCTGTGTGACCATTAGTCTGAGACTTTTTCCACTGGGAATTAATTGCCATTGCAAGGAAATGACGCAGGTTACTTCCAGGCTATAGTGAACCTGACAGCTTATATTAGACATTTCAGTACCATTCTCTTCCGTAGTGTGCTGAGGGATAGCCAATAGGGCGACATGTCACCTTGAGATCTAGAAGCATAACAGATGAACATGATTTTGTCTTATGAGATTTCACATTCCTTGCCCCTTATTTTCTTTCTTTCATACAGCTTCAGATATCAACTTCCAAAACTATGAATCACTGTCTGGTATTATTGCTCAATGTGTGGATTCCATCTGCCCTGTCTGCGCATTTGATTGCAGATTTCAATTAAGGGCTGTACTGTATGTTGGACACTGCATTTACACAGGGGGCTGTCCAAGATATTCATCTTATGAATTGTTGTTTTGACGTTTCTGTATCCAGATCTCAGGCTGTTCAACTTGACCCATGCTTCTGTGTCAAGGTCATGCCCAGCAGTGGGGGACTTGTTTAGTGTTAGTATAAACCTCTGTATGAATAAGTCTGACCTTTCCCAGCAGTGAGCCTACTCTATTGCTGCCCATAGTTTTGGTTCAGCATTCCCAGTCTCTTCCAGGAGCTCCATGTATAAACAGTTTACATCTTTTAAGCCTCCATTGATTTGGGTCTTCAGTTAACAGTTAATGGAACAGGTGAATTTTCATCATCTTTTGCCTCTATTGCCAGTAATGATGTTAGGGTCTGTCTTTTTCTATCACTTGATATAATGCCCAAGAGTACAGGGAGTACATGTATCTGTGTGTAAGTTGTACAGCCTGTTATGAGGCTTAGCACACTGTACAGTACAGTGCAGTGTCGAGCTTTTTAATGTGACAACTTCTGAACCATATAGGAGAATAATACTCTGCTAGGGCATATACCATTGTGAGTGCAGTGGTTCTGAGCACTTTGAAGTTGGCACCCCATGTCATGCTGGTTAAACGTCTTAAGTTAGCTACCTGTGCAGAGACTTTACTGTTGACCTTCTAAATGTCATGTTTATAGGTGAGGGAATGGTCATGGGATGGCTGTGGGCTGGGGGGCTGTGCCAGGCTCTTCCCGGGGGACATGTGCCCCCAGATCTGTGTGCAGGACAACATCAGGCTGCTGCTGCAAGCTGGGGCCAGCAGCGGCACCAGGCTCTTCCCAGTGCTCAAAGCACAGATTGCTTTGTTGAAGTCACTTTTAGTTAAAGCTCCAACTTGCCATGCATGGTTCTTAAGATACCTGAAGGAACAGAGTGTTGATTCATCAACACTTCCACCTGAATCAGATGTGACCAGGTGGAATACACAGTTCAATGGTGTAAAGAACCATGCACAGTACCACACACAGTACCACCACCTCTACCTTGGGTTTGTGGAGCATAAACAAATGGAACAAGGGATGTATCTGTTCTGTGGGCACTAGCCAGCCTGCTAGTGGTAAAAGACCTGTACACTGATTTGCAGTACATTGCAGAGAACTGTGGATGCCTGGTAAGAGACTGGACATTTTACAGTCCCAAAAACGCCAAATGCACAAAGTGTACAACACTGTCCTGTATTTAATTTCATGGCTGTAGCATCTTGCATCATCAACTGAAAATGTGAAAGGGCCCACAGCTGTTCAAAGAGCAGCTGATAAGCTAAGACAGTGCAAGGTAAAAAGTAAACAGCCAGAAATTGATTTTCTCCATGCTGTTTATGCACTGGATCCTAAACAAATTGGTGCTATTTATAAAGAAGATGAAACTGAAACCAATATTAAAGCTGTCATATGAATGCAACATGGAATGGCCAGTGTATGTAAGGATTGTCAAAGAGGGCTTGCAGACATTGAGGATCCCATTCAGTCCTGGATGGCTGTTGAAGATCATATTCCCAAACTGGCAAAAGTAAGCAGTGATTCTCCTCCAACTGACTGTAAATTCAGCTGATGTGGAAAGAAGTTTCAGCAAACTTTTCAGTGTTCAGTGCCAATGTGTGAAAGATGAAAATGCTGGAATGCTGCAATTCTATTTTAACAACCTGGACTAACTCACAAAGTGATTAAGTTTTCTGTGAATAAAAAAACCAAAAAATTTAGCTAGCATTTGGGTCAGAGCCCTGAACTAGACTGAGGACTTTCAGTTTATTTAAGAGGGAAAATGCCTTACAGGTATTAGTCCCTGCACTTGAAAGACCCAGCCAGTGAGTTTCTTCCCACAGTCTTTAATCCTGCTCAAAGCAGTTTGTGGACTGGGACTAGGAACATGGGGGTGCAGTGACTGGAAGAGGTCAGCAGCCGCCTCCCATAGTCGCCAGATAGGAGCAAGGACCTGTGCACCCCAGCAGCTCACAAAGAACCCCCAGGAGCAGCTTACATTGCAAGGACTAGTGCACTCCAGCACTTCACCAAGGAACAGGGACCTGCCACAGGAACAGTGTACATCATAGCAAGGAACAGCACACCTCAGCAGCCCACTGAGGAGTGGGCACCACCCAGGAGCAGCTTACATTGCAGCCCATCCCAGCAGTGCACCTCAGCAGCTCACCAAGGAGCTGCCCCCAGAGCAGCTTACAGGGTTCCCTGGTGTGGCCTCCCTATTCACCCAGTTAGGGTTGGGCAGGCATATGGTGGTGGGCAGACGGTCTGCTGCTGGGCAGGTAACATCTGGAAGAATGTGGACAGGACTGGAAGGGAGGTGGAGCTCCCAGTAGGCCCAGGGAGCAGAGGACGGGGGGCCCTGGAATGAGTGAATGGCCCGAGGGGGGCTGAGGAAAGCAGAGAGCCCAGGTGGGGTTGCATTATAGAACTTAAACCTTAGAGTTTAAAAGTGCTTTAATCTAGTTGTCCCAGGTTTCTGGGTGGGAGCTCAAGCTGAAGCTGTACTTATTTGGGGCACTCCAAAACTTGAACCTGGCCCTTATTGCTGCCCATGGGCACAGGGAGCAAAACAGCAGGGGCCAGCACTGCTCAGAGCCCCAAAGCAGGAGGGAGAACAGCTGCAGCTGGACCCATGTCCTGGTGCAGCTGCAGGTCAGGAGTGAGGGACACTGGCAGGGCTGGGAGGGGCTGTGTCTTGGGAGTGCAAGGCAATGGCATGGGCAGGGCACCAGTATGCAAGGTCTGCTCAGCACCACAGAGCAGCAGTGGGGGACAGATGCAGTTGAACCCATGTCCTGGTGCAGGGAGGGAGGCTACTGCCAGGATGGAGTGAGTGGGGTGGGCAGGGGCTGCGGGTCAGGAGTGAGGGGTACCAGCAGGGTTGGGAGAGTTGTGGCTTAGGAGGAAAAGACATTGGCATACCAGGGTTGCTCAGTGTCACAAAGCAGTGGTGGGGACAGTCAAAGCAGGACCTGCATCCTGCTGAGTGAAAGGGGAAAGGGGAGGTCTGGTTTTTCCATGATAAAAAACCCCAAATCAAATGCCAAAATATATAGGTATTTAGAATTTATTTTATTATAATGATTAGGCTTCTGAATTGCTTTAAAATTGTAAATGTATCAATAAAACATGGTGTTCAACTGATACCTATATATATCATGGTGTTTCATTTTAATCACGGAAAAACACAGATTTGGGTTTTTTAGTCAAAGAATTTTGGATTTTTTATCAGGAAAAACTAGGATCCCCGGTGATGGAACTGATTTATAGATGCTCAACTTTAGGCACCACTTGTGGAGATAGAAATGAGTCAGTACTCAGTTTCTTTTCCAGTTGTCATGTCAATTCCTTGGGCTACTATGGTGACATCGTCAGTGTACATGCATCACTTACAGGTTGTATGTGGAAAGTCTGAGATATATACACTGAAAAGAATGCTAGCACTTGAGGGATTCCATTCTTCAGAGTTTGTACTCTGCTTTTTTCTCCTTGGCTAGTAATAAGTTTAAATGATCTGCTGGAGATCATGTTCATGATGGAAGTGCATAGCTTGAAGTCAGGTATCATAAAGTACAGTTTATATTTGAAGTCTTGGTGCCATACGGTATCATAGATGGCTCTAAGGTTGATAAAGACCATATCTGTTTTCTGCCTCATTTCAAATCCATTTTCTATGTCACTAATGTAATTTGGTCAGTAATCCACCACTTTTTTTCTGAAAGCCACCTTGCTCTTTTGGGAGCTGGGGATCAATAATGTCCTCTATTCTATTCAGAATTATGCACTCCATGGCTGCATCCAGATGAGTGTGGACCCTTGGGTCCCCAGGTAACGTCAGTGCCACATGTGCTCTGGTGCATGGCAGGTTACCGCGAGTGGGGTAGGAGAGGCTGGGACTAGCACTGGGCTGACCCGAGCAACCTTACCTCCAGTCCTGGGGGCCTCCTAGGGCTGCAGCAGCATCGATCCCGCGGCTCAGAGCCTGGCCAGCAGCTGCAGCCTGGCTCCAGCTGGCCAAGCTCCAGTTTTGAGCCATGCACATTGCCCTCGTGTGTGCCACTCAGCCTTCTTTTTTTTGCACAGGTTTTTTTGACCCCTGGATATCCCTGACATGTCTGCAGTGCCACATACCACAGGACCATGCTCGTCTGGATGCAACCCATGAGTTTGTGTGTAATGCAGAGTAGTGAGATTGGTCAGTAGCTCTTTAGATACCCTGATAGTTTATTGGGTTTCAGGATAGTGATAACATCAGCTGAACTCCAGATTTTTGGAAATCTGTTATTTTCTAGGCATTTATACATGAATTCCTGACATCATCTTTTCATTATGGCCCCACACTTAGTAATGAATTCTGGTAATATCATATGTTGTTCAACAGCTTTGCCAGTCTTGATCACTTTAATAGCTGTATCAAACTTATTGTCAGAGATGGGAGTGGTTAAATTAAGGTTGATAGTGAGTGATTTAAATTATTTATGAGTCTAATCATTTTGTTGTGTTACTTGCTTGGGTTATTTACTTGCTGCTGTTGTACAGTATTTTTGCAATGGAGTTTGCTGACACAGGGCAATGTCTTTTTTGGTGCCTTTACCTTTAAGATAGTTAATAATGTACCATGTTTGTCTGCTCAAGTGGGTCATATCCAATCCTTCTATGGTAGTGAGCCTTATCTCCTTTTTTATATTATTCAGTGTGGTAGCCAGCTGTTCTGTAGTTCTTTTTATAGTTACAGGGTCATTGCTTTGCTTAATGATATTAAAGAGCTATTCACACTGCTCATCCCAGCATGGCACGTAATGACTTCTATAGCCTCTAGGTACCCAGAGTTTAGCTATTTCAATTAAGCAATTTGTAAATGTATTGTAGCCTAGATCAATGTTTGTTTCTGATGGATTCTTTAATTGGTTTGCTCTCTCTCTGATCAGCCTTTAGTATTTCTGCCAATCTGCTCTCCAGAAGTTCCAAATTGGGGCTGGTCTGGATAGTGTGGGCTGAAGAATCATATTGTCAATGCTGATAAGTGAGGGTCTACGCTGAGATGATAGAAACGTGTCAGGTACTTTTCTTATCGGTATTTTACTCAAGTCGCCCTTCCATCAGGCAAGATCTGGGTTTGTCAGAATGTTCCAATGTCCAGAGTGGAAGCTATGTGGCTCCTTCAAGTCATATGTGCCCACCTAAGCCTGAGCAACGGCTCCTGAGCAGATTGGGACCTGGTGACCCACACTTGAGCATTGGCTAACTTTGGCACTAACGTCCACCAGGTGCTATCTTAAGGAAAGCCTCATTGCTCACCCATCACACCTTGATCTTAGAAGTAGATGAGGGAGACTCCCATGTGTCCCAGCCTCACTTGGTGCAACTCTAGATGGACGTCCCTTGGGGATCCACCTCCCCTACACCCCATCCAGATGCCAGTCTGTTGGTCTCTTGCCACATGGTTGATCTGGGTTCCTACGTGATCCAGCATGCTGTCTTACCCAGGTCAGGTCAATTCTGTCCTCTAGGTGGGGCTGGTTGGCTACTGATGCAGCCATGGATCTGCAGTAGAGTGGCCAAAGTTATTCCACCCCCACTCCACATACGAAATTTAAACAAAACCTGAAATGTCGTTCACAGGTCCAGTCAGCTTTTGGGACACAGTCTCACTCCCTAGGACTACTCCCCTAGGTTGGACAGGCACTCCAGCCCTGTCTACCCCATAGTCCTCAGGAGCTCCTGGCCTCCTGGCCCCAGCCATGGCAGCAACAAATATCTCCTTAATATAATAACATAAAAAGCAGCTACAGAAATAAGGTAGAAAACAGGGAGGCAGTATCTTTCCCACATCCCTAGAGGGTTCTGGGCCCTTGAATTCTTGGCCCCTTTCTTCTCTTCAGTCACTGGTGTTCTTCCCAGGAGGGGTAGCATCCCCCTCTGGATCTCCTACAGAATCTCTAGGATGTAACGTGGCTGTGCATGCCAGCCAGGAGCCTTCAGCTGTCACACTGCTGCTGCCTCCTGTCTCTCTGTCCCATGCCAGCTCTTGTAGGCACTTCCTGGTGCTGGCTGATTACCTCATGCCCCTGCCCCATCCCAGTCACACTGAAAGCATGCTTACAAATTAAGCGGGCAGCATTGACCACCGTTCTACACCTCCAGCCACTGCACCTGGGACAGGTAAGCTTCCCCTGGCTACAGCCCTCTCTGGGCTGTCTTCCCAGGCATTCAGCACTCTCTCACCACCTCTCCACCCCAGGCACAGGGGCTTCCAGCCCCTCAGGCCTGTTGCCCTGCGACATCATATATGAGTGTTATGTCATTCAGACTTGCTCAGAGAAAAAGATTGTCTCCATTGCTACTGCTAATACAGTATCCCCAATCTTGATGTTGACAATTGCAGTCACCTGCATATAAGGTCATCTGGTCATAAATAAGCAGGGATGTAATTGACAACATGGCAGGGGGTGGCTTGTATATATTGACAATGATTATGTCATTGACCTGGATAGCATTCCACTCTATTGCACTCTCAGAGGTGTTATGCCCCAAAGTAGTGTACACCAGGTCATTTCTAATGAAGGTAGCAAGGCCACGGATCCTACTGGCTACAGAGTCTGCAAGGCTGTAGCCTGAAATCTTAATCTTCTGCAGCTGCTTTATGTGTTTCTTGTAGAAGGACTGCATGTCGTTTCATTTCCCTGGTGATTCATTACAGTACTGAGCGCTTGAGCGAGGTATAGCCTTCAACCTTAAGTTAAAAAACAGTCAAGCTTCCCCCACGTAGATAGGTGACTCATCCTGTAGTTAGTTTATCAAAGTTAGAAAGTATAGTGTATCAAAATTGGAAAAATCAAAAGTCTGATTGCCTTAGTAGTGGCTTTTAGTTTCACTTTACAGCTATTCATGGGAGGCACCATGAGAAGGTAGTCACTATTATCCCCTAATAAGGTGTAATGAACATAAGAGAATCAGTCATTGTATCATAATTCATAATATTCACACTTAAAATACCCCTCTGCTTGAAAGATTTTATCTACCTGAAGGACATATTCTATGAATAAAGTGGGGAATATATGTAAAACCAATCAAGCTGATATATAATCAAAAGTAGCTTAGTTTTGGTCATTGAGCAGTTACTCATAAGTGAAATCTATTCTTTATAGTCCCAGACCTTTATTTTTTTTAATTCCAAAATTACTAGTTAGCTTGGTTATTACCCACAAGTATTATTACCTCCACCACCCACCTTTTAAATTAAACAAAAAGAAATCCCCTGACTTATTTGAATGCTGACTTTTCTAAATGGCCCTTGTCAAAATTCATATGCAAAACTATAATGTACTGTTGTTATTTTTGTGCCCAAGCTTTATATTTTTCAAAACGGATTATCATGGAAACAGCAACTTTAATAAATGGCCAACAATGATGCTTTAGAGGAAAGAAAGAACTTAAAAAGAAGGTAATTGAGATATCCTAAGCTTTTACCATAAATGTAGAAACCTGATTCACTTCTTTCACCACTTTTACACTGATGTAATTCCACTGGCTAAAATTAAGTTGCTCTCAATTTATAGAGCCACAAGTGATGTGGCTTCAGTATGTGAAAAAGAATCCAGAACCAGTGTCTGCAGATACATAAAATCCCATGTAAGTAGTAAGAAAGCACCTTCTGTGCTCCTGCCAGTTCTCCCCACTCTTCCTGTGATAGGTGAGGAACATAACTCATTTATCATTATTTTTTCTTCCTTTCGCCAGCAATCCAGACACTTGCTATTAACAAATACATAAGTTCCAGATGCCTTAATTGATGCTGGGAACCATACTGCAACACAGACTGGCTGCTGAGGGCTGGCACACATCTGTTTGTTCACTAATATAATGAGTCATTATATCTCCAGAGATATGCACAGTGGAAACTGATAGACTAATATGTCAGCTCCACATAACATCACTGTAGACCCATAGGGATTATTCCATGTAATTGTTCTCACTGAGCATAAACAACCGTTCATGCCCTTTTTTAAACCGTAAAAATTTTATCACAGGCCCAGAAATCAGAAGTGAAAGTCTTATGGGAAGATTTAAGGTCAATGCTGAATGATTAAACCTTGACTGACAGATGATCTATATACATACAGTTTTCCAATTTTGAAGTTATGAAGTCACAGTTCCTGCGTAAGATACTGTTTCTGAGACCATATTCCCAGAGGAAATGCGCTTTCATTTTCCCTGGGAAAGTGTGAGTCTCCTATCCATACCATCTCATAGCTTTTGGATAATGTTGTCACCCCCTTGAAGAGTGTGTCTACTACTTTTCATCTTGACTTGGTGGCCTATAATAAATCCCCACCATTATATCAATGCTATATCTTTCACCTTTTATCTTAACCCAAATGCATTCTTCTCTTCTATCGCCTTCCTCCTCATTGTTGAAGAATCCAAAGCTTTCACATCAAAACCACCAACTCATACTATGGTCCCTGCCTGTGCCCTTGCCTTCCAGGAGGAGGATTGATAAGAACATCACTTGTGCACCAAGCTCCTTAACCCTTCTTCCAAGAGCCTTGTTGTCACCTCTGACCTGCTTAGTATCATTCCTGGCAGTGTCCTGGATATCCACATAGACAACCAGGAAAGGGTAGTGGTCTGAAGGAGGGATGAGTTTTGTCAGTCTTTCTGTGACACCCTGACTTCAGACTCTAGACGGACAACACACCTCCCAGGACCCAGAATGATAAACTAATGTTTCTGTCCCCCACAGAAAAGAGGAACCAACAACTGTCACTCTTGTCTTCTTCCTTGGTACAGTGGCCTTAGAGCTCCAATCCCTGGGGCCCTACACTTCCTGCTCTTTAGACTGTCAAGTCCTCTGGGTCTTGCCTGTTGATGTTTTAACCTCTTCTTTTCCCTCAGCTGTTCCATTGCATAATACTTGAAAGCAGTTGCTAATTTCAATCTATGCCTTTTGATCTTCCCTTGTCTAGTAGTCACATGCTCCCACTTCTCCTCAGTTCCAAATCCAGAAGAGGCTTAAGGTTCTAGCTGAAGGTCCTCTCAGCACACAAAAACCCTCTAAGGCCGTGTCCAGATGAATGCATCTGTTCAGTATGTGGCACCGCAGACACACCTGCACAGACAGGTTAAGGGAAGCTCTATAACTACCAGAGGTCAAACGGGTGCCTCATTTTCCCTTTTCCCAATAACAAAACCAATGCAGGTAGGAAACAAACTTCAACTAGAATAAAAGGTAAAAGTATAGCAACCGGTTGTTCCCTTCCCCACTCCATTTTTGCCTCTGCCAATTGGAATATCATCATGGTGAAACAGTTGCAATCATTCATACAGGAGACACTTCGGTGACTCCCCCTCCCCTCCCCTCCCCTCCCAAATGCATGAAATTCTGCAGAAGAAAGCAAAGTTGGATTTCTGAGAAATAGAAGAATCTTATAGAAAATAAAAGAAACTCACTGTGCTGATACAGAAACTTGAAGATATTTTACTCCCTCTCCTGTTATTATTTATTCACTTTATTAATGTGAAACAATATCCTGATGACCCTACAAGTCACTCCCTAAGAAATGTATGAAAATTTAGATATGCTCTTGCATGCTGTACACTCCACTCATGAAAACCTTTGCATTTAACTTGTTTATTTGATGCATCTAATGGGTGTAAACATGACATTTAGTTCTTGCCCCCTTGTGTCTGGTTGACTTGTACACTACGACAATATTTTTTCAAACATTTACATTAGAGATTTTTCCCAGAGTGTCTCCACTTCCTGTTTGACAGCCATTGACCTTAAATTCAAAAAAAAAAGATCCTTAAATAGATTGTGAAGAATGGTACCAGTTTATATTTTTATTTTATTATCACGGGAAGCATGTCCAGATAATTTATTCATCTAATGTGAATTACAGAGACAAAAATATTCCAATTTACAAACAATATAAAATGGAGATTATATTTTCTTTTGATGTTCTTATAATTCAACATGCTAAAAGAAAGCATATTCTTTATTTTCACAGCACTGGTAAACATGTAGTTACATCATTTGCCTTTAGCATGGCAAAAAATAACCTCCGCTTTCTTCATCTGGTCTTTGCTCATTGTCAAAGGTGAAATACAATTGGCATCAATAATTGCTTTACTAAATCCAGTTAAAAAATGATTGGCTGTTCCTATCTGACCCAGCCTTCTCTATTACTCACATAGAATGAGTTATTCCTTCCATTGCTGACACTTATTGCCTTCATTCACATATCTGACATTATCACTAGGAAGTAGACAGCAGGATTTTGACTCATCACTGGGTTACACCCATTTACACCAATGTCTTTCCATTAAAATTGATGGAATAACAGTAGCACACAGTTGGAATAATTCAGTGCTGAATCAGGACCATGTTCTCTAATTTTATTTGTGTAATTGGTATAATGATAGAAAATCAGCTCATCACATTAAATAATCTCATCACAAATGAATCATCACTTTGCCATAGCTAAGATCTGTCACAATTACAACTTGAGACATTTTCATTAGAAATTATACTCTTAACTTTTTAATCACTAGACTTCCTTGCACTCTGTACAGAAATTTATCACTGTACAAATGGATCTAAAATGCTACCTAATCAGAATAGGAAAGTTTTACATCCAGTTCAGAAAGGTGAAAATATATATGCAATGCTCCAGGCACTGAGCACGCAGATTTTCAATTGTATTCTCTCAACAGTCTCACTTGTATGACAGCCTATGTCTAGAAAAGAAATGGTTCAACTAGAACCTAGACTGATAGATTAATGCAAGTGGTTGCCTACCATACATGTACTGAGATGTTCAGTGGTGTTGCAGTTACTAACCATAGCTTCACTTCATTTTGCCTAAAGAAGACTGATATCTCCACAGTATTAATAGGATCCTGGAGAATTGGAAAGAAATTATTTTGTGGCTGGACAAAAAGAAAATGCAGCATAAGTGAAGCAAAAATTTCAGATCCCTATTAAATAATCTACAGTTTCTCACATTATACTGTTCTTCTGCCTCCTATCTACACTCCAAAAATGGTCGCACTAATTTGCCACTATGAGGTTCATTTTGCTTTTATGTTACACTCCTTTCCCTTGTCCTGTGTTTGTCTTACATATCTAGAAGGTAAGCTTTGGGGCCCAATAGAGCCATGATCTTGGCTGATCCCGAAGCACTACCTCAAGATACTCAACTACATGACTAATAAATTGCAACCGTTATTGTGAAATATTTCCAAGCATATTATTGTTTGAGAAGCAAATTAGAAATTACTTTCAAAAACATAAATGCAAAAGTGCTGTGAGAAAATATATATTGAGAACTGTGCCTCTACAAAATATGGAGAATGCTAGATGTATTAATAGTGTGGGTAGGTTGTCAGAAGAAGGTTTAAAGCGAGCATAACTCCAAGTATGGAATTTTCCACTTCAGATCGTATCAGGAAAGCTTCCATTTCTCCAAAGGGTCACTCTTCATGCCTTATCATACCTAAAGCAGCCAGAGTCCATTTAAACTGTCAGAAGGAAAGTTGAAAAATGATACTGCAATAAAATTCTAAGAATGATAAAAGTACATATTTGCATTTACTAGGCTTTTGCTACAGCACCCTGGTTGAGAATTACTGACCTATACCATCCCTAGTAGTTGTTTGTCTAACCTGTTCATAAAATCTCCAATGAGGGAAATCCCGCAGTCTAAGTAGCCCCTTCTACCACTTCACTAGTCTTATAACGTTTTTCCTAATATTTACCCTAAATCTGTGTTACAAATTAAGTCAGTTTCTCTTTATTCTGTCCCTGGTTAATGTAGAGAATGATTGATCACCTGTATGTTCTATAACAACCCTTTCCATGTTGGAAAACTTACGCTTCCCACTACTTGTATCCACTCATTTAGCCTTCTTTTTTCTGGACTTGGAGAACCTCTTCTCATTCTTGTTGCTCTCCTCTGAATTCACTTTAATTTGTCTATATCTTTCTTAAAGTGTGGTACCCAAACTGGAAACAGTACTCCAGGTAAAGTCTTACCAGCACCAATCGGAATGGGAAAATTCCTCCCCATTCTAATACTGGACACTCCCCTTAATGCATCCCAGAATAAAATTTGCCTTTTTTACAGCAGCATCATACTGGTGACTTCTGGCAATTCATTAGAAGCTCCCAATCATTTTCTGCCATGCTTCCACCAAGACATTAATTTCCTATTTTATATTTGTGCTTTTAAAAAAAATGAAACTCTGAATATGGGCCAAATCCTGACTATTAACTCATAAGGAATTTGGAATTCAGATCCATCCAAATGACACATGGGTCCTATCTTCTTGGACAAAACGAAGTTTTATTAGTTCAGTGGTTAGCGTAACACCCTGAGACAAGAGAGACCTGTGTTTTACCCCTGCTCTACCAGGCGCCCCTTGCATGACCTTGGGCAAGTTGTTCAGTCTCTATGTGTGCATCCACACATGCACCAGAGTTTATTGCTCCTGGGTGCCACTTCCTCATGTGCACCCAGGACTGCAGCATGCCAAACCCAGTTGGAGCAATACCAGCTGGCTGGGGGCCCAGGAGGTCAGCCTGCCATCCTGGGGATGCTCTGACCCAACTCAGTGTGTTGCAGAGGGGCTGGCTGGGGCACAAGGGTGCTCCAGCGTGGGGCTAGTGAGCAGGCAGCGCCCACACTGAAGCAGCCTCATGCCCCAGCCAGCCCTGTCTGTGTCTACATATGTGTTCATGCTCACTAAAGAACTGTCACAAGATAGTACTTGTATTTATAAGTACTAACATGCAGTGAAGTTAATTCATTTCCTGAGGCCTAATAGGCCACTCATGCAGACGCTCAGACTTTAATGTAGAGCTAATTAGACAGCTCTGCAGTAAATGTCTCATATAGATGTGCCCTTTGTGTCATGATTTCCTCCTGTATAAACTGTAGATAATGCTATAGCACTTCTCTATTTCACAAGACATAGTGAGGAAGAGCGCATTACGGACTAGGAGGAGCTCAGACACTTTGGTAAGGGAGACCACATAAGAATCTACCAGTTTGATTTCTGCTTTGTTGTTTTGTATTGTAGTTTTCTTTTTTACTGATAGAACAACTGATCAAGACCTAAGAATAAATCAAAATATAAAGACCTAATTTGTTTGTTCTTTTAACATCATGGTGTTTCTCATTTTGCTGACAGAAATACTACCGGTGACTCAACTATAGGAGATGGAAAGATATATAGATATAGTTATAGATATATAGATATAGGTATACTTGTATTTTTTTGTCTTGAGTCAGTGCAATGTTCTATAACGACTTCAACTCAAAGCTCATTAGTAGGCTATTCTTAAGGAACAACACTCCAGTCTTTCTAGATCCATCAAGATGTATATATATACAAACTGAAATTACTCTTTTATCGCAGTCTTTTAAGAAATGTATCTGTGCCACATTCACTCGGGAGAAATCAAAGCCATCTTAATCTTTTGCATTTGCATTGCCTCTAGCCCTCTATGAAGATACTGTACTGGCTTCAGGAGGATAAGCAAACATGTTGCTATTATAAATCATAGAGGAGTTCATCATCAAAGTAAGTGATATTATGTACAGTTAGAAGCTACATGGAGTAGTTTATTAGCTATTCATTATTCCTCAAACAAGACATTATCACTACTCTTGATGTGAAGACAATGGAAGGTACAGCTTCATAGATTTCATAGATTTCATAGACATTAGGGCTGGAAGGGACCTCGGAAGATCATTGAGTCCAGCCCCCAACCCGAAGGGCAGGAAGTCAGCTGGGGTCATAGGATCCCAGCAAGATAAGCATCCAATCTGCTCTTGAAAGTGTTCAATGTAGGTGCTTGAACCACCTCCCATGACAGGCTGTTCCAGACCTTGGGGGCTTAGACAGTAAAGAAATTCTTCCTTATGTCCAGCCTGAAATGGTCTTGCAGTAGTTTATAACTGTTCGACCTCATCATCCCTTGGGGCGCTCTGATGAACAAACATTCCCCCAGATCCTGGTGGTCACCCCTGATAAACTTATAGGTGGCCATCAGATCACCCCTGAGCCTGCGCTTTTCCAGGCTCAAGAGCCCTATGGCTGTCAGCCTGTCATTGTAAGGTCTGTTCTCCTGACCTCTGATCATGCACATGGCTCTTCTCTGGACTCTCTCAAGCTTCTCCACATCCTTTTTGAATTGTGGAGCCCAAAACTGGATGCAGTACTCCAGCTGCAGCCTCACCAAGGCCGAGTACAGGGGGAGAATGATGTCTTGGGATTTGCTTGAGAAGCATCTATGGATGCAAACCAGCGTTTTGGTCACTTTACTAGCCGCAGCATTGCATTGCAGGCTCATGTTCATCTTGGTGTATAAATTCATAAAGTTAAAGGATGTTCCTTGAATACCTGCAGTCACTGAGTGCAGTCACTAAATTCTGAAGTTCCTATTGGAGTTTTGCTAATCTGAATAAGAACTTCAACAATGCAAGAACTAGAGGGTCACAAAATGAAACATGTAGGTAGTAAGTTTAAAACTAACAAAAGGAAGTTCTTTTTCATACAGCATGTAATTACAGTGTGGAACTCACTGCCACCAGATGTCATGGAAGCTGATAATTTAACCAGATTCAAAAAGTGATTGGACAAATTCTTGGAGGAAAGGGGAATCAGTAGCTATTGAGCATGGGAGTTAGGGATATAGCCCCTAATTTAGAACTTCCTAGACTTTAAATGCTGGAGGCAGCAAGTCAGAAAGGAGCAACAGAGAAAACCCTGGTCATACCCAGTTCTCCCTCCCTTTCAGCATCCACACTCTGCCATGCTGGGCAAGATGGAGATGGACCTATGGTTTGACCCAGTAAATGGCAGCTCTTATGTAATAGACTTGTCATTGGACCTTTCTATTCTCTGTTTCAGGACATTTCTTGCCACCTATGTTATTTAACTGCATTTTGTAGCAAGAACAAAAGAGCAGCAGGTAAACTCTATTTCTATCTCCTCCCATTCATACCATTTCAAGCCAGATGTAGCACCCCTGATGTTTTAAAGAGTTGAACTGCTGCAAAACCAGTCAAGTTGGAATTGTGCCCTGAGTATCTCTCAGATAAATATTAAAAACTATTGCACTCACAGATCCATGTCAGAAAAAGCTATGAAAATATCCTTGTCCCGGTCAGGTCACAGTATGCTATTAAACTTGAAAGTTTGGCACTGTAAAGGCTGGAGATGTTGGCTTTATTTTCACTGACCTTTTTCCCCAATGGCATTATCTTGAAATGGGTTTTCTGCAACATGCAAAAACTGACTTACAGGGCATGTCTATTATGACGGCCAGAACCAGAGGGACTAACAAGCAATAAATATATGCTTCTTGGAGGCATTTGGTATTTTGCCTAACAGGTAATATTAGCTAATATAAAGCTTGTAAGTTTGTAACCCATAAATGTAACTTGTCTGTCATAAGTTTAACCAAAATGATAAAATTAACTGTTCATATTAATCGTGGAACTGACTGGGCCCCAAAGGCGAAGCTGTATCTGCAAGATTATCTGACCTAATGGTTTTTGCTCAGGGTTCAGCCTTGACAATAAAAACTGGATCTGACAAGGAACAATGGACACAAATTATTAGAGAGTAGGTTTAGATTAGACATCTGCAAGAACTACTTCACAGTTAGGGCAGCTAGGAGCTGGAACCAACTTCCTAGGGAAGTGGTGCTGGCTCCTACCCTGGGGATCTTTAAGAAGAGGCTTGATGACTACCTGGCTGGACTCATTTGAGTCCAGTCTTTTCTCCCACCCAGGCGAGGGGTCAGACTTGAAGATCTACAAGGTCCCTTCCGACCCAACTTCTATGATTCTATGATTCTATGGATCCAACCACCTGGCACACCCAACATATTCCAGGAAAGCACGTCCCAAGAAAGCATATTCAGAGAAACCTAAAAGGGTTGGGCTTAGGTGGAGTGATGTCAATTTCAAACCTAAAGGTGCTGCATTGTAATTTGCTTATTGGATAAATCCGAGTCTAGGTAGTACCTTTTATGATAATTTTTAACACCTTTCAATCCCATACGGTAACAGCTATAGGGCAAGATTGTGAGTGGCTCTAAAACCAACAGATTAGAATAAGAGTAGGTATAAAAAGCACGTGCTTCAAGTGACCAGCAGGTAGGAAGGAACAGAAAAGTCATTGCTATTCCAAGCTCGGACTCTGGACTCCTGGTGTGAGTGAGGCTCGGATCCTGATCAAGGGACCTTCCCTGGTAATCCTTCCGACAGCGTCGACTGGGGATGCCTGACTTTGCTGGAATGACTTGGCGCGCATCTGACATCAAAGGACTATCGATAAGTTGTCAACCCACGTCTGTCTATCTGTTGTTTTAAACAGCCCAGTGGCTGATACCCTCGCAGTACCCAGTTGGCCTGTGACAGATTGATCCATCTATCTGTTGTTATTATCTGTTATTATTTATTATTAGCTCTTTAATACTGCATTATCTGCTAGTCGCATTTATCTTTCTGTTAACTGTTGTGTACATAAGCTATAATAAATTTGCCTTTGCTTCACTCCCAACTCTGCCTCCTCAATCCCGAACCAAACAGCCCAGTGGCTGATACAGTTGCAGTACCCAGTCAGCCTGCAGCTAAATTGATACAGTGCCCAGCTGGCCTGTGACAGTCTATGCATTTACATCACATTAAATTTACTGTGCAGTAAGTGGGAATAGGCTGGTGTCTACATGTGCAGGTGAGTTGGGACTAGATTTAGTCCCAAATCAGAGCAGCCTGTGATATACCCTTGTGGCTACCAGGGCAAATTCCAGCCTCTGGCTACATGGCTGCCAGCACTTGGCAGCCATGCTGAGGCTAGAGGCAGAAGCCAGCATGTGGCAGCCATCTTAAGGGCTCATCCCCACCCACACAGCCCTGCCTTGCCCCTTTCCTGCCTGGGAGCTGTGTGCCCAGCACAGGGCCAACATGCAGCAATTCTCCCTGCCCCCCACCCCACCCCCCACCTCCCTGCTTCTGGCTCACCGCCACCTTCAATGCCTGTCCTGAACTTCTCTTTGCCTTCAA
>NW_017729032.1:28379011-28385128 GCF_001723915.1 Gavialis gangeticus
TGCTGGCCCCACTGTGCCCCACCCCCACCCAGGCCCCAAGGCAGCTGTAAACCTGCCAGCCAGGCCCAGGAGACTGACTGTGGGAAGCTCTGGCCAGCCCCATCCTCCTGAGCTCCCTACTGCAGCCTACCTCCCTTCCTTACCACACAGCCCCAACTCCCTACCCACCCCCAGCACCACTCCAGGCCACACATGTAGGAGAAACCATATAAACTTTATTAATAGAACAAACCCCCTATCCCTCCTTCCTCCCCCTCAACAAACACAGCCCTCCACCACCCTCCCCACCTACCAATAAAAACACCATTCCCCAAACTTCAAAAACACTTCAGGGGAGACAGCCTGGTGGCAGGGGGCCAGCACTCTGGCTACAAGAAGTGGCACTGTGGGTCTGGGGGCTGCAGTGGAGTCTGGGGATACCTGCTGCCAGCAGGCACCACACAAGCTCATTGAAGGCACTGCTGGGGCCCTGCTGCAGGGTGTTGGACAATACCTAGGGGACCTGAGGAACTGGAACAGGGGGCCAGATACTGGGGGGCATGGGCACAACCTCTGCTGGGCAGCCCTAAGCAGTGAGCTACTGCTTCAGCAGCGCTACATGCAGCCACTCCAGGGCCACTGGCTTAGTCCTGTGTTCTGTTTATGCCCAGAGCTGCACCTCCTCCTAGGCAGCCTCCTAGGTGAGGGTCTCCACCTGCCACACCCTCCATGGCCACCTCCAGCTGCAAAAGCAGGTGGGTTCAGTCAAGGACGTGGGGGTAGTCTGGAGCCTCTGGGCAGTTCCAGTGGCAGATGGAAGTGACCCTGCAACCTCTCCCCCATGTCCAGATGTTGGTCCTGCAGATGCAAGAGACAGAAGGATTTTGTGAGTTTGAAACATTTAAGAGGTAAGATGCTCTGCTCCAGGGGCTCTGCGCTGCCTGGTCTCAGACTGGAGGGCAGCAGCATGTAGGTGCCCAGGGACCATGGTAAGCTGGCCATCTTTGCTTGCTCCCTGGGGGCCACCTGCAGGCTGCCTGCCTCCCCTGCCCCCTTCCCATGCTGGGCCAGACTAGGCTGCTGGCAGCACCTGCTGGCACAGCCCCCGTCAACCCCTACCTCTTCCCCTGCAGGCCCACCACTGTACTCCATTACCACCCATCTCCCAGCACCTGGGTTCAGGGCAGATGGGACTCCCATACAATGTAGGGGAGTGGCTGGCTGCACCCCTGCCCTCCACACAGGGGGCCTCTTTGGGGAGGCACCTCAGAACTGTCCCCCCACCATGCCCCAAGTATTCCCCTGCTGCCCAAGTCACGGGTGGTGCAAGATGGGCTGTTTGTGCAGGGCTGCCCCAGCTGCTATGCCCTGCTTCTGCTGATCCTGCTGGTACCCCAGGCACACCTGCACTCCTGGATTGGGACCCTCAGCTATGACAGTGCAGGAGTCAAGCCCGGATTGGCCCACAACTGCCACCACCTGGAGAACTACCTGTCACACTGCTACACATTCCTGTCCACAGCCACCAAGGAGGAGATCGCCACCAGGATCAACCCATTCCTCAGCATGTGAGAGGCCTTTGCCCACCCAGCCATGGGTACATGGCATGCTCAATAAAGTTCTGACCTGTGTCTCACCTTGCAGTGAGATGTGGGGGAGACCTGGGGGCACAGGAGTGGGGATGAGTAGGGCAAGGATGGGGAGGTAGGGTCTGGGGCCATGGGCAGGGGCAGGGGTGGGGACTCAGCCTGGGAAGGCTTACCCACAGTATGGGACTTACTATGGGTCCAGGGCTGGTGAGGCTGGCATCTCAGCATGGGCCAGGATCCAGGTCCACCCAGTGTCTGCATTCTGTGGTGGGCTGGGTGCCAGAGCCCAGTCAGAGGCACCCCCAAGCAAGAGCTGGTGCTGCTGGTGGCCAGTGGTATGGCCGATCAGCAGTGTCGCCAGTCACTCCTTGTGGGCAGCTGTGGGGTAGGGCCAATGCCAAGGCAGCCACTGGCCAGGGCTCCCCAAGCTACCAGTGGGCACAGAAGCTGCGGAGGAGTTCAAGGTGGGGCACTGGAGACCCAAAGTCCCTTCCCCTGGCACTAGTTACTGGAGTTGTCAGGGTGGAGTGCAGATGCAGCTTGCCAGAGCACCAAAATGTGGGTCAGCTTATGCATGAAAGGCATGGTCCTGGGGGCCCCACCAGACTAGCAATTCTGGCCAGTTACAGCCACCCACTAGGCCCTCAGGGCTTTGGCCTTCAAGCGGCATGGCATCCCAGCTGCTAGGGCTTCATAAATGTGGATATTTGAGTGCCCACCCTGGACAAACTGCTTCAAGACATCCTCTCTGCCCCACAGTGCCAGAAGGGTGCACATCTCCTCCTGGGTCCAGTTGGTGCCCCTGGGGCTGGGGACAGGTGGCGACCATGAGTGGGGCCAGGGCTGGACACAGGGGAGGTGGTGGACATTGCCTCCACACCAGCTGTCTGGCTATCCCCTGTATAGCTTGCCCTGGAGGTCTGGCAGCAGCACCCCCGACATAGGCACAGCCAGGGAGTCACAGCATCACAGCCACGGTGCTTCTCCATGGTCTTGCAAAGAGACAGAGATGGGGGGTGAGCAGCAGGAGGCAGCAGGTGCTGGTCTTGGTTGCACAACCAGCATGGCCTGCAGCCCTGGTGAGATCAGAGGGCTGGGCAAGGGGTGCAGCAAAATGCAGCCCTTCACAGCAGCTCAGGAGTGGGACAGATCCAGCAAACACAGGCTGTCCAGGAGGGCACACGGGGCCTGCTGGGCTCCACCAGTGCACACAGGCTCCTGCAGTTTCCTGGAGTGTGTGCCCCACAGAATGAAATGGCCATAGGCTTTTCTACCCTGCATTTAGGGGCTGTCAGTGAGCAGTCCAGCCCAGCAGCAGGAGAGGGGGCCAAGCAGGATCCATGGGGCTGGGCTCCAGCAAGCCCCCTAGTGGCTGGGCAGGCCCAGCCAGGAGGCTTCCACATTACTGTACAGTAACACATCTACACACGCATTACTGTGCAATAAGTAATCCAGCATAAATTTGATATCTGCATCATGAAGGTATCAAATTTATGCCCAAATCAGCATAAGTCACCATAGTTACTGTGCAGTACAGGTGTGCACATGTAGACATGCACACCTGTACTGTGCAGTAATTTAGGTTACTGTGCAGTAAATGTGGTAGATGCACCCACAATTTCTCAAAGAACATTTCTTAGGCCAGTATATACAACAAAGGGACTTGTTGTACACTGTGTAGCTAGTTCTGTCACCCCCCAATCAAACTCTATTATGTTTTTAAGAATAGCCTTGATGTCTATTGGGTTAGTAAGTATCATTTGTTTTGGAAAAGGGTCATGGATTTGGAGCCCAGAAGAAATTACTTATACAGAGAGTGCTGAAGAGGAACTCCCCTTGATGGCCCTATCTTCTTCCCATTATATATTTCTCACATTACCCCATTTGTACGAATACTAACTTAACAAAAAGTGGGCCTAAAATGAGACAGCAGGCAGATGGAAGCTCACCCAGAATCTGCCCTAGTATGTCTGACTGGAACCTAGGGTCAAGTATGTTTGTGATGTTTTCCATGAGCATCCCCACTATCAACTTTTTGAGAGTGCCCTTGAATTATTTCCTTCTATGTTTAATGTGGAACAAAGTGACAGACAGTAACTTATACAGATTTGACAGCAGAAAAGATGGGACCCAGTCCTACAAAAAGAGCACTTATGTGCAGTCCTACCATGGTCAGTGGAATTTTATTTAGACATAAGAATCTGCTCATCTTTATCCCTTTGTAGGGTCAGGGCCTAACACATTACTCATTACTGCCCATTATTACAACCTTTGATTAATGGATTCTGTTCTTAAGCTCCTGGTCTTAAAATATGAGCTGAATAAATCTCTGATTTACAGAATACAGAGGTTACATCCAGAATAACACAACTGATTGAAGCAGATTATAATCATTAGTTGATTTTGAACTGAAATTAAAGGGCTGCCTTTTTCACTGCTCCTGTTAATCTTTGTTATTTATTATTCATTCTGTTAAAATATTCTGTTTCCAAAAAACTTCCCTGGACAGGTGAAATTATATATATTGATGTCTGCTTTACTGCAAGAGGACTGAAATTCTGTGGCCCTACCCTTTCATGACTGATCCTTTCTTTAGAAATGTGCTTGGAACATGTGCCTGTCCAAGTGCTCTTGTTCCATGGCTTTGGCTTGTCCTTTACAGGAGTCCTCTTGTTGTTCAACATTGTTGTTGTGGTAAACATTATCTTCACTGAAGTAAGATGCAGCATAAATAAATAAATAAATATCACAAGTTTCTTAGGTATTTACCAAGAAAGTACATTTGTCAAAATAGAAACAATTCAACATAAATATACTCCAAGTCGTACTGAAAAGTTATTTTAGCCTAGTATTATTTAGTTCAAGACTGTTATCCCAGTATCTTATCTTTACGAATATAAAATGGCTTAATTGGCCTGATTGTCCATTGTTCTACACTTTATGCAATCTTTCACAACTTGCAAAGCGGTCACCCATGTACCCAAGTTAATAATTCTGATCTGATAGCATTTTACATTTGACAGGCATAAACGACTACACAGGGTACAAGTCAATGGAGAATCACCTCCATTCTCTTTATCAATGACATATGCAATAGGTATTCTGGATCAGAAGCAGGCTGCTGATGGATGGGTTGTGTCGCAAAAATCTTAATGAAATAGTAAGTATGGCCTTTGTATAAGTCATTAAGCCAAGTTCCCTTCCACTAGTGTTCCCTTTATGTGTTTCTTGTGACAATGACTTGGTTACCATAAATGGCTTGCCACATCATGAAAGCATCATGTCTGTGCTCAGTACATAGATTAGAACTATGGAAGGAGTGTCTATACGTCCATTAATGTGCAGTAGTTACTGCACATTTAGTTTAGTACTTGCTGAATGATGTACTAATTAAATGTACAGTAACTACTGTTACTGCACAGTAGCGCCAGCACACATTTTTTTAGTGATGCTTACTGTCCAGTAGCCTAATACTACTACACAGTAGTATACAGTATTAGCATGTTTTTTGCCCAGCACACTACTGTGAAGTGTTATTAGGCTACTGTGCATTAAGTGTCTTGTGTAGACATGCCTGGATTGTTTTTATCTATATTGGGAGACCTTTAGTTTACATTTTAGAACCATTACAATGACGAATATAATTAAAGAAAGAAAAATTGGGAAAATTAGCTACTTAAGTATTCCAGAATTAAAAGAAGAGAAACGGAGGAAATTGAAATATAGAACTTGAGACAAGGACAAGTAATTTCTTAGAAACTGGACTGAAACTGAAAAAAAACACCATGGATAGTAATGATGGTGACCATCCAGTTGGAATGCAAACCTCCAGCAGAACACTGGTACAAGAGATATCCTGGAAAATATTCACTCCCTCACTAGAGCAGCTTCCAAATGTCCACAGTGGTGTGCACAAGGGCTAGGGACAGACATTCAAAAAGCCTGAGCCTAAATTGATTCAATCTTTGTAGGTTAGTCTAACCTACAAAGCTTGAACTGATTTGGAGGTGGGTAGACATTCCCTTTTCATTCCAGAAATGTAGGCACATGCTTGCAGTGGCTCAGACCAGAAGCCAGGGGGGACTAGAGCACCGCTCCCTTCCCTTCGACAGTACTGAGCTGAGTGGGGGCATGGCTAGGCCCCAGCAGGACACTGATTAGGGAAGGGTGTAAACCAACCATCCTGCCTGCACAGTCTCAGGCTTTTCCCCACTGGATGCTCAAGGAGCAGAACTGTTGCCAGACCCCAGCCTGAGACTACCACTCTGAGGCAAAGTGGTGTGTGTGCAGTGCATGCATGTGTCCATTGAGCTTTTCTCCATGTCTGCAAACCTGTTTGCAAACCAGCCAGAGGGCTGATAAAACCACAGTGTTATCAGCCCATCAGCAAAACAAAAGCCTCTCTCATTAGTTCAAGCTCTTCTTAAACAGCTTTTTCCATGAAATGAATAGAGGGACATTACCAGCTGACCTGTTGATTAGCTCCAAAAAGCCCTAAGCCGACACTGTTCTGTCTGCCTGTCCCAGTGAAACTGGACACACACCCACA
>NW_017729032.1:28390128-28395223 GCF_001723915.1 Gavialis gangeticus
ACACGCACACACACAGACACCTCTCAGCGTTAGCTAGCATACCGCATGCCTACGGTCCATGGGGCTGGGGTCTGTGCTATGGAAGATAGGAAGGACAGAGAGGGGAATCCCTGTTTGAGCAGCGAGCAGCAAGGGAAGCCAGGCAGACCCAGTTATGTTTGCAGTCTCCCCCAGAGCTCTGGCTAGGGAGAAGAGGGGCAGGGCCAGCCTGTTCTTTGGAGCAGACAGCATAGCCTAGCCAAGCCCAGCCCAGAAAAGCATCTGGGATGCTGAGGGACTCTGGTTTAGCTTGAACCAGGAAGGGGTCTGAGACAGACATTGCATAAACCAATTTGATCCAAATCAGTTAAGTCTGATACTACATTCAACCAGGTTTATCTTAAACCAGCTATAGCCATTTTGAAACTGGTTTATGTAAACTGAACTTAGGTTCTGTTATAGGTCTAAACCAGTTTCTGATCACTTAAATCTATGTATGTGTAATGTCTGTCCCTAGCCAAGGTATTTAAGGAGCACATGCTAGCTGCTGTTGGCCAATGTAGCACTTGCAATAACTGGATTTATAGCTCAGTTCAAGCATTCTCCTAGAAAGTGGGAGACCTGGGCTCTGGGCTCTGCTCTAGGGACTGCTTATGGATTTATCTTAGCATTATTTGAATCCATATACTTTGGAAACAAAGACCAGAAACCTAGCACAGACCCAGATGCCTTCCATTCCCAGGAGAGCATCAATGTCACTGGGCTACAAATCTTGCTTGTTCTCTGTATGCCCTCATATATCTTGCATCCTTAATAACACAGTGTAGTCTTTGTGTCCCCTAATATGAAGAATATCCATCCCATACGAATACCAATAATTAATTAATTTGTATTAATAATTAATTAATACCAAGGAATGTATATACATGAATTAATAAGAAAGCACCATTTCCAGAAGTACATAATCATGAGTGTGGGTTGCAGAGCCAAGCTATGAATGATCATCAATACATAAAAAGATACTGTTGCCAAACTTTTCCTGGTTTTGAGAACATATTGTACCTGAACTTTCTCTGTGCTTTACACCTGTATCATCACCTTTTACATTGTTGAAAAGTCAAAAGAAGCAAGAGTAGTACCATATTTACTTGAATATAAGATGAGCCTGAATATAAGGTGACCCCCCAGTAATTAGATTCTATATATGGAAAATGTATAAATGTGTTATAATTTTCTAGGTATAAAATCTAATTATTGGAAGAATCTGTCCCTCTCCCAGTGCTATATCAGGGAAAATAAACCGGGGTGGGGGGGTTCAGGTGGCTCCCTTGCTCTCTGCCTCCCCAACATCTTCCCCCTGCAGCCCCTCCTTGTTATCAGGCCTGTAGCAATTTGCACATAATACCCATAGACTAAGTTCATCCAGAGTTGATGCATGTTACCTTCTTTGAAACTCCTGCAAATTTTAACACAGGTACTCCTTAAACACACTTTTAAGCAGCACTTTTGTACCTGGCATGCATAGTACAAACTATGCATGACATTATTCCAAAGACAAAAGGTTCCTGATATACTATATAGTTAATTGGGCTGGGCCCCAGCAGAGTCAACAGTCAAGCCATGGGTATATCAAGCCATGGTGACCCCATAGCTCAGCACTGCTCAGTATTGTGTGTGTACTCCAGATACACCTCACAAAGGATCTGTGTGCTTGCTAATTAGTCCTCCACTCAATGAATGGAATTGGGTGACATACCATTGTCATCTCAAGAGCCTGGAAAGGTATTAGCAATGATGCCTCTGGAAAATCCTCCACATCAAATTGGGAGGGTTGCTGCACAAACACCTGCATCCTTGCTAAAACAATTTTACCAGCATTGATTCAGCTATCTTCAAACAACTACTTTGCTGGGCCAGACATTGTGTGTGGATGCCTGAGACTTGGCAGGCGAGACAGTGCACACTGCCCTAGACAGGTGGGTAGGCTGACATTGGGACCAGCCTCGTGACAGCCCCTTGTTACAGTGCTGAAGAATCTAAGCATGTTGTAGCTATCATAACACTTTTGAATGTCTTTTGCTTTGTCCTCTCACAACTTGTTCATTCTTTCTCTAAATTCCCTCTGGGTCTGAGTCTTACTATAGCAATAATTGTCTTGCTTCTATTAGAAGATGAAGTAATTCTGCCAAGCTTTGAGGGCTCTCCTTTTTCTGCCAATGACAGCTTATATACCTCTATCGTTGTGATCAAACCAGTACTAATGTTTCTTTGTGAAGAAGCCTAAAGATTCTTTGCGTGCCACATGAATGCCTTTCTTGTGGATCTTGTAATTAAATGTCAAGATCATCAGGGAAGGTGGCAAGTTTCTCACTGAGGCATTGTTGAAGATGATCAATTTTAGCAGGGTTTTTCAAGCACTCAGTATTCAACTTCCAGCCAGCAGGTCAAATGTGGTTTGTGGAGCCATGGTATCCACCGCACAGGTTAGAAGATATGATGACAGGGAAGTGGTGGCAATTAATATGACCACCATCCCCCACTGCAAAATTCCCAAACCCCTAGCCCCAAGTCCCACATGGCAGATCAGAGCTAAGCCTTGCTCCTTTCCTCCATGAGGCCATGTTGGGGATGGCCTACACTCCCTTCTGCCCACGGGGAGGGCCATGTATCCTCCCCCTATGAAGTGAAATCAGGGCCAGGCCATGCCCCCTTATCCCTGTATGGATGGATCAGAGCCAGGCCACACTTCATGCTCCTGCTCTGCCACTGAGGACTCTTACTGACTCAACACTATTTATTTAAACAGAATCCCTGTCTCATTAACAGGAACACTAATGCACTAGGACAGTGATTCGCAACCAGTGTCATGGCACCCTGGGGTGCTGTGAAAATCTTTTAAGGATGCTGGGGATGCTGTGCAATATTAGTACTGCTAGGTGTGCAAACATCTATACATGATTCAAAAAATAAACCCAAAGATTTCAATAGGAATCCATTGTGTCAAAAACATTGCAACTTATTGCAGTCTGAGTTCTTTGTAGCAGTAGAATTTCTCTATTATTTCTCTGTAGTCAACAAACAAAGAGAAAGCTAAGAGGCGGCATTAGCTGAAGAGTGTCTCAAGTGTGAAAAGGCTGAAAATGACTGCACTAAGGTTACAAGGAAGAAAGAGGGCTCCTGGTTCAGTTGCTACAGAAGGTGTGTGAGGAACAAGGCAAGGACAAAAAAGGAGGATCTCATGGTTCAGACAACTGCTGTGTGTAGAAGAAATGAGAGGTGTGTGCACACGACACTTTAAAGTGGGTTAAATGCTTCTGTACCACTTTAATGGTGTTGGTGTTTGTGTGCCTCGCCAACGTATTGCACATTAATTCCAGCCGCTGCAGGAAACTTGGCGGCATAATGCACCTTAAATAACTTGGGGCATAGCAAACTAAAACTCCTTTGAGGAGCAAACTTTGATGGGTTTTAGTTTGCTGCCCCTTCAGCTGTGGAGTGAAGCACTGGGCTCCATGCAGCTCCACAGCTTTGCAGGAAGCTCTGCAGACAGCTTGACAGCAGCCCCAGAAAGCAGGCTCCACCTAAGAAATGCAGTGAACCTGATCTTTTTTTTTTTCCCCTGGACCCTGCTTGCCCGCCTGAGCTGTGTGGGGGCCTGGCGCTTCCCTCCACATCTGCGGTGCACCTGGAGACCACTCGAGCCAGGTGCCTGCAGATGGGTGCCGCCTGGCAGGGGGCCGCAGCTGCCGCGGAGGGAAGCCCTATTCGCCACCCCCCACCCCAACACACACACACAACCCAGGGACCACACTGCCAGCAGCTTGTCCTGTCCTCCCTGCCAGAAAAGCAGATAAGTCAGCAGAGCGTGTACATGGCACAGGGCTTTAATCAGCCCTAAATTGAAGTGGAGTTTTTTAAAATCCACCACTTCAGTTTAGGGCCCCCATTTCATCTACACACACCCTTACAGAACTGGCTTCTATTTCTGCCTCTGTTACAGAATTCGTGTGTGATTCGGGGAAAGGCACCTAAATCAAAATGTTCACAAGTGGCCATTGACAGTGTATTTCCCATTTCCTAGATGCCTGAATTGGAACCCTGAGATCTGACTGAGGAAGTGCTAAGCACCCACAGCTGCAATTAAAGTCAGTTGGGAGGTTTACTTTAAACATATTAATATAGGATACAAAGTACTCTAAAAAAATCAGACCCAAGTTTCAAAAAACTCCAAAAACTGGTAGACTGTCTTTAATTTTATTGTTCCTCAGTTCTTAACTGTACTACAGGGATAACAATAGCCCCTTCTCTCACAAGAGCTCAGTGTAGCATTGAGAAGCATTTAGAAGTTTCAAAAGCATTAAGCATCTATCATGAGTGCCATGGAAAAACTCATGGAGGAATAAAATATTAATTATTTGTAACAGCCACACACACACTGGGTTGTGTATTGTGTTTTGTGTGTGCATGTGTGTGTGTTTTATGTGGGCAAGATGGACCCTGTGTTTTGGCCATGTGCTCAGCACATGGCAAGCTGGGGTCTGTACCTGGGTAAAATATATAAAACCCTTTGGCTTCATTGGCCAGAGGAAGCAGAAGATCTTCCAGGCAGATGAGTAAGAGAGAGACTGGCCTGTAGCTATTAGTGATGCATAGGGGGTTCATGTGGGTACACGTGCACCCCTTGAGATTGGCAGTACAACCCCTGAGAAAAGCACCATCAACACTGCCGGCAGCACCACTTTCCCCACTCCCCTCCCAACCGCCAACACTGCTGTGGCCACCTTTGGGAGCTCTCCGCTCAGCCAGCCCCCACTGCTGACACCGCCACAGCTGCCTGAGGGAGCTCCCAGCTCGCCACCACCACATCCCCACTGCCACCATCATCACCGCCGCCTGCAGGTGGTCACCATGCCCCCGCAACCTTTTGGGGCATGTGTCCTTCATGACTGTGGCACTCCCTAATTGGAAAAGGCTTGGGTGACGTCACACCAAGTATGTAAGAACAACCCAACAAAGGTTTGCATCTTTTTTTCCTGGGGCTGCCAAGAGCTGCAAAGCTGAGTTGAGAGCCTGTTGCTCCCCTCAATTGTGCCCACTTCCCCCCACATCTTAGTGT
>NW_017729032.1:28400223-28439201 GCF_001723915.1 Gavialis gangeticus
CAAACAAAGCTATGGAACAGGAAAGCCTCAAGTATAGGGAGAGAAAGTTTGCCTTGGAGTCTGAGACTCCTATTGCCTCCCTTTTTCTCATTTTTTTTTCTTAAATGGGTTAATGCCATAGGGGTATTAATCCCTGCAGCAAACTGCTCAGGAATGGGTCCTGGCAGTTACTGGCCCCTGTGTTTGGGAAGTGTAGTGTCTCAGCATCCTGGTATAGCTGAGACTGGATGTCCAGGCTACAGCCACAGGCCTGGGCCCTTTTTGCTGTTTCACAGCTATTGTGTTTCAGCTTAGCTGCATGGCTGAACCTCAGCTATATGTTGGGCTCGCAGATTTGGGCCAGGGTAAAGCCTGGCATGGTTTGAGCCAGGATGAGACCTGGCAATACTTGTTTATCTAGGCCTCAGTGCAGCCTAGGCCTGGCCTACTTATTGCTGCCCAGTTCAGGCCTGACCTTTCATTCGAGGTCTTTTGCAGTTTAACTAGGAATTTTGGGGTTTGTTATGCTGACAAAAGCCAGTTGACAAAGCCACCATGCAGAAGTGGACATCAGTGCTCTACCACTTCTCCAGGAGCAACAGATCCCCCTGCAAGACAGAAGAACGCACAGTCGCAAGCTCCCCATGGTGCAATGAACCTAAAGAACAGCTCATAGGCCTCTCCATTGCAGGCCCTCCTCTCCAGCCCAGTGCTGAAGGGCAGGTATAGGGGTGCAGACCTCTGGAACTACCTGTTGGGGAGCTCCAAGTCCCAAATTGGCATGGGTGAAGCCTCCCCAAGAGGGTGCTCTGTGGTTAATAGCATTTTAAATTGCATTTGGTGTTTTTCTCTGTTTTCTTTAATAAATCTGTTTTTGTATTTACACTGCCTACAAAGAGGGGGGGAGGTTCTTTATATGGGACACCCTATAATCAGTGTTTCTTTAGTGTTTTTCAGGTCCAGGTAGGGGCTTGTGCCAGGGTAACATATATTTAGTACCCCAAAATTGAACCTGGCCCTTTTCTTGTTGCTGCCAACCACTGCCCAGTGGACGAGTTACATATTTAAAGTAGTGTTTGAATAATGTGCATAAAAGAAGGCCACACTTTGAAGGATAAAGCAAAATATTCTTCTTTTCTTCATAGTCTCCCCAGTCCAGCCTTTCTATATGGTACGCTCCTAGTATTCTGCACAGGCCACTGCTTCTGCTGTTGATATTGCCAAATCCTGTTGGTTATATTGTGGTGCTATAGGGCATCTCAGGAGATGATCCATCTTTTACTTCTCCTGACAAACACATTGGTCGGTTGCATAGTGTCTCCATAATTTCATGAGAAAGTTGCATCTGCTGAGACGTACTTTCCATCGGTTCAGGCTCCACCATATAAGCCATTTGTAATTAGAGCTGGATACTAACTCCTCACTGGAGGTAATTCCTCACAACTCCAGTCAACAGCTTTGTCACCTAATTTCTTCCATTCTTTTTCCCAGAGGTAGTTCTGGTTGATTCCGGTGATGTGGTCAATGGTATGGGGGAGGACAAAAAGCTATTTCTCACTGAGAAATACACCAAGCAAAATAGTGAAGAGCTATGAATATGTCTGGAGTCCAATGGAAAAAAATACATAATCATGTAATTAAGCATATAACATATAGCACTACAGAGAAGGATCTGACAGTCTTGGTAGATCACACATTCAATATGAGTCTACAGTGTGATGCAGCTGCACAAAAGGCAACTGTGAAACATTTGATGCAAGACATGAGAGGTGATAGTGTCTACGCGGTACTGGTTAGGCTTGATCAAGAGTAGTGTGCGCAGTTTTGGGCTCCACCTTTAAAAAAAACAAAAACAAAAAAACAAAACAAAACATGGAGAGGCCTCAGAGGTGGAAAACAAGAATGATAAAGGACTTGAAAGGCAAGTCATATGAGGAGAGGTTGAAGGAAATAGGCATGTTCAGCTTGCAGGAAAGGTGCTTAAGAGGGGACACAATAGCAGGCTTCAAAGTACCTGAAGGCCTGCCATAAAGAAGAACCTTTTCTTTCTTGCTTCAGAGATTAGGACACCTAACAAATTACTTGAATCGCAGAAAAACAGGTGTAGATTGGATATCAGGAAAAAGCTCTTCACTGTTACAACATTGGAATAGCTTGCCTAGGGAAGTTGTAGAATCTGCATCAATGGAGGTGTCCGGGAAGAGGTTGGATAGGCACTGGTGAGGGATTAGCTAGGTACAGCTATCCCCGTGCTCTACTGTGGACATGTCCTATGCTTCTGGCCTTGCTGGTTGCTGCATGGGGCTGGGAGGAATTTTTTTCCCCTCCTGCTGCTATATTTATCAGTGATTTTTTTTTTACGGGAGAGGTTTTTTTGCTTTGTTTTGAGCCTTTGCCAGAGGCACTGCTTGTTAGCTGCAGCCAAGGCTAGGGATTCTGACTGGGATGTGCTTAGTTAGAACAGGGGCGGGCAAAGTCCAGCCCATGGGCTGCATCAGGCCCGCAGTAGACTCCCATTTCCCAGCAGCCCTGCCTGCATCACTGAGGTTGGTTTCCATGGAAACCCCAGGAGTGGCAGAGCCATGACACTGCGGGGCCAGGGTTTTCATGAAGACCAGCCCCAGGAGCACTGGCAGGGCAAGCAACAGGGCAGGGAGCTGCTCTGAGGCTAGGATCTTGTGGTGGTGACCACATGGTCCAGAGCTGGGGCAGAGCTGTGATCTGCTACCTGCATGCCCCGGGCCATGCTGTCACCACTACAAGATCTCAGCCCCAGCCCTGGAACAGCTCCCTACCCAGCCACATGCTCTGCTGGTGCTGCTGGGGCTAGTCTCCATGGAAACCCTGGGCCCAGACTATAATGGCTCTGCCATTCCTGGGGTCTCCATGGAAACTGGCCGCAGCAATGTGGGGAGGGGCTGCTGTGAAATGGAATCTGCCCGCCAGCTGGATCTGCCATTTTGCCCACCCCTGGGTTAGAGGGTCTTGCCTCTCCACTCAGGATCAGACCAATCAATATATTTGAGATCAGGATTGGTATGGGCTGTGGGCATTTTTGCCTTCCTCTGTAATGGGAGCCATGGCACTCTTTCTAGGATCTTGAGTATATTTTAACAACCTTTGCAGTAGCAGGACATTGGCAGTGCCCCTCCTTACCTGTGGCAGATTACAGTGTTATGTCTTCTGATCTGTCAGGGCTGATTGAGTAGTTTTGCTAATGGGTTAAGCAATAGGATTTGTATAGTACAGTTTGGATAGGAACAGCCCTGCCCTGTTACTCTATAATTCTATGACATGCACATAAGATGATGAATTACGACTGCACAAGCAATATTGAAATTATTCCTTTCTTGGCTAGGTAAACTTCAATTTTAAAAAAAACAATTATTAGGAAGCAATTCTTTATTTGTTTACTATGCAAGATCCTGAAATTGGTTATTTTTAATATTACAATACAACTTCTTTTTGTTGCACAATGCTCACTACCGTCTGTTCAAAAATTTCATTTTCTGCAGCTTCTGTTACAAAGAATAGTCCCTCTGTCTGTCCATAGATCATCCCCAATTCTTCTCAAATTTCATCTGAAAGCATATGTTTTATCTCTTACCCATTCTTCTTAAATAACTAGATGAAGAAAAATGAACTTGTAATTTCAGTCTTCAATATTGTAAATGCTATATGTTTTAAAGGGAAAAAAATCTATGGACAAAATGAAGCTGATTTATATTAAGCTCAATGTACAATATAGTATATAGAGTTACTGTATTTTAAAAATCTGTATACAAACACATACGTAAGTCAATCCTCATTTTAATTAACCAGTACAGGCACAGCTGATTTCAAACATCAGCTTTTCTCCTACAGAATTTGTATATATTTTATTTTGATATCAATGCAGCATAGTTCAACTTACATAGGTAGCTCCTGGTATCTTTAATGTTTCAACAAATCAATATTTGTTACAGAGTCTGGAAAGGTATATATTCTGTTTGTATGGTCCTAAGCCATACAGATATTCAGGACCAGTAAGGAGGGACTGTAGAAGAAGACTGAACATATAAAAGCTTTTATTCACAGCAGGCAGAAATCTAGCAGATAGGGTCAGAATAACCCCTGGGGAAAAAAGACAGCAACAGAAAACAGCCTCTCATCTGTGCAGAACTAAATGAGAACTCATAAGGAAAATTTTCCCAGACAGGATAATTTTAGAAATAGCAATTTGCTTATTATTCCCTGATAGAAAGGAATAAATAAGATTAATATAGTTTTACATGCACGATATATAATTGACATACTACAGTACTGCTTAGCCTTCTGTGTGTCAATAAATTCTTATTAGCTCAGGGTAAAAACAAGGAAGGCAGAACTCAGTTCTCGCCTTCTCTCTGGACTTACTGGACTGGAAATGAAAAGAAAACTCAGACTGGAAATGAAAAAAAAGAACACCTTCCACCTTAGCCCCACTACCTTACCCTGGCTCCTGCCATCTCTGTTGCTGTCACTCACTGGCTTCCTCTCCACTTCCACATCTGCTAATTCCTATCTTCTGCTTTACAAAGAGGTACTGATTAGGAGTCCAGTTCAAGGCCAAAAAGTAACTGGAATGAACATAACAGCATGGGGGAGCAGAGGAGTAGAACTGAGCACTAAGTGGAAGCAGGCAGAGAGCACGAGGCTATTACCCCAATAGGACTGCAGTTCCAACGGTAGAAATGCTAAGTGTACAAGTGTTCAGGCAGGGTCTACTGAACCAAAAATGGCAGGTAGGGTAGAAACTTTTACTTCATCTGATGAGGTACAGGCCACCTCCAGTAGAGCTTCTACTGGTCCACCAAATGTTTACCCAATCAATAGGCTCCCATGCTGTCCTGACATCCCAGTGTGCAGTGTTCTGGGTACCCCCCTCGTCTCCAGACTAGGACTCCACTAGTCTGGTTGAATCACAGAGCAAACCCTACTGCCTGTCAGGGCTGGGAAGCCCCAGAATTCCCTCCCACCCCACCGCCCAGCCTCCGGGCTCTAATGCTGCCCCACTCTCCAGTTGGGCAGCATTTCAATCCCAGCAGCTGGAAACTGGAGTGGGGAGGCCATCACTTCCCACTCCTCAAACCAGAGCCCCCAGTGTAAGGAGTAAGTCTGAGAGGGGAGAGCAGTGGGAGGTAAGCTATAGATCAACAAGCATATAGTCTGGGAAACTGGTTTGGGACTTTTCTCCCTGTTCCCTCTATTCTTGTGGGGGCTGCAGACACTGGCTTTAACGTGCCTTGTGGGAGAAATGCTCCCCGCCACATGGCACATTCAGAGCCCTGTGCCTGTAGCCCTCCACACAGGGCTGCAGGTGCATGCTCTGCAGTGCTCTACAGGGGCAAGGTTTTTCCTTCACCCCCCATCCCAGGACTTGAGAGCCCCCATCTCTAGCCACGGCATGAGGGCTCCTTTCAGCCAAAGCCCAAAAAGCACCGTAAGCAATCCCCTGCCACCCTAGCCACCACTCTCGATCTCCTGGGAAAATCTGGGACCTGAGAGGGGTGGGTATTGTGAAGAGGGGGTGTGGTCCCTGGGTGTGGCTAGCCAATAAGCTCTGACTTGTTCCCCTTGCTGCTTTCAGCTGTAGTGAGCCTGCAGAGCATGCTGGGATAGCCTTCTGGCTGGGCGCCCTCCCTACTGCAAGCTCTACAGAGCACACATCCAGTCCCCAGTAGTAGAGGTGATTCTCCTGATAGGTTTTCAGCTGCTCAGACTAAAGTGTTAAACTTCTACTGGCTCATGTGAACACTTGAAGAAAAGGTAGCAGCTAGAGCACAAGTGCAGAAGTGGAGAGTTCAGTACCTTGCTCTGCCAATGAATTCTTGGTCCTGGGGTAGGTCATTTATTCTTACCACTGATCAGATTTGTTCAAAAACAGAAAGAAAAATATGAACTCTAGGATTTCCCATGAAAAGGAATTTCTGAAAAACGTTTCAGTTTTCTTCGTTTGTGTTTGTTTTGTAACAATGGATTTGGAATTTCCCCAAGGTATCTCACTCAGCAGACAAGAAAGCATTTCTCCGTACAAAACATACTTGAGCCCTTATTGATCTCTTTGGGCCATATTAAAGAACCCCTTTTATTACACTGTTTTGGAGTTAGACATATTTTCCCAGTCTTTCACACACACACATACACATACACATACAAGTGAGTGCTTTGCTGTGTTTTGGCTGTAGGGGGAGCAGGGAAAAGCATCCCTCCCTCCCCCCACAGATGGAACAAATAAAGAGCACAAGTCACCCAAAATTTCTACCCAAACAGTATAAGTTTCCATTGATATATTTTCAGAATAAAATTAAAAGATTAAGATGTTAGGTGATATTGATAAATTCTGTTTTTGCAAATGTTATTTGCAGTCTTACTCCAGATTTTCTGTTGCATGTTAAGATTATTCACAAAACTATGAAAGCCTCACTGTAATAAAGTGAGCAGTTTGGTGTCATTGCTAATTGAGACTGATATTCATCCCCAGGCAGGAAGCCAGCACAAAAACATATGCACCAGTTAATTGCTATTTACACTCTATTCTGAATGCTGTTGCTGTGATGTTAAGTCGTGCATAGGTCTTTAGCTGGCTTTCTGCCCTAGAGATGAATTTCATCCAGTCTTATATTTCTTTAAAGATTACTCAAATGAATGGGAAAGTAAGAGCATATCATGAAGTTGAATCATATATGGACAGCCTGATTTCATCTTCAGAATGATTCTGCCTCATATGATTTATGAATTAGAAAACACACTCTAGTACCAGCCTACAGCTTTCTTGCAAAGTAAGTATTTCTCAGATTAAAAAGACATTAGCTAAAGTAATTGCAAAGTTATCAGTTCTCATATTACGGGGACTATCTTTAAAAGAGGTGACTGAAAAGGATGTAAGGTGGTCAATAGTCTTAGGGTCCTCAGGTCATGTTTTCTCTGATTCTAGATACACTACACAAGCTGGGCCGTATGCTTAAAATACTTTGTGGGATCATAAATTATTTCTAGTCTGAATTAGATCTTTTATGTCTTGATATGTTATCTTACGGCTTTCTCTACCCTCAGAAATCTACTCCCCATTTAGATCTTTAAAAATGATAAAACCACTTCTTAAAATTTACTGATAAACTAAAATTGAGTTACTGGGCTCTGTACAGTTACTGAGCAACTGGAGGAAATGTAACAGCCTGTGATATATGAAACTACACAATCTCCTGGTCCCATCTGACCTTAAACTCAAGATACTTCTGTCCTACCTGATCAGTCACAGGTAGTGCTTCTATAGCTACTACATCTGGAGTTAGCAGAATCCATAATTGGATCTCATCTGTCATCCATACAGAATGTTTCTCTGTAAAACCTACTCCAAGATTCCTGTGAATATGACATCATAGCATTCAGTTAAAAACAAAAACAAAAAAACCAAGATAATGTTTTGGTGATAACCTCAAAAACAAATATTTAGGGCTCAAAAACTGCAAAGGTTCGAGAAATGGTTTTTAACTGTTGGAGTTGGCAATACTGGAAGAAACCAGGAGCTTAGGTTCAGCAGCATATAAACTAAATGGCAGCGAGTATTCTATTCATTTCCCAGATTTCAATGGGAAAAACAAGTGAAATATATAATTTTAAAATGTTTTTCTGAGCAGCTTACCCTGCCACTGGAATCAGCAGTAGTGTGGCAAGGAAACGTGAAGGTGTTGCTGCTGAAAACGTACATAGGGCCCCGATAGTGTCAGTTACACTACAAGGGACAATTCCAGGGTATGAAGTCTCCACAAAACCTCAGTAAAATGATAAAATGTTGGAAGATTGATTCTTCCTTCAAAGGCACACCTTAATACAGTCATAATACTATTATCATCACCAGTTTTCTTAAGTCTCAGTGACAGAGTGCCTCCTCTAGTTTCAGAGATGGTAAAAGGTGCTAATGATATTCTTGACACTGAAAACAAAGATTCCTGCTAGAACTGATGGGTCAAGATCCTTAGCAGATGGCTTGTCATCAGAGCATCAGAGTTAAAGAGCTACAGTAAAAGCTTTGTTATCCGGCATGAGTAGGGTAAGGAGGGTGCTGGTTATCTAAACATTCCGGTTATCTGGGCTTGCATGCAGCGGCAGCGGCAGCGGCAGCAGCGGTGATGGTGGCATGGGGTGATGGATGGTGGCGACTGCCACATTCAAACTCCTCCCCCCTGACGTGCCCAGCTGGCACCTGTGCAGCCTGCAGAGGGGAGCTGCTGTGCTCGCCCCCTTCCCCACCCCAGTCCCTGCTCCAGAAATACTTGATGAATGCCAGATAATACATTATTCTGGTTAGTAAAATGCTGGTTAACACAGCTTTCACTGTATAACAAAATACACTGATTGAGCACCTGGCCCAAAATCTCTTTACAACATAGGCTTTGAACGTGCCTATTGTCTTTCCTCAATTAACTGTATCAGTTAGGTCATCTATTGTATCCTGACCCCTGAATTTTGCAAGCATAATACTCACTAGGCACATCTACATGAGACGCTACTGTGCAGTCATTTATCATACATTTATTTAGTACTTGTATTAGCAAGTACTAAATAAATGCACGGTATCCCATCACCTTCCTCCCAAAAGTATTTCTCTTTCACAGAGGCTTCACTCCTTTGATAGGGAAGGCTGATACTTTACCTGTCTGAGGTAATGGTGGTCAACACCTGGTGGACAGCCAGTTTGGGGTTATCTCCGACGTTCCCTGGAGAGCTGTGCTCACACCCAGAAGAATCACCTTCAACAATCTGCGGCTGTCATCCAGACTCTCGGCTCACACCAACACACTCAACCAAGCAAGGCCAATACCTCACCCTATCATGCACCATACAGAACCCAAGTCCCACTTGCACACAAAATCTCTCTCCAATCCTGGGCTCAGGCTTTTTTTATGGCCCTAGCTCACTCTATATTTTCAAACCAATCACATTCCTAGAACTAATCCACTTAACCTACGTCACATTCCTACATCAATTATGTACTTATCGATGTGCTTATCGATCATTCTTTTGATACACGGGTGTACAATTTTCAAGCTACCTCCAATCAAGATGTTAATCATTTCATAAGGTGAATCTTCAGTCTCCTGCACTTTTGAAGCCAAAACTTGTTGGTCACTTGTGTTCCAACTGAGCATGCTCACAACTCTTAAGTATGGCAATAGTTCAGAAGTTCAGACCTTCTTGAACCTTCTGGTACTGAACACTATTGAGCATGTGTAACTTCAGCTTAACTTAAGTAACATAACCAAGACCAGGGACACAGAGGTCTGTGGGAACAAAACAAAGCTTGACACCAGAAGTTGATGGGTTAAAAAAAAAAATCTAGCTGCAAAACTACTTCCTCCTCTTTCCATCAGTAAAAATCAAAATATTGTGTCCATGAGATATGGTCATAGATCAATGGGAAGACAAATCTCTTAAATACAAGTATTCAGGCCTGACATCTTCCTTCTCTTCTGTGCTTTAGCTCCAGGCACACAGATCAGAAAATGGAAACAGCCATACCAGAATTGGTCTGAACTGCTGGAAACACCTTCGGGCTTAAAAAGGATAGAGAAAGCTATAAAAAGTAGTTACATCCACATCAATCGCAGAATCAGCAGCATCTCCATCTGTAATGACTACAAAAAAAAAAATCAGGGATTTTTAACAGAAACAGTCAACCTTATAAATAGTATGAGCCTTAACCATTAGAAAAGTAGTAATGGCAAGACAAACAATGAGAGAGACCTAACAAAAGCAAAAACAGTTGCTTTTTTCCAGAAAAAGCAAACATATACTAACTGGATATAAGGTGTATAACAGAGCCCTTTTGAAAATGCGCTGCAAGTTACAAATGTGCTCCTGAATATTGTGACATTGTCTCAGAACAATTTTACTACAACATTTATGAATCCAATCAGCCTGACAACACTAACACAGCAGTCAGGGATGCAAAGATTCCAGCAGACAACGTAAAGCAGTGGCTCACCAATCCAAGTTCATAGCCAGCTTGTGCATAAGGTGAAGAAGAATGATTCCATTCCTGGATGTTAAGGTTTAACAGGAAACTGAGATCATAACTCAAAAATAAGGATTCTTAGAGCCACCTTGATCTTCTTTCAACGAAATATGAAGTTTCCTTTTTTATTAGTGTGAGTAGCTCCTATAGCACAAAAACTAATGATTGTGTCCTACTCCATCTTTCTGACTATAATTCTAGTATCTGTTTGCAAGGATTAAAAAATGTCTGTCCAAACTGCCTGTTATCACTATTTGCCTTCCTGGGGTCACTCCCATAATTATTCCTCTACTTCAGTGATTCTCAGCTAGGGTGCCACTGTGCCCTGTTGGTATGCAAACACCTACACATCATTCACAAGATAAACCCAGAGATTTCAAATAGGGATCCATAGTGTCAGGCACATTCTGGCCTGCTGTGGTCTTTCTGAGTTCTTTGCAACAGAAGATTTTCTCTATTTTCCTTAACCAAAAAAATATGAGTGAAAGCTGTGTGCTGGCATTTTCCAAGGGATGCCTTGAGTCAAACTAGGTTGAGAACCACTGTTTTACTGTGGTTCCATAGCTTCAGGGGAACCTTTAGAAACCACCAGAGTCTAAATTAATGCTTTCCTTTAATATTTTAGAGGCTATACTCCATATTCAGAAGGCTCAGGCTCATGGGCAAAAAATTTGTGCAAATCAGTTTCCCTCCATATCACCTAAGTAGTCTTGCTGAAGGTTTTTTCTACCAATGCTGTTGGCAAGGGGGTTATTTCAGTCTTATCCCTGATGCACACTTAATTCTAGCTGAAAGTGTTCAGGCTGAAATCTATAACTTCAATATTTAAAAAATAAAACAGAAAAAAGATTTTCTCTGAAAGAGGAGGAGGGTCTGCCTCCTCTTCTTCCTTTCCATGACTCTCAGAAGTCCACTTCCATCTTCCAGATGTAATATATATGGAAGATGTTAAATATTTCTGCCCTTTACCTTTGAGGCACCAAGTACACGTTATATTTCTGGCATGATTAACATATGAATTGCACTATAAATACACATATTCACCAAATTTATACCTCCATAATTGACAAAACCAGGCAAAAAGATATTACTCAGAAAATATGTAACGTCTTTGTATCTGGTTTGTGTAGTACCATAAACTGAATGTGTGGCATGCCCTGATTATGCCAGTGCTGAAAATCAGCTTACGTGAATGTCAAGTTGTGCAATTTAGGCAAATGGGGATAAAATTCCTCGGGCCCCAATGACACGGCTACCTTAATGTCTGCCAGCAGCCTAAGTCTCAGATTTCAGGACCTGCATGCTCTTTTCTTATGTACATACATTTTCTTTCACAATTCTTACATCTCTTTTAATTCTAGTAGTCCTGGCAAATTCTAATAGGGAAGACATATATCTCCATTGTCTTGCTACAGTCCAAAAATAATTCAAAAAGAAGACATTTTTCCTGTAAGCCTAATCAGAACTGATGCATATTTAAATTCATTTGCTCTTGCTTGGCCTCTTTTTAAAAATAACCATTTCAGTTTTGAATGCTATATTTTATATGACTTGATCTGGCATGTTTGTGAATAAAAATGAGATAATTTCTGCTGCTGATTGCTCAATATTGATTGCATAAATTAAATCAATTAACTTAGCCATTATATATATGAGCTAGGTTCAGAGACTCTGTAAATGGTGATGGAAATAAGGCTGAGGTTCCAGACTGAACACCTTCAAACAGTCAATAAAATTATGGCTTGTGCCCTTTGAATGCAGCATTCAAGTGACTGGTAATTTGAAATGTGCTCTCTTTGCTGTCCTGAAAATACATTAACTCAAAGATTACTTTCTTGCACTACTATCACTACAAAAAAAAATCTCTGAGAAAGTTTCAAAATTCCAGGGACTCAAGTTTTGCTGAATATTCTCTTCAAAATGAACAAAAATATAAATTCTGTTACAGTTTACAGCAGAGTCTTGGATTCTTTAAACTGAGATAAACTCTGTTTTTTAAATGGTATTCTATAGTTCAGTCACAATTTATTAGGCTCAGTAAGACTTAAGGAATAATGTAACACAGCTCCATTATAGAATATGGCAATATTAGATACATAAGCAAAGCTTGAAAGAATTTGTTATTTAAATGATTTTGATAGCCTGGGGTGGGGGGAAAGTCAACTAAAATTATCAGAAGACTTCAGCTAAAAATCTTCAGGCTTGGGTACCTAAACTTGGGCTTCTAAACTTTTATTCCAGTCTCTAAATAAAGGGCAGATCCTGACACTGGTAAATACTGTGCAAACCGTTCCACAAAACCAAGGAAGCGATTTGTGGAGAAAGCTGCTCTTAAGCCTAAATAAGGTTACCACCTCAGCAGGTTGACTGGCTTCAGTGGGAACTATTAAGATCTAAGTACTTTTGAAAACCATGCCATGTTTGAGTGCCTAAGCTATATGTGCATTTAGAAGTCTTGTTAAGTATCCCTTTTTAACATCTTGGCCCTAGATTTTTAGGTTTATGATTTAAGACATTAACTTTGGGTTCCTAGTTCTCAGAAACAACTGTTGTCTTAAAGGCTGACTTTTAAAAAGTGATTAGGTACGTAATGATGCAGATTAATCCTAGAATTGCTTTAACAGTCTGCCTCCCTCTTATCGGCTTTAATCTCTTTTACAGGGATTTTGTAATCAATTTACGAATAGTGGGACTGTAAGTGCAATAATGCAAAACACTCTTAGAAACAGAGGTCTAACTGCCTGGGCATTTGGAATAACCTGGGTGACTGTCATGCATGGGGAAGCATTAGTGGCAGTGCTGCCAGGAGTGTGGTAGCAGCCAGGTTGGCAGTACAGCTGCTGCTTTTTGTGCTCCCTTTCAGGGTCTGTGCCTGAAGCTGATGCCCCCTCTCCCTCCTTGTTATGCAGTTTATAAAAATCTCAGTCCTCAACTCTGTTCTTTTTCTTTGCCCGTCTCTTAAAAAATGGGGAGAAGTGGTCTCAATCAAAGAGATGAATAGCTAGCAGGATAAATTTATATCCAAGTCATAATACTCCTCAACCACACAGATAGCCCTGTCAAAATACAGAGACAGTCTATCATACCTAAGAACAACAAAGAACACGATACAGTTAATATTATATTTATAGTCCTCTCCAAGGTCTTTTTGTGCAAATCATGGAGCTGTGTTTTCAACACTTCAGCCCTTCAGCCCTATGTGTCTAAACCATATTTTTCACAGGAAATCAGGATGCAAGATGACTTACTCTTCCTCAGCAATGAGAGAGAGAGAAAAAAAAAAAAGTGGGTCTGAAAACAACACACCATTTAGCATTGTTATTTATCTGATGCTTGTGCTGGAAGGCAGTCAATATTTCTGCCTCCCAGTTTCTGCAGTAATATATGCTAGAACTATTGAGCTCTACCTGTACTTCTGCTTTTTGGGTTTTTTGTTTCATTTAAATAAAGGCAAGTTTAGTTGAGGACTAGATCTGTATCTATCCATACCTCTACTCCTGGGATAAACACATAGCCCCAAACAATGTTTTGGACAGATAAAGGCACAGCACTTCTTTATCATATATAAGGTCTTCACACCTCAATTACACCTGAGCATTGTATTATCAATTCACTAAACAGATTTTTTTTTAGGAATAAAGTATAAAACCTGTCTATATAAGCTTTTCTGGCAAGTTCTGCTGCCTCCTCCCTGAATGATAGTTATGTATTACCCATTATCTAATTGGGAAAATAAATTAATAGATTTGCCCAGCAACTCACTCCTCCTGCATGCAAGGGCCATGGTCTTAATTGCAGACTAATAGGGAAATGTTTACAAAAGGGTTTATCACAGCACGATTGGGTACACTTTTGCAGGACTCACTTGTTATTACATTGGCTGGGCACTGCAGGAAAAGACTGAATTTGCTAAACCTTTGTACAGATAAAATCTAAGTGAAATGAATGCTTTGCTCATTTCTTTGACCTTTGTAGAAGTCTTGTCAGAGTTAAGGACTGAATATTTCTCCTCAGTGAATCTAGTTTCAAGGGCATGACTTTTACAAGGACGTTGCTCACACCTTGGCCTAGCTAACTTAGGTGCTCACTCAGACCTCACTGCCAATGAACCAGACTAACTGCACAGCACCACTATTGTTTGAATGCCTTCTGATCTGAAGAAACAACCTACTTGGTAATATTAGTTTAAGGCTTGCTAAAGAAGTTAAATAGCTAAATTTTTCAGTAGCTGCTCTGGTACAAACTTCTGTAATTAACAGAGGCTATACGTGGAACATAAATGAGTACCACAGCAGACCCACTGACCTTGGTATTCCCACAACTCATGACCTAATCTGATTTCCTTTCTCCTTTCCCATAAACCAGAATTTTTTATCTCTTCTACTTTTCCTCCCCTTTTCCCTTTCCACTACTTTCTAAAGCATGAGACTTTCCACTCCAGTTCATTAGGTCTGAAGTCATTTTTCAACTTCTTGCAAAGAAGTCCTGTTGTCCTGGGTCAATTGTTGAGAACTGCCTGTAAACTGTCAAAAACCAGCCTTTAAGAATTCAGAGCCAGCTCTTGTAAGTGCATGGCATTTACACTGAATTAAACTGCCTCATTTTTCATAATATACAGATTTCTGTAATGTTCTTTATATCCATTATGTTTCTGATGGATAAACAATCAACCACCCTGCGGCTGCCTAACAAAAGGACATTGCAGCCAATTGTTCATGCATTTGATCAAATTTCCTTAGATTCAAATCTCAGTAAAGAAATATTTTATTTACATAAATACAGGGTGTATGATTCTGCTCTCCTTTTCATCTAGTTTACCCTTGACTGACACTGGTGCAAGCTAAAGCAGCAGTCTGTCATACTTATCCTGTCAATTTAAGTCCTATGACAGAGACTAAATACATGCTATAGAAGAGTAGTTCCATTTTATAAACTATACCAAGAGTTGGCACATTTTTCAGAAGGGGGATGAAATGACACAGCTTGGCAGGCTTAGGACCCAAGTGCTCCCGCTGCCTGGCTGTGGCATAGCACTAGGAGAGCTCCCCTCTTTGCCAAAGCCCCAAGCATCTGACTGCAGAATGATACAGGCAGAGCCCCCATCACCACCACCATGGTGCCATGTGCCAGGTACGAAGGCTATATGGACCATGGGTTGAAGATTCCTGACTACAAATATTTAGTGGCCAATGGCAGGTGTCTGAACAGCTCTCCAATATCTGATTCTCCAAATGACTGAGGTACTCAGATTCCTTACAGCTGCAAAAATCAGCAGAAAATACACTCTGACAGCTAAGTTTTATCGAGGGGGAACAGAAGTTTAAATAATGTTTTGTTAAGTGTGAAACCTTTGGATAAGAGGTCAGTAACTGTGTGATTTCATTTAAACCTATGAACCAGATGATTCTCCCCACAGGTGTTGGTGCCAGAACAGGTTAAAAAAGGCACCATGCAGTACCCCTACAAAAGGCTTAAGGGTCTGGTATAAACTCTGGGCACAGCCCTAAGTTGGGCTCCAGTTTACAATAGACTTAATGTTCAGGGCTGGAAAGCCACTGGGTGAAAACCAGTTCAAGCCATAACCCTTCCTGCTCATTTTTACTCTGTCTGGACTATCCCTAGTATATATTCTTGGTGCCTGCCATGGGCATTAACAGAAATGATAGTAGCACATAGTGGTACATCTATGTGCTGAAAAGGCTTAGCAACTTCTGCTGTTCAGAGGAGCCTCAAATTCTCACACCATAGAACCCCATCCGCCCACTGGAATCCTATCTTAGCTAGTGAGTTCCTTATGCCAGAATTCACACCACTATTCACCTCTCCCCTGCTGCCCCCATCTTAGCATAACTAGTGAAAATATTTGCAAAGCAAATTTTCTGCTGTGTGAATAAACAAAACTCAGTTGACTTCAGTGGAAGTACATCCACTGACCCCAAAGAGTTTCTCTCCCTTTGTTTTGCTCACAGCAGATCTCAAATCCTGATGGCCCAGTAGGGTAAACACAGCTACAGAAGAGTGAACTGGGATTTGTTCTCCTTCATGCAACAGCAAATACATTTGTATTGCAAAATCTTTTTATTAATGCTAAAAATGTCAGAGAGCACTGCTGAGTTTTCAGCTCTCTCTTGCCATACACATAGCTGGTAGCTAGTAATATCAGTCTTTTAACTTTGAAACAGACAATCAAAAGATGATCTTGTGCTCTTGCACTTCTTTGCTTCTTTCTCCAAAGTTAGAATGCTCCTTTCTCTGTTGCACAAGTTGTTGCTAGAAGGCACATAGCTCTGTTAGCTACTCTGCTCCCTCAAGCTGCACTCTGCTCAGTTTCACAAGTGAACGACTTGGATTGAGTAAGCAGTGGGGGTAGAAGATTTCCGTAGAAAAATTGGTGGAGCTAGTAATTCAGTGTGTGGGATGATATATGATAAAAAGACTTAAATGAAGGACATGGAAAGCATATATCTGCAGGAAACTTAAGATACTGTGAAATTTGTTCTCTTGGTGTAAATGACTCTAAAGCCTCAGTTTTACAGTTCTTTATTTCTGATATAAATATTTTTCCCAAATAAAAGAGAAACTTGCAGGAGACATGAGGAATTTGGGGATAAGATGAAAAATACCTAAAATGAAGAACAGTCAAGAACTATCTTCCTGCCTCTGAGTCAGCACCAGACAAACACCTTAGCAATGTTAGGGACATGTGCTTCTGAAGTATCTGTCTGTCAAAGAGCATATAAAATGGAGCTAATCAGAATTTTTTTTTCCTTCCTCATACTCCTATTCTGTGTTCTCTGGCTGAGCAATATATACTGTGAGGCACCATTGTCTCCCATCTTGCTGAACTGTAATTTCAGAGTCCCTGACCAAGATGCATCATTGGAGATATAGGGTAGAATCCTGTTTCACAAAGTGGACAACCGAAGTGCAGCTGGAGATTGTCCAAGTTACTGAGCTGCTGCTTACGAGGAATTTTGTTAGCCCCTTTGGGCATGTAAGTGCTCCCATTATAGAAACAAGGAGACATCTACATATCCCTAGAGGGTAATGTTATTCCTATAACACGGTCATGTATTTTCTATTAGTCTCTCTATTAGCCCAGTTGATCCAAGATGCATTATCTCTATTAAAATATAACCTCCCTAAAATTGTTTAAGATCCTGTGTCTATGACTCACTGCCTTTTTTTAAACTGTTGAGAAATGGCACTGCATTATCATGTTCTGACATGTTGAGGTCCCTGAATTCTCATTGCAATCAACCAGTTGTCCTAGTTCCTCCCTGAAGTGGCCACATTTCATTTTTGACCAAAGCCATTCCTCTTTATATTTTATCACAAAGCATTCATACAATCAATTAGTATCTGAAAAAGCTATTTGAGGTATAACTGAATAAAAGGTATTGTAGAAGTGTAAGTCCACAATTAATCATTGCAACGAAGAGGCAGATGCAGCGAACAGTGCAAGAAGGATAGGACAAAGGAAGGTAGATGGAACAAGAAGTTTGTTCAAGGTTCAAGAAAAGTGTTAATCCCAAGCAGTATAAAACAAGTTTTAAAAAAATTAGCTCTGTTCCTTTAGTTAATTTATCTTGTGAAAGAATTAAAAGCATAACTACTTCTTCTCTATTACAAGTTCTCTTAAATGAAAAAGTAACTAAAACCTAATACCTTTTACATTCTGTATCAACATACTGTAGTAGATCACAATGACCTTTTTAGACTTGCAAGTTTTCATTGACTGACTGCCCATCTTATTTACTTCTCCATGGACAAGTCTAGATGACAAAACTTAGGGAGAGTTAGATTAATAACCAATGAATTAAACAGCTACCAGAAGAGAGATACCACACCTTTGATATCTCTTGCTATGTAGCAAAGACTGTATTGATCCTAGGAGTTCAATATGCTAGATCTGAAACAATTGAAAGCACACAAAAAAATCTATTATCACAGGCAGAATAGATAACACACACAAATCAACTACACCTTTCACACACTTACATTTGTAATTTTGTCAGCCCCAAATCTTAATCTACTGACTTCAAGGTATGATGCTTACACTTCTGTCTACAAGTTGTGCAGAATATAAATTGTTGGGTTTTGATATTTGGGGTCTGAAAATTGTACAAAGTTAACCAACATAAATTCTGAATATTTTTAAACTGCAATCACACAGCAGAAGGCAGCCGAAGCATAACATGTTTATAAAAACAATACTCATTGAATGCATCATTGTAGCCATTACTTCACCTGTCCTAAATTTACTTTAATGGTCATTACCAGAAGCATCATTTGTTATTAACTGACTATTGAAAAAGAATTTGGAAATAGATTACAAGTTAGAGAAAAGGGAAGAGGAGGGAGAAATTGAAGAAGAGGACTGGCAGGTTCTCTTGTGGAGCAGATATTTTCACACATACATTTGTAAGTGTGAATATACATTTTATATTCTAATAAATTAGACTAATTAGGAAACAACTTCCTTCCATGTGGTATCTTCAGGTTATCCTACTTGCTGACTTAAAATTGAAGTAATATTTTAGTTCTCTGATGGGATGTTTTTGGCTCTTGGAAATTTACAATGAACTCAAGTCTAGCTGCTTGAATTGCAATTTAGTATAACGGCAGGTTGAGGTTCTTGTCTCAGAAGAATGTGTCTGTGTGCTAGCTTGCAGGACATCACATGGTTAAGTAAAGCAATAATAAACCTGAATCTCAGATATAAAGAGGAGATCTGAGCTAACCTAAGGATAGACAGGCACAGCTGTATCTTATCATTCTTAGCCTAAGGGCTTGTCCACCCTGGGATGTTAGCATGCACTGAAGTAGAGTGCAAATTCACAGCACACAAGCTGCTCCACAGCAATTCCCACTCTGAACAGAATAAGTATCTTGTATTTAGTACAGCCTCAGTGTCCATCAGGGAGTGACTACAGAGCAGATTGTGCATTGTAAATTTATACTCTAACCTGAAGGCACACCAGCCTCCCTGAAGCAAAACTGCATAGAAAGAAAAGCACCTGTAGCCATTCCATTTGATTTTGTGAATATCTTATAAGGTAATGCCTGTTTTGGGTGTCTAGCACCACAGTCTATAAGAAATTATCAGTGGGTAGTGGATTTCTAATACTCTTCCATTCTCCTCCTTTCCCTCTGCTTAGGGCTGTTTACTTTGTTGCTGGTTTTCATTCTGTGTACATCTCTTATGTATGTAGGTGCTTGTACAGCCTTCAGACCCACAGTATCTGAGGACCTAAAACGTTCCAATTATTGTTAGATACATAATATTTACCATTTATTTGTGCATCAAGTGTGTCCTTTATGTTACACTGACACAAAATTCAATAAGACATCTTGTATGAATAAGCATTTACAGTAATAAGCCCCCTTTCTTTGACTAGATACAATCAAACGTTCCGTTATCCTCAAGCTTTAGGGAGCGAGATAAACTGGGACTTACTTTTAAATCAAATCACTTTGGTGTTAGTTGTATGAAAATAAGAGACTAAAACTAAGTACAGAATAAATAATGTACTGCATACACAAAGGGATTGGCAGGACACTAAAATTACAGATGTAGAACATTTACTTTCAGCATTACAATTTTCAGTCAGAGGTACCATTGCTAAATACTCTTATACTAGAATTACAAGATTGGTCCTCATGCAGAGACTTTTACACTACAGAAATATTATTTTAAAGATATTTTTATTTTCAGCTTTGTATCTTGCAGAACAAATTGCTAGACCCCACAATGCCTTTCATGCCTTAGAAAGAAAAGCAGCTCTGCACAGCAGCCATAAGCATCACTAAAGAATACTGAGCATAGATCAAATTGACTATGCTGTAGTATTTATATAAAATACTTACAATGGTTTTACTTCTCTGAAACTCATATCAAATAGCCTTTAACGTTGGGGTATGTCAATGAACATACAGAAAGTCTGGAAGAAACTGCATCATCTGACACACACAGTCCCATGCCTCCAAAAATTAAGTGTGTACCTTCCCTAAATGTAAAATATTCATAAGATATTTTATGAATTTTAACTTAATTGCTTTGTTTGTGCCTGTTGTTCAGTATTGTCTCAGCTTTCCTCCAGCTCTCTTTTCATAACATTTGATTGCTCTGACCTTTCTCTTTTACAATTCATTTCTTTGGTTGTGCTGCCACCTGGCGGTTAAATTTCATTTGGCACTTGGTGATGAAAAAACATTGCATATTTAAGTCCAAGTGAAATGAACTAAAATGCTGCTAGCCAAAAATTTTAATTCACTACAATTTAACAGCCTGAATCAAGTTTTGAGAAAGCTGGAAGTGTATGGTATAAACATGCACAGGGAATAAACCATACATTTCTGGGACCTCAGAAAGTACCATACTATTAGACTCCTGTGCATCAGTTAGACCTGGAAGAAATAAGGAAGGAATTGGGTGATCCACTCCCTTATGCCCTGGGGTGACCCCTAGACTTGTTGAGGGGATTATAGGGAGAAAGGAACATTTGATTTAACAGAAATAAAGGTAGGCAAGCAGAGTATGTTAAGTGGCCAGTGATGTTTTAAGTTTGCAGTTTGAAGGCTCCTGTTGACAAGCGCCCCGGCACCACAGCAAACTATATGCATCCTTAAACCTGACCATCCTTCTTATTCCAGACTCACTCATCACAGCACAGTCCCTAGCTTACAGCTTTGGGTAGCAACCATACAAAGCATCACACTGCCACATTGGTTCTTTCTCCAAGTTTCAGGCACATTTTAATCTTTTGATTTTCTCCTCTGCAGTCATTCTGGAAAAGCTAGGTGAGCCAGCAAGCTCAGTCTGATAGTTGCTCTGACCTTGATTGAATACTCTCTCCCATTTTTGTGAAATAGTTTAATCTACAAACCACCTTCTAAGTAAAGCATTTTATCAAGTAACTAAATAAATAGTTTATGAACTATGTGAAGCTAGGGAAAAGCTTAAATAATGGGTGACATGAGTGAGTCAGGAATGGCGAAACTACATGGAAAATAAACACAGAAGCCAATTCCAATCTGTGTTCTTCTCTTTCAGTGTGCTTCTCTTGAAAGAAAATGCTGGATCTAAAAATCAATCTATAAAATCATGTTGTGTATTTTTGGGGTTTATAGTGAATAGCAAGTTCATGAACCTTTCAACAAAGTTTCTTTTCCAAAATTTGAAGCCATGGAAAATTCCTTCTCCATCAGAGAGGCAGAAATTATACTTTTATGAAAAATCTGAGGCACAAAATACAACCCTGAATATGGCTGTCATTGCTTATGATATAAATGATTGATGACAGCATTCCCTCTCATAAGAGCCTGTCCATGATGGATAATTATATCACATCCGGGCAAAAAAAACCCTAAATCTAATTTTCTGACTGCAATTCAAAAGATGCTTTTTCTTTCCTTGCTTCTAACCTTTCCTGTGGGTTGTAAAATATAGTGTGATTTTGTTTTCTAAAGTGACATTGGGTGGTAACATTTTGTCATAGCAATGTTCAGTTGTGCAGCTCTACATGCAGGTTTTTTAAGTATCTCATTTATAAATAATTTATACCTAGCGTACAATTAATGTTAGCATTGCACAGAAATTACACAATTCACCTCTCCTGTGCACACAGAGTTATGGCTCATTGTTACATGTTTTCAAGCACGTGATGAAATACTAGTTCAGCATGCTTCAGAGAGTGGGTGAGAGTTAAAAGGAAGAGGGAAAAATTAAATCAATTAGAAAGCTTCTGATTCAATAGCTGTGAACTTAAAACACCCTCTTTGGATTATAATTCTTCAGCTCTAGGGTATGGTGGGTGTGAACATGGTTTTATAGGAATCATTAGTTAGAAAGGAGGAAAGTAAAAGGCAGGGCTCTTCAAACTGTGCAGCTTCTTGTCAACTGCCCTGCTGATTACAGCAGACTCAGTGCAATGTATGGATCAGAGGCTCTTGGTTGACTCTGGTGGCAAGAGGTACATCTAAGGCAATATTGTTGGCATTGACTACCACTGCAGGAATCATCACCAGCAGCAATCCCCCACAGTCGAGGATGATTGCCATTATCCATGGGTTCAAAGATGACCAACACGGCCAAGCTGGGATCTACACGTTCTGCTTTGTAACTTGGGCACGTGTTTCTTTGTGGGGTGGGTGGCTCTGGATTTTTAATTCAGTCTGCAACACACTGTTTCCGCCATCCCTGCTTTTCCGTCTCTGGTTGTCATCTTGAGGTTTCATAGTACTGAGATCCTTGCAGCAGACTGTTACTCCACTTGGGGCAATCCTGGGCAACAGTCTCCCACAAGTGGATGTTGATGTTATTTTTTTTCCCCAAGTTGGCCTTAAGGATGTTCTTGAAGCTTTTTCTCTGCCCTCCTCTAGAGTGTACACCTTGACTGAGCCAGGAGAGTAAACCTTGCTTTGGGAAACTAAAGTTGGATATATGGATGATATGGCTGGCCCAGCAAAGTTGATGTTGGATGATCATTGTCTTGATGCTTATGGTGTTTCCTTGCGAGAAGATGCTAACATTGGTGCGTCTGTGTTCCCACTGGATTCAAAGCATCTTTTGCAGGCAGCACTGATAGTACTTCTCAAGTGACTTGCAGTGTCTCCTATACATTGTCCCCACCTCAGCTCCATACAGTAATGTAGGGATAGAGACAGATAGAGGTAGAATAGAGGCAGCACAGAAGTACAATACACCTCACCTTCACAGGGTCTTGTGACCATTTTACAGGCAAGCTGTTAAAGAGTTTCTTTTGAAATGAAGCTGCTTCCTAGTGTCCCCCAGCTTTTTCCTCCTCCTCTTCATGTGCTGCTGAGGACATATTTGTAGGAATAAGTAGTACGCGTCTCCAGACAGTGATTTATTTTTTCATTGGGAATGTATCCTGGTTTGGTAAATGTGCTGTTCTGACCTCTTTCCCCTTCTCCAACCAGCTCACATGTCTTTTCTGATGAGGTTTATGTATTAGAAACAGAGTTTTTGTTCTGAAGTTGCTGACAGTTTCTCTGTTTCTAAAGAAAGGTTGCCCAAATAAGGCCAGTTGTAATGTTGATGGAGGATGCTTACTCACTTACAAGATGTCTGCTTGCTCCTTATCTTCTTGTAGATGGCCTGTTTGTTGTTCTTGAGGCTGCTTTCTCAGTAGACTGGGTATGCGTGATACTATATTCATTCACTCATTCATGCATTCATCCAAAATTAATTTGTGATAATATTCTCAACAAACCTAATGTTTAATCTGACAAGCACTGAGCTCAAAAACTGTGAAGCATATCTTGTATTATAGCCAATTTTGGTACAACTGATGAAGAAGCCTCAGTTTTCCACACTTATAGGTGATACTTTCAAAGGCGGACCCTTCATCCAGATCAAGGCTGTCCTACCAACATCTTGGAGGTCCCATGTGACCTGCATAAGGTATTTTGCAGCCCCAGGCTCCCACCCAGCCACTGTTCCAGAGGACAAGAGGAGGAAGGAAGAAATGGCCTCTTAAAGATTAAGTTCCTGTCACCTCTTTTGTAAGATCAAAAGTAGAAATCAGTTCCACACATGCCAACTAACAAGCCTCTGGGAAAACATTTGACTCTAAGCAAAATTAGGCCAGCTCATGTCTTCTATATTCTCAGCACGGGACAACCAACATGAAAATACATTTTAAAAGTTATGAGCTGAGAACTCTCCTCACATCAGTGTCAACTTCACATGTAGCTTTTAGGCAAGTATATTGTTAAACAGGAAAATGATTGAGGAAAATAGCAGTAAGGAAGAATCAGGGAAAGCTTCTCAATGTAGCTTCCCAGCACCTTTGTTTCAGGTGCATCTATGGGAATACAACTGGCAAGTAGTGCGATCCACTTTGGTTTTAGGTAGGAGAAGTTAAAGATAAATCACCCCACTAAACTATGCAGCTCATGTAAATGGGATCAATCGTCCCACTGATTTCTTAAAGTGCTATCAGGAAGGTGGTCAGGATATGCCTTTTAGAACACTTGTGCTCATACATGTGTAACAGTTTCAGATGGCTATGGTAACATTTAACAACACAAGACAGGAAGAGGGGTATGTCTCTTATTGCCTCTACTAGAAGAGGGAATATATGGCATCTCATGCATTCTGATATAAAAATGTACTTAAAATTGTATGGATATGTTTTGCTAGTGGTACCATGCAACTTTTATTAATCCAGTGATGATAAGTATCAGAATTTCCCAGCATTATGATTTTTAAAAATCACAATGCATTCAAGGCAGGGACCATTTCTTACTGTACATCTATACAACGCCCAGAACAGCATGAGGCCTTGATTAGGGCTTCATTAGGGCTGACTGATTCTACTTTAATGTAGAATAAAAAGGGCTGATTAGGGCTTTTGGATTCTTCTTTAATTATGATAGATTGCATTGGCTGTCATTAAACATTGTGCACATAGTCATGCCAAATTTTAAAAATAAAACATTTGTGATGCATAATTTATGACTGATTATATAGAATTGAGCATGCTACAGAATATTTTACAAACACAATGAAGTCAAAGTATAACTTATACAAACTTTGCATGACATTGTGAAACTGCTCCTTATCTATCAAAATATAGTGACAGTACTAGAACCTTAGGTGCAAAACCATTTTAGTGGAACATAATGGATTATTTGAAATTATTATGTCTGACTTTACAGCAATGAAAATATGGGAGTAATCTAAGTGATTTTGCAGATACTTTACTGTCCAATTAGAAGCCTTCCCAAGTGGAAAACAAAACTCTTTTGGTTATATTGGTCTGTTATTTCCAGATGTTTTACACACTAAACTCTATGCTGCCACGTCAGCTGTATTCAAGCCATGGAAACCATGCTGTCATTACTTTATGTGAGTGCACCATTCATAAATTGGGTCAAAAACATCTAAGTGAACCAAAATGATCTTTACCCATTTAAGCTGCTCTTATATAAAAAAAATCCAGTTCTATTGCAGTAGACACTACTTTATGCCTATGCATATATCTATATATAGATACATCTATCTATTATAGATATGCAGTTATATATATATAGAGAGAGAGAGAGAGAGTCTAAACTGCCATTCTTGGAACAAATATTAGATGTTGTTACCAAGTTTTATTTGACTTGGAAAATTAAACTTTATTTCTCAGAGTGTGTCACATGCTAGAAAGTTCTTTGACTATGTAGTCAGTTGGATACAATCACTATGGGCTTATGACTTATTAATATCTTTAACCATCTGGTCACCAAAAACTTAGTGTAAGCAAGTCAGTGCACCTGCTGCTGTACTGGCAGGTTTTGCCCCCTTAGGAGTCCTACTGAAAGTCCAAACAATAGTCTGCAAGCAAGCATGGGTGCCTGCATTCCCACTATCTCGCTTTGCTCCTTTGAGAACCCCTCAGCCAGTTCTCACAACATAAAACAACAAACCTTCATCCAAACAAATGAGTAAAGACAACCTTTAGTCATTAGCCTTTTCCCAGGTAGCAGGAGAGGGCCCTTAAGCTCTGGCCCCTCCTCAGTGCAGGCTCCTTTGGGTTTCATTCTGCTTCAATTCAGCAAACTGCTCCTACCCAACTTAATCTGCTTGCTTTCTCTTCTTGAGCTTTTAGTTGCCTGGGCTCCTACCCAGAGCTATCTGCCTCACTTAGAGGACTAGACTGCCCTGTTACACTTAGGTATGATCAATTTTAAATATTGGACACAAACCACTGGTGTCAATTTTATACTTTTGTAATCTTTATGTTTAGCTAAGACATCATTTTGTTTCACAGTCAGTGGTTTTCAGATAGAGAGGGATGGAACTGCAGACAGCAGGCACCTATCATGGGCTGCCTTTAATTGTTTTTGCTGGGGCTTAGTTTAAGCCAATCTTGAAATTTAAGTGCATCTGCTCCTGGCAATCTGGCATCTAATTTTTTCTGCTCTGCATCCCAAATATATACTGACATTTAAAAGCAAAAAAAAAAAAAATCATAAAAACACTTGCTCTCTTAGGATCATAAAGGTTTACTAGGCTACAAAATTCCCCATGCTCAAGCACAAAATGAAAATCTGAACTATAGAACAAGGTTCTCCATTGTGCTCCAGAGGCTGCTGGTGATCCAGAGAACACTAGCTGTCGGGGCTAGAGGACTGACTAATCAGATAACAGTCTCTTCTTTCACAGCTGCTAAATCCCATGAGAATAAACTAAAAATATATTAAATACTTTCCTAATATTAAAAGTCCATGTAAGTAGTTGCTGCAATTACCTTAAAAATGCTGTGCAAAATTATGAAGGGCACACAACAATGGAAATGCACATTTCTTTCTGAGTTAACAGTGACTTTCCAATATTGCTTAAGGCTAAATCCTGCAAACTGTTTAGCACCTTTACTATTGTACCAATGTAGGTATACATGCCAGTTTCCAACACAGCCCAATTTTGATATTGGAACTTCTCACTTCAGCATCAAAGCATAAAGTAGTTAGCATCTAATCTCTCATTACTTCAATAGGAATTCAAAGGGCTCAGTGCCTAGCATGATAAAACCTGAAAATCTAAATTACAGTATAGAACAAAGTCCTCCATTGTGCTCCAGAGACCACCGATGATCTGAAGAACACTAACTATAGACTTTCTGGAGGGAGTCCAGTGAGGGCAATGAAGATGGTTCAGGAGCTGGGACACATGGCTTATGAAGAGAGGCTGAGGGAACCGGGTTTATCTAGTCTGCGGAAGAGAAGACTGAGAGGGGATTTAATAGTAACCTTTAACTACCTGAAGGGTGATTCTAACTTTGGGCAATCATTTAAAGTAATAACTATTATTCTACTTTTAACAATTGAATTTTTCCCATGCATGCACTATGAAGAGATGTATCAGTGTATACTGCAAGGCCAATTCTAACACAACGGTCACCCAAGTATTGGATACAGCAGCATGGACATACTTCCATTTGAAAGGAACTGGGTCTCAGAGAGAACATGCAGAGAACCTCAAGCTCTCTAAACACACGTAATACAAATTTAGTGACTGTTAGATATTCCATCACAATAGTCAAGGACAAGGAAGTTCTCCTTTATCCACAAATGAGGTAGAGCACAGCCAATGACTGTGCAAGCCTTCCATATTGCCCTACCAGGGTGTCTGACCCCATTCTCAACAGCACCTGCTCACAGGCTTCTATTTCTGGAATTATGGGGGTTAATGAAGTGGAAACATTTCTCCATAATTTAAAATGAATTCCTCGCTGTGAAATAGGCTCAAAGTCACTACACTATTATCACCACTTTGTATACTGATCCCTGGCCAGGACCCTCTTAAATGAAAAAGGCTGTGAAAGATGCCATGGTTGGGGCAGCAACTGAAATCATTCATGTTGTGCCAGTATAGTCAACACAGAAAATGAAATTGGCACTTATGAACTACCTATGGCAAAACGGGACAACGTTGATTTTGCTGTATGTCTTGGGAGGAGTACAACAACATGCAAAGGCACCACCACATCCAGAATACACCCCATCCAGAGTACACACGCTAATGCACTTCATTTCCCTCTACCTTTTCTCAGCTACTTGGAGGATGATGTAAGAAAAAAATTTAATCTTTGATTTTTAAATTATTGGGGCAAAGACAGATTGTGTTTGTTCAGCATCCAGAACAATGGAGCTGATTTTGGTCAAAGAATATTGGTGCTACTATGCAAGGAAAGGCTGTCTGAAAGACAAAAGGAAGAGCACTGTCTTTGAGAAGGCAGGCACTACTTCTATTTGTGGAGGAACCAAAATGTATATAAAGCTTGATCAAAACCCTATTATGACCTAATTTAAAAATATTTCTTCAGGCCCAGTGCAACTTCTGTAGACCCTTTCAAATGCTCCAATTTAGAGATGCAAGCCTTCTGTCTGGAGTTCAGTTCATTCATTTACATAGACTTACTTTTTTGACTTGGGTCCTATATCTCGTGCCTATCTCGGGAAGTAATCTTTCAGTCTTGATTTATTTCTCTTCAGACCCATCTCCTTTGAGACTTGTTACTGATAGCTAAGCTAATACTAATTAAGCTTGACAAAAGAAAAACTGCTTAGTTACTCATGTAGATAACCAGCATGGATTCATGGGCTCTGCCTGACTTATTCAGTTCTTTAGTTTCCAGCATAAATTTTGATTAAATAGAAAAAAAACTAACAGGGTCAGTTCCTTGATGTTTATAGAACTTTCCACTGAACAGCTAATGTTGGAGGAGTGGGAGAGAGAACAGAAGTTTGCATGTTATTTTAGTGACTGCTGCTTTCCAAAGGATTTTGATCTTCAGTGCTGAGTATTTCTATGAATGAGATTACATTTTATCTATTTGAAAAGTACAATTCCTGGATAAACACCATATTTTCCTTGGTTAACAACTGCAGTTAGATTATCTCCATTGCATTTCAAGTTTTTTTAAAAAACTTTTAAAGAAATCTTATCCAAAAGCCACAGAGCAGGCCCTTCACATCTCTAAATACAAATACAACAGAAGAAATCCAAATGAAAAGACCAAAAATAAACCATTGCAGGCCACAGATATAGGACACATTTGCATTATGTGTACTTGGTGTTTAAAGAAAGGGTTAATTTTCCAAAATAAACTGAAAATAAGAAGCAAAACTGATTCAAAGGGAAAAAAATAGAATTTTAGAAAGGCAGCAGAAGTTAACAAATAGGGAAAAGAGAGAACTAGATATTGATACAATTTTGAAGTTATTAAGTGTAAACAACTGAGAAAGGAAACAAAAGGATGAGGATAAAAACTCATGGCAGATAAGCAGGGATCCTGGTTTTCTTTGATTAAAAAAAAACCCCACATTTTTCCGTGATTAAAATTAAACACCACTAATATATAGGGTTTCATTTTAATCATGAAAAAATGTGGATTTTGGGTTACTTTTTCTAATCTGAAAATTGGGGATTTCTTTTTTTATCAGAGAAAACCAGGATCCCTGCTGATAAGAGGGCAAGTAGAAGTTTAAGTATGAAAGAGCAGAAGAAATCCTAGCAACATTTTAGCCTAATTAGCAGGTGAAGGTGGTAAAAATTATGGAAACTAAAAACAGATGTGATAAATATTAGGGGTGCACCAATATATTGGTTGGCTATATCAGCACCAATAAAAGGAGACATTACACTATTGGCTATCTGCTTTTTTGGTCACTGTAGCCAATAATTACAGCCCTGTATCCAGAGCCCCCTGGTGACCATAGTTCGGTTCCCATACCCCACCACTGGCCTGAGCCCATGGCAGACTATAGGTCCCAGCAAGCAATGGGAGGGGGAAGGGGCAGCATCAAGTGGTCACAGGGTGTCGTGCTCAGAAACAAAGGGACCGTTACCAGCTCCTGCTGCTGCTGGTGCTGCTGCGATGAGAATGCCTCGTGCACAGCAGAGGCCTGAGTGCCAGGGCTGCTGCAGAGACTTTAGGCTGTGTACGGGTGGGGTAAGGTGTCACACAAAGGACATTTTGCTCCATTGGGCACCGGGCACCTTTGCGAAAGTGGCTTCTCCCTGGCAGCCATGAGAGCTTGGCTGCCTGGAGCCCACTGGTGCTTACGAAATGGTGTACTCTGGGGCTCCATAACACTGCTGTCCACACGAGAGTCTGTCCCGCCTGCACAGGGAGCAGAGCTGCAGGTAGGAGCTGTGAGCAAGGGAGCAGATTCAGAGATTCAGCTGCTGAATCGGGCCAAATTCAATCAGCAACTGAAGCTTCACACAGCCCTATTGGTTAATCATCAGTGTAACACGGCAAGGAACAAAGTTGCAGGGGGAGTGTCAGGTCAGGGACAGGGCAAGGATAATTACTTAGTAGGCACAGCTGGGGAGAGGGATTGAACCAAGGGTGAATGTTGCCTAATTAAGAGCCAGCAGCTATTACAGTCCATGGCAGGGGGGTATTCTTTGCCCCCTGGGGCACAGCATGAAGAGAGTCAGTGGAGAAAGCCAGGAGCGGCAAACCCAGTGCTGGAACAAATCGCTGATAAGACTGGCTGACCGGAAGAAGGTAACCACGGCAACCGGCGAAGCAAAGAGGTGAGAGGAAGAGGGGAGATACTTACCAGGTTGATCCTCAGCTGGAGAGAAGGTCCCACGGATGAAGAATCCACTGATACCTGCGAGGGAAGGAGAGAGAGAGAAACTGGAGGTGAGCCGACAAGCTCAGGGGAGTGGGTTGCACGGTGGTGGAGGGTGAAGGAAGACCACATGCTGTGAGAACAGCCAGGGTTATCCACAACCTGCTGGGAATTCACTAATAAATCAATTTACTTTTATCCTGCTTCTGGGGTGATTTACTACACCCTCTCTCATTGGGGAATTAACTTCTTATTCTTCTATTACATCAAGGCATGGCAGACAAGCCCCAGGGAGAGAGATTTCATTAGTTGCCCCCAGATGGCCACAATCAACTATCTGTATTGGCCAAGAAAATCTTTACTGGTGCACTCTTAATAAATATATTTTCCCTGTATTCAAGAAGCAGTAGAATGGTGTTCTTGTATGACACACAGGTAATGAGGTTTTCCAGTCCTTTAGAATCTAAGGAGCATGTTACAAACCATCTATCGGGTTAAATATTTGCTAACATCAATAGGTTTGGATGATCCATTGTCCTGTGTCCTGAAAAAGCTAGCTAAGCTTGCCGCAATGTTAACGTTTTTAATCAGTTTTGAAATAGTGGGAAAATTGCAGAAGACTAGAAGAGCACTAATACATGACAGTATTCAAAAGGAGTAAGCAGGATGATCCAAGTAATTATAGGTCAGTTAGTTTGACATCAGTCACAAATACAATAACAGAAAATTGATGTAGGTAGGTTTCAATTAAAAGTAATTATACTCCCATGCTTTAATTCATGCTAAATAATATTGACATCATTTTATGGAAAACTGGTCTTCCAAACAAGCCTCTCCATTTCTTGAGAAGATTACAAGCTTGATTAATCAAGGTGACTTTGTAGAGTTAATAGGCTCCTTTGAAGTGTTTGACTGAAAATTAAACTGAAAAATTAGCATTTTGCAATAGCAACAGAGCACATATGAAAACAGATTAAGAATTGGACTAACACATACACATGAATGGACAGGTTGTAGGATAATCAAAAGGTGAACTCCTTGTGGGGATCCTCAGAAACTAGTAAGCTTGATGCTCGTCAAAATTGTTGTTGATCCAGATAACTGTTGCTAAAGAGCATAGCCTTATCAAGTCATTGAGCTGCTTTCCAGAAGTCCTATCTCTTCTCTTCACTCCTTGTGGTCTTATTCTAGTAGCTTTCTGCCAGCCCTCTGCTAGAAGACTAAGTTCTGAGCTCCTTCAGTCTCTTAGAACTACCACCTGAATAGCAGCATCAATTTCCCTGTGACCACTGGAGATGTTAGACACATCTGGAGACAGCTCCATTTTGTTTTAACCCCTAGTTGTGCAAATAGTTTGTGGATTACAAAGATTTTCAGAGTGATCCCTAATGAGGGCAAAATAATCACACAGGGCAATTTGGATCACCTGATGATCTGGATCCAGTCCAAGTGTACTTTAAGGCAGCAAACGTAGCTGCATATCTGACTTATGACCATGCCTATGGAATGGAATGAAGGACTGTAGCCTGGGAAAGAGCAAGCCTGAAAAGGAAGTGGTCAAGCAAAACATGAACCATCTTGCAGTCATAAGAGTTTGTGTGATCCTTAAGAAGTCAGTGGATTTTCCTTTTACATATAGTATTGATAAGACTAAATTACTACATCCAGTTCTAGTTTCCACATTTGAAAAACAGGAAAGGGGACAAAAAGGAAAAATGACAATGATGATCCATGAGCTGGAGAAAGATTTTGTGGGTAGATCTACACATGCAATTAGGGCAATGAAATAAACTCCAGCGTGGTTCATACTAAAGTTTATTTCTCCTGGGTACAGTGTTTACATGTGTGCCTGGAACAGCAACATGTTGAGCTAGGGTGGAGCAGCCCTGGGCTGGCAGGGGGTATGGGGGTCAGCTCCAGGCTCTGGGTGGTGGTAGCAGGCAGAGAAGGGTCTGGCTGGGGCATGAGGCAGGTAGCCCCCTCACTGTAGCCCCCTCATGTCCCAGCCAGCCCATCACCATCTAATTGTGCATTGTGGTGGTATAAATTACTCCACACTAGGATAGTACTTGCCCCAGACAGTACTACCCTATGGCAGAGTTAACTCATTTACTGTACCCTAATATGGCCACACATGTAGACAGTGACACTTCACTATGGAGCTAATTAGTTAGCTGCAGTAAAGCACATATGTAGTTGCATGTGCCCACTGTGAACAGCTTGGAGTTTAATCAAAAAGATGATTGATGGATGGCTTGCTTTTGGGGAGATAGCACCATACACTTACAGCCCAGTTGACCCAGTCTATTCACTGTGCCAAAGATCCCACCTTCCATTATCAACTTGTGAAGTTTTTAAAAAAGCACCTTTGTGGTTTCTTCCATGTTGCTCCTCTAGAAAGGGACTAAAGCTGTGAAATATCTACAAAACCACCTCTCTTTATTTCTGTACTTCATTTCTGTGCTGTCCTCTCCAAAGCAGTCTCCAGGTGACTTACAATAAAAACAAGTCATAAAAATATACAAAATAAAAATTAAAACAATTTCCTCAAGACTACCCCAAAACTTGACACACCTGCTAGAATCCTGCCTAAATTAAAAAGGCCTTACACTGCTTCTGAAAAAAAACAAACATGGTTACCAGTATTGTCACATTGCTCTCCCATCTGGCTGTATATACACGTTCTCCTCATCTTAGATGTAACACTGACATTTTTTTGGAACAAGGCCTCTGCTAGTACCCACTGATACAGTCTTAGCACAAGGGGATACAGAACTGGAGCTCTCAGTGAACTGGAAGCAGAATCTAGGGCAAGGTTCGAGTCAAAGTTGTCTGAAGACAGCTGGCATTCAAACTAGACCTTGTAGAAGGTCTTGTGAAGGGAAGAGGTGCCAGCCCTCTTCCACAGGAACCTATTGGATATTCTCCTGCTTTGTCAGTCTACCATTACCTATTCTTGGCTCTGATACTTTTCTCAAATTTGACAACAAAATTTCACCTTACTTCAGAGATCTGTCTTCCCTGTGTCCTTCTAGCCACTTTTCTCCTTTGCAGCAATATCCTTCCTGTTTCATCATTTCTCTTGCAACTTTCCCATCAGACCCCTGCTGATGAGATCCTTCAGGACAACCCTCAGTTTTTGCTTTCTTCCACCTGGAGGAAAGAAAAAAGACTGTAGCCTTTTATCCTTAACCACTCCTCATTAAAGGAAGCTGGAGAGGTAGTTTGATTTTCTAATAGGCTTTTAATGACCCTTGTAGAGTTGGATATAAAGTCTATCACTGATTTTTTTCTCCCTGCTCAGTAGATAAAGGAAGCACCCTCTGGTGGAACAATACACTCCCGCCCAAACAGAAAAAAAATTGTGGTGTCAGATCCTGGTGCTCCAGAGGAATATGCTTGGAAGCCAATCACTGCATATTAATTTTATTAGTAACCAGAAGAACATATATGTGAGAAACTAACTTCAAAAGGTCACTCAAGTAGGACAGAGGGTATCCTGGGTTCCACTCTCTTCTCCTGGGACCACTTTTCTGTTTTGACATTAGACAATCATAAAATAAAAGCATACCCAGCATTAGGATAAAGGTTGGTACCTAGGAATCCCTATTTTCCTGAGTGACCTTTGCAATAAGCTACACAGCCAGCTTCCCTCCCATTTGTCTCCTCCTGGCTCCATGACTTCTGTATTCCTTTCTGCTCAGTGACCTAACTTTAACTGTGAAGATTCACAGTGGGCAAGTGGTCCCACCACAAAAGTGGTATGCAAAGGCCGACAGCAAGGTCCTTAGCTGCTGAGTCTAGACAATATGGCAGAGCTCCTACATGGGCAAACTAGTAGCTGAACTTGGCACACAAATCACTTTTTGCCAGAAGATGTCAGCACCTAGGTCTCAGGTACATAAAACAAGTTAGTCAGGGTTTTTGTGAAGTTTGTTTAAATGCTAAAGCTCTCCTGTGAAGCCCCACCCTTTAATCCCTGTATATCTTCAGGTCAGCTTTCTCCTCAAAAACACCAAAAAAGTGGTAGTTTCATCCCTTAACAGCTGTCACAGCATGGATTATAAAATAAACCTAATCATAGGCCTGATTTCTTACTGCCTCCTCTCTTTTCACTCAGTCATTATCTACATCGGTGGAAAAAAGATGTAAAATATACACTGCATCCTGATGTAAGCAACACTACAAGGCAGTAGAGAATCAGGCCCTGTCTGATTTAATGGTTTGATGCTACTGATTACAACAATGCACTGCAAAGCTTTCCTGACTGAAGCTGAATCAAGTGAGAAGAAAAACAGGCATGTATGCTTTGTGCGACAGACTGCAGGCCCCAAATCCACTGTACTGATAATATTCATTTTTTTATTGATATCTGTATACTTTTACTAACAGGGTCAAACACAAACAATCCAAATTACTTAATTTAAAAAGTGCTTCCATAGAGTTCAATATTGATGCCTTGTTATGGGAAAACACCCTTAACAAAAGAAAATGAAGTCAAGAATGTTGGAATAGGCCTATAGTTCCAACATTACAATTGCGAAGACAATGAGAAATTCCTACAGCATTGTAATCCTGCATGTCAGTTTGTAATGAATTCACCATTTTAGTTATTAAAATGCCCTAAATCTGAGTCTAATATTATAAGTGATTGTCAGTGAATGTGCAAGTACAAAAGAGAACCATGAATCTTGTGTGTGAAAGATCAAAAAAAAACTGATCCTAAAAGTGTGTATATATGGCCTGACTATGCAGCCCTTCCTCAAACCAGGCTCTAACTCATATCAATGAGAATCGTGCCTAAATAAAGAGTATTCAGGTAGATTTTTTAGTCTGGAAGATGGTAGGAGGAGGCGTAGAAATGTATTTTCTAAATGAACATAATTGCAGATGTGCCGTTTATGGATTTATTTACTTAATGTTTCTTAGCCATTCAAATATACAAAGAAACTAATTTTTAAATATGTTAAATATAATTTGTGAAATATATTTGTCGTACGTTACAATCCTACCATCAATCCTAAAAGGAGGTAAGAGGCAGCTGAATACCAAAAGCCTAATCCTCAAACTATAAATGCCTCACACTTAGAGCCTTCTCACTCATGAAGGAGAGAGTACAGTCACTCATTTCAGCTGACATCCAGTAGTATAAAGCACTAACAAAGCTCCTCCTGACATAGTCTCATAATGCAAATATAATTGACTAAGTAGTATTCAAACCTGTAATGAAAAAAAGCAATGCTAGTCATAAATAACCAAGATAACTCATAAAACTGGATTATTTAACCAAGACGGTAAAGGTTGAATGACAGTGAGCCTAATTGCAAAACATGAGCTTTTTTAGATTGTAGTAAGTTGTTATTTGAAATAAGGGTTGTAGGTTCTTCTAATTTTCATTGAAACTGATCTAATTTTGACTGGTTTTTCATTCAGTGTCCACGTATCCCAATGAATCCCTGTTGCAAGAAACCTTCCAGTGAAACGATGAACACCATTGAGATTCGCAAGGCCACACTGGTTGAACCACCACCCTGTGTTGTCACTGAAGTTACTGCAACTCTTCACAGGCTGTTCCTTAATAGTGCACACTGGCCTGCACCCATCATTATCAACATCAAAGGTGCTGAAGGGCATTGCATTCTGGTTATCTTCCTGTCTGTATCCCCGAAATGCATCACCTGATTGAGACAGATCCAAAATAAATTACTTATATGGAGAGAGAATTATTTTTGTATAAAAAAGCTAACGCTTCCACTTCATACATAAATTGTGGATTTTTTCCTACAAATTTGTTACAATGACAAAATCCCAGGTGGCGAGATATCACAATTAGAAAAGAAAAAAAAATGATTGTGTGTTGATGTTACTCAGTTGTGTAAGTATAACAACTCACAGGATAAGGCTCCAAACAAATCACTCCACCCTGGAGTAAATTTGCTCCTCAGATAGTGAGGAGTAACTACACAAGAGTGTCAATTATATAGTGTAAAAATCATGTGTCAACCCTCCTAGTCAATTTCATCTTTTGCTCAAAGTAAATCAGTCCCTTCACTTCCTAGTGGTCAGGTTACTGTAACAATTACTGCCGGTAGCCATTTTAGAAGTTCTGCCCTTCTTTCTGTTCCTAATTAGAATAAATTCACCATGGAGTAAAATCAGGGATAAATTACTCTGTGGTAATCATGCCACACTCTTTGTGTGGCACGGCTGGAAATCTCATCAGACCTAATTAGCTAGCTGACAGAAACACACTACCCTATTTTCAGGTCCAGTTACCTTACTCCCATATTTCTGGTCTGGGAGGTTGTGTTGCTGTCTGTTTGCTTCAGTAACCTATTCTGACTCAGCCCCACTCCACAAAAGAAAGGTCTGTGGCTGCCACTGTGACTGAGCACCTTGCAGCTGTCTGCAAACAAAGTGACCGACATCAAAAAAATTCCCATTGTCTTCAGTATGTAGGCCCAGAGCAGGTGAATAATCATTAACACTGAATTCATATTTTTCCCTTAACTAGAATCTATTATAACTGCTTTGCTAGCAGAGTTCATTGATACATGACTCCACTGAAGGTAATTTTTAAAGGAACTAGAAGGTCTTAGTGTAAAATTGGATGTTTTATGCCCACATAAAAATGGCATTCATCAAATCAATCACCATAACAGTAACCATTACTCAGTTTTTACAGTTTTTACATTCATTGTGCACAGAAATACTTACTTATTTTCTGGAAATATGCAACTTAGAAGTAGACATTTTTCACATTAGCCTACCTAAACATTCCATCTTCTGTACCTTGTGCAGGGAGGAAATAGATTTCTTTTAATACTTAAGACGACAGTCTTACCTGCATTTCCTGAATAGTGCCCTAAATGGATTTTAAAAGAACATACTTCATCCTCTACCCAAAAGTTGTCATAAGAGGCATATGCATATCTGTCATCTTCTGATTCCAAAACCACATGAAGCTTGAAGCTGGCTGCTTTCTGGTTTACTATATGAAAAATTTTCCTCAGGCCAAGCCAAAATTCTCCTGTAAAAGAAATGTAATATAACCTACTTAAGAACATATTGATCTCTTCCACTTTTCCCTACTTTATTTTGTTTCCTGAACCAAACAAAATGAATAATAAAACTGGTTGAAAGGAATATGTTCATTTGAAAGATTTAAGAAATGAGACAATTCACTTAAGAAGTCCACAAACTGGATTTTCATATACACATTATCTTTCATTATGACTCAGCAATGTGTATGCAAAATTGAGAACTGTCCTCATTTTATCTTCTCCTTTGATATAGTCTCTCAGTGATTCTCAACCACTGTGCTGCAGCATATTGACACAGTTAGATGTGCAAAGTCCTACATGTGATTCACAAGATAAACCAAGAGATTTCAACAAGGAATCCATAATGTTATAAACAAACTGACCTGTTGGAGTCTTCCAGAGTTCTTTGTAACAGAAAAATCAAACTATTATTTTTCTGAAGTCATATAAAGTAATTAAAGCTAAGAACTGACATTTTCTGAGGGGTGCTTTGCATCTAAAAACGCTGGACACTGACAGACACGGAAAAAAAAAACAACCAAAACCGTGCTTTACCAGAAACAGCAGTGCATTACTTTGACCCAGCTCCGTGGCACTTGTATAGATTAGAAACTTCAGTGGGGCTTTTTGGCACTTTTATCTAATAGCTGATTCAATTGGTTTATCTTGAAATCTCTCGGTTTTATCTAATAGCTGATTGAATCAGCTATTAGATAAAAGTGCCTTAAAAGCCTCACTGACATGCCTGACCTATACAGACATTGGGAAAGCTGGTTCCAACTAATGCAATGCTTCTTCTGGGCATGTGCTGGGCTCAGCACAGGAGTATGCCAAGTTTTAAGTGCCATTTTTTAATTATTTTTTTGGGGGGGGAGGCGGGGGGACAATTTCACATCTGCAAGCAGTCATTGAGCAGTATTCCTTTCACCGAGCAAAACTGAGTGTGGGTTACCTGCTAGGCCCAAAATAATCTAGTGTCACTCATAATGGTTCATTTGTAAATGGTACAGCCATACACAAATCTAAATCAATACTCTTGAGTAGAATTTCTTTAAGAATTAATATTTCTGCTCGTTTCTAAGAAATGTAGGCCCTAAAGAGGTACAGTGGTCTGCAGAGCTGAAAAGTCATGATCTTCCCTTCTTACTACCCCTGATACAATTCTGCAAGAGGAGCTGTCCTTGGATTTATTGGAAGAAAGGGAGTAGCTGGGAAATAATTCCACCGTTATGCCATCTGAAACTTTTGCATTGTAACCCCACCTTTCACTTGCTCATGACTTTCATAACTTGCATCTATGAAATGAAACTATGCAGGTTTTGTTTCTGCTTGGCAGACAATGTTGTTTGGAAGTGTGATCAAAATGGTTGAGGTATTGTTTAAATCTTAAACACACTTTCCACCTTATGAAAGAGGGAAAAGAACTTTTTAACCATTCTGGCAATAAAGGCATAGAATTTGTAGTTGCGAATAGTTATTACTGAGGAGTGAAGAGAATTTAATTCATGAAATAAATAAAAAGTAACTTTTAAAGAGCAAAAACTTTATCTTACAATTCTTAGACAGCTAAAAGACCCTTAGACTTCTGTAGGAGTCTTGCCTATGCTGTGGCAATCAGATTGTTTCCAAGGCCTGTTTTTTACATTAATAAAATATAAATTATCTTCATTTTTAAGATTTTTAATATCTCTTGAACATAAAAAATATTACCAGAAAGATCACCAAATCCATCCAGGTATTCAGACCATGTCCTCTGGAATTCAATTATCCCATCAGTTCTTTTCTGAATCACAGTCCACCCACCTCCTTGAAAATCC
>NW_017729032.1:28444201-28446472 GCF_001723915.1 Gavialis gangeticus
TCCATCCAGGTATTCAGACCATGTCCTCTGGAATTCAATTATCCCATCAGTTCTTTTCTGAATCACAGTCCACCCACCTCCTTGAAAATCCATGTCACACAAAACCTAAAACAGACACATGAATGGCTGGAGTGAATAGATCTTGATTAACCATTTACTGATGCAGCTGTAATATGGAAAATAATGATTTTTAAGTCAAACATTCAGAATTTTACAAGGTAACTTCTCTCTGAAACATTTCAACAAAAGGACTCAAGATAGATCACTAGAACTAGTAACCTACATTTTTTTTTAATTTGCCTGTTAAATGGTTGGAAGACTTGCTAGAGATTCATTCAATCAGGGAAACCTCTTTGCATACATGCACGTCTTGTATTATTATCAGAAATTATATATGTGTCTCAATAAGTATTGTGATATGGTATCTTTACCTTGGCCTGAGCTGTAAGTGCCATGCCATGATATATATTACCAACTTCCCGTCACAGAACTACTTTCAGTTAGAAACTGCCCTTAGATACAGTTTCAACAAGATAGGCAGATGGGCTTCTCCACTCAGGGCTGGTGATTTGTGCACATTCTTCCCATTTCTACTTTTAGTCTACATCTCAATGAACTTTACAAACAACTTCTCAGCGTCTGATGAAGTACACTGTTGCCTACAAAACCCCGTGACCCTCTAAACCAGTTAACTTCCATGGTGCCACCATGCTCTGTCTTCTGCCCGTCATTAGATTAATATGACTAACTCTCAGCAACACTGTGAAGCAGTACTAATCCAAACTTACCAATAGAAAACTATATCACCAACTAAGTCCCAAATATCCAGAAATGACCATTGGTGTTGATTATCTCGTTCTCTCATGCCCTACCTGAAGCATCCTGGGATGGATTTGCTGAGGTGATAAGCCTCTGTAGCTTCCCTTGATTTTAGCTGATGCTATAGGCTTTCAGCACTTCTGAAAATCAGGCATGCTGGCTCATGCTGGACATCCTAAACCACTTATTGCCTCTTTTCTTTTGCTGGAAGTCACAGAGAAAATCTGTGGCACAGATGAGAACACGACCTGAATGTTCAGAACATACTTCTATGTCTGTTCCTGCACCTGAGGCTATGTTTTATTTTATTGTGTTACTTTTGAAAGATTGCTTATTTTTGCTGGAAAGTCAATTCTTTAAAAAGGTTTGCTGGCTTTGGTTATTTGGGGATTATTTTTACAGGAATATTACAAATTTGTATTTTAAGTTATATTTTGCAAACCTTCTAAACTCCTGACTGAATGCCTTGGCAATGCATCATGTGTTGTTATTTTGATTTAGCTTCTTAAATACTTTGTTCTTCTATATTTTTATGTATTTACTCTTTTACACCTCATCACATTACATGGGTTTCTGTTATGCTGTTTTGTTTTTAATCCCATTCTTCAGTAAATTAAAACACATACTTGCAGATATTCTTTCTGAGAACTCATCAGCATTATCTATTCAGCTCTGTGTGATATCTATTAGGCATGGAATTAGTCACCTTTCTGCATGTAGAGGCTTTGTTCTCATTATTTATTTATGTTTATATTTAATGTAAAACTTTGTTCTTTGTTTCATAGGATCATGGGAAAGTAAGGCTAGAAGGGACCTCACAAGGTCATCTAAACTATCCCCCTGCTCAAGACTGGAGCATCCCTAACCCACCAAGTGTCTGTCTAACCTGCTCTTGAAAACTTCCAAGGATGGAGATTCGAGCCTCTCTAGGTAGCCTGTTCCAATTCCTGATCACTCTCAGGGCCCCTCTAGATGTTCAGATAAAGGCACGATTGGATCTGATGCTGGATCCCATAATCACACTCCCCTATCACGCATGTGTGGCATGGCAAGAGGTCTGATTCTGTGAATCACACATCAGATCCTATCATGCCTTATTGCCAATGCAGGGGGAGCCCAGGATCATGATCCCAGGCTCCCCCTACACTGGCTCCTGCTGCTACAAGCCCCACAGCTGTTGAGTTTCCCAGCAGGGGCAGTGCAGGGAATGCTGCTGCTCCTCTCAGCCTCATCAGCTGAGGACTCACAGCAGGGGCAGTGCAGGTAACACAATTTTTGTGGAATAACTTTGTGGCTTATTACTTGTTTCATTACAACATTAATTAATTGAATGTGTGGCTGAGTCAGAATTTAAGGTGTGACATTAATCAACTGGCTTCTCAGTCCTATTTGAGTCCTTGCCCGTTCCCCATAATCATAGATTTCATAGATTTCATAGACATTAGGGCTGGA
>NW_017729032.1:28448086-28461804 GCF_001723915.1 Gavialis gangeticus
TGTAGGCCTTTCTTTTTAGCCTCAGGAGGTCTGCTAGATCAAAAAGAATTAGAAGAAAAAAAAGAAAAGTATCCTTTGTTCTGTTTAGGTTGGGGCTTCCTGCCGCTAATTGCCTCATTAGCAGCTTGTTACGGGCGCTGCCCTGTCTCCTTTGCTGTGCAGAGCCGGCATGCGGGTTTCATGGTTCTCCCGCGGCCGTTTCTCACCCTTTCGGCCCCCCAGAGTCCCTCTCCCTTGGGGGTCTGGAGGTTGCCTGGTCTCTTCAGGGGTCTGGGCCAGTGACGCTCCTCCTGCTGCCCTCTTTGGCTTCATCTTGCCTCTTGGCATCCCAGTGCAGAAACCGCGGCTTCTTCCCGTGTCACGGCTCCGCTCTCCCCCGCACTCACTGTTGTTCCCGCAGCCTCCAGGTAAGTGGTGCGTGGTTCAGAGTTCCAGGATCCCTTGGCTCACGCTGATCCTGCATTATGGATCCCTCCTCTTGGATCCTTCTCCCAGAGAGAGTTTCCCCTGCAGCTCCTCTCTCGTCTTGTGGAGCCCAAAGGCAACTTTCCCTAAGGAGCGTTCACTTCATATCCCTGGGCACCGAGCCCCATTGGCTCTCTGCAGGCATGGGGCATCTCCTCGCCCCACCAAGCCATAATCACTATCAGCTGCAAGAGTTCTCAAATAACAGGGCTTCGCTCTGGAACCCTATTACACATACCATAAGGTGTAATGTATAGACAGTCTCTTGCTTGTAACGTATACATGAGGCCTCATAGTCAGAATGTTCCTCCTAATCCAACCTAAATTTCCTCTGCTGAAGCTTGAGGCCATTGCTCCAGCCACAGAGAAAACCTTATCTCCATCCTCCCTATAAATAGCCCTTCAGATATTGGAAGACTTATCAAATCCCTCTCAGTCTCTCTCTTCTCCAGACAAAATTATCTTGTTCTTTCAGCCTTTCCCATAAGTCCTGCTTCCTAGACTCCTAATCATTTCTGTTGCTCTGCACTGGACACTCTCCATTCTGCCCACATCCTTCTTGTAACCCCTTAGATCTTTCTTGGCAGTACCACAGCCGAGCCAGTCTGTTTGTACATGCAATTATTCCATCCAAAGAGTAAGGATTGTTCTTCTTGAATCTCATTGACTGACTGCATATCATTTCTCCAGTCTAGATCCTAACCCTACTCCACAGCCCAACTTCACCCAACTTGGTATCATCCTCAATTCACTAAGCGTGCACTTGATCCCATCATCCAAATCATTAATAAAGATATTAAATAAAGCCAGAGCCAGGCTCCTGGTGAACCCTACTTGGTACCTCATACTAACTAGAAACCAAGACATTGATGACTACTTTTTGATTATAATGATCCAACCAGTTGATGATTACTTGTGTACCATGATTCACTCATTATTTTAAGGAATCTTCCTACTTATATATACAATGACTGACTCTAACCTCTTTGGACATTACAACTAACCTTAAAATGTGGAAAAATGTCAAAAATACTTCTGAAGTTAAATTAACGTTATCATTTTAGATACATCTAGCAAAAGTTATAGCAAGGAGAGTAAAAAAATCCCTCTCCTCACTGAAAGGTTGTAGTTATATCTTCCTCTGTAAATCATTGGCAATCCCTTGATTCCAAGATGATCTCTGCCACAGCCCACTGGTGGGTCTTGAAGTGACTTAAGAGTCCAGTCCTTGAGCCACGGATCTGTCTGCAGATGTTTCATCTCTTTCCACAGGAGAGAGTAAGCTGTAGGCTTGGATTCTCCTCCTTTGCCACTGTCCACTCTCTCTTCTCTGCTTCAAGGGCAGGACACTTTACATCAAAATGGGCTGCTGCTTATTGAGGTTGTAGCACCATTGGAGTCAGTTAGCAGCCAGCTCCTCCTATGGCTCTTGATGTTGGCATCTGTCTTCCTAAGATATGCCTTCAAAGTGTCCTTGCAGAATTTCCTCTAGCCACTATGAGATCTCAGGCCATAACTAAGATGAGAACAGAGCACCATGCATTTGTCAGCACTGAAATACATTCTGTTAGCTCCTGCCCAATTTTTCAGTCTGTTAAGATCCTGCTTATTGGGCTCTTGTACAAAAAGTTCACAGTCCTCCCCAGTTTCATGTCACCTGAAAATTTTCTCAAGAAGCTATTTCAGCAACCAAATAATTAATAAACATGTTGAACAGCACAGACCTAGGACAGATCTCTGTGAGAGACTACTCAAAACCTGCTGCCATTCTGACATGGATCCATTTATAATTACTCTCTGCTTAAGTTAATTGTCTATGAGCCTTATACTAGTTTTGTTTAGCTTACATTTCTCCAATACTGTATGTTTTTGTCAAAAGCCTTGCTGAAGTCCAGGTATACTATGTCCAAAGCATTCCCTTCATCCACCCAAGCAGTTAGTTTGTTGAAGGAGATCAAGTTTGTTAGCCACAATTTGTTTTTAGTAAATCCATGCTCACTGCTTGTGATGAGTGTTTCCTTCTCCAGACGGTTTCAAATGGACTTCCTTAAGATATGCATCCTGGGCATTCAGGTGAGCCTAACCCATCTGTAGTTCCATGGGTTCTCTTTTTACCTTTTCTTTACATAGGGGCAGTAAGTTTCCAGGCTTCTGGTACCTCTCCCATCTCCCACACCTTCAAAAATGTTATTACCAATGCCTCCAAAATCACTTCTACCACTTCCTTCAGTACCTTGGGATGATATTCAGCAAGCCCTGCCCTGCTCTTTCTGGAATCTAGCATTTTAGTTCTGTTGACTTGAGATCATTCAGACCCATCAAAAGCTCTCTGACCATTTCTTTCATTATCTCATCACTCAGCATGGCTCCTTCCTTATCCAAATAATCCATATTAGCTGTCTGGTCACAGCTTAGTTTTTGTGAGGAGATGGAGACAAAGTATGTGTCGAGTAGCTCTGCCTTCTTGGTGGCTTCTGTTAAGAGTTCCCCTTAGCTATTTAACAGTGAACTGCAGCACACCTTGTGGGTCTGCTACCCTCAGTCCCAGCACGTGGAGGTCTGACCCATTTGCTGCTCTCTCCAGCCCCACCCCACCTCCGTCTCCCACCTGCCATTCTTTTGATGTTATTGTTAGTTTATTCAGGTGATGGTCCCTGGGAGCACTTTCTCTGGAGCTCCCCATGCCAGCTTTTTCCTTGCTACTACAGCAGACCCTTGCCATTCATGGGGAATATGTCTAGTGATCCCCACAAATGGTGAAATCCATGAATACATACTGTACTGCGTCACAAATGGTACATGCCCCCGGCGGCTGGGGGGACACGGCTGTGCTGACAGCAGTGGGGGTGCAGTGGTGGAGGCGGGAGCTCAGTGGTGGCAAGCGCAGAGCTCCCACAGATGACGATGGCACTGTAACAGTGTCATCATGCTGCCAGCGGGGAGACAGCATGGGTTGGCACGGCACCATGAATATTCGAAAAGGTGAATGCCAAATCCATGAATAGTGAGGGCTTTCCTGTATGTCTACACTTAATCCTTGGGGTCTCTGTACTTCTCTCAAGATGCCTCCCCTTTAAGGATCCATCTCACAGGCCTCCATGTGCCTGTTGGGGAGTCAGCCATCTTGGCTGCCTTTTCACCTGGCTAAGTCCTCAGCCCTCACTCAGCTTGCTCCGTTTGTGCCCAGGCCCTGGCCCTCTCAACTCTATCCTAGCTCACTCCCCCTGCCCCCTTGCAGGGGCTTGACACCCAGAGTGTCCCAGGCACCCGGCTACATGGTATCCACTTCCCTTTCAGCCACAATCCAGTCTGCCGGTTAAACTGAAAAAAAAAATCCCAACCTAACTGGTCCTAACACAAATACAAACCTCTCTGGGTCACCAAGGTACCACTTTTGGACTGGCCTGATTGCCCCCTTGATGACCAGAGGCAGGACTTATATGGCCCAAGCCCAGCCCCCTTCTGGTCATGTGATTTCATCCTCTGCTCCCATCATCCAGGTTCTGCTCATTTACTCATTAGCAGTCTGTCTTTTCAGCCCATGGCTTAGTTCACATGGGCAGCTCACATCTCCTGTGGCTTAGCCCACAGGATGTCTGCAACCTGCCTCCAGCTACATTCCCCCCTTCCTACTCATAGGTGCAGGGTTTTACATGGACCCACAGCTTATTTGGTCATTCTTTTCTGGCCAACATACTTACAGAACCTCTTCTTGCTATCTTTAAACTCCCTCAGAGGCAGCTCATTTTTTGCCTTTGCCTTCCTGATTTTCTCCCATCAGGTTCTTGCTATTTACTGGTTTTACAGTTTTTCTTGTCCCACTGTCTTCCTTTTCTAGTGCTTACTCTTAATGGATTTATAGACAGCAGTTATATCCTGCCTTGACCTTCATTTGGCTGAGCTAAACAAGCCATTCTCTTTTAGTTTCCTCTCATAAGATTTGTTTTCCATCCATTCCATCAGCATTAACTTTCTCTACAGCTTTACCTAGTTCTTAGATAAGAAAAGAATATGTTTACGCCAGTAGTCCTCAACCTTTACAGTGCATGGGCCAGATGAGTGGGGCAGAGCCAGTCAGCACACAGCCCAGGCTGCAGACAGGCCTTGGCACACCAGGGCAAAACCAGTATGCGGGGCCATGTTATCCTACTCATGGGGTTCCCATGAGTAGGATAACATGGTCCCGCATATGTAGTAACAGGGGAATGATGGCAGCATTAATTGCTATAGGACTCTCAGAGCCATGGCAATTTACACTGCCACCACTCCCCCCACTGCCATATTTCTACACTCATGGGGAGCCCCATGGGCTAGACAACTCAGCTCTGTGGGCTAGATGCAGCCCATGCACCATACCTGGAGCAACACTGGCACTGGAAGCCACACTGAGAAACAGTGTCTGTGCTAAAATTGTGCATCCTTGTCAGTTTTGGCAATAGCTTGGGAGACTAATAAAATAGCCACTGCAAGTAAATGTCCTGAGGTCTATGGGGCCTAAGAGAATTTCTTCCAGCCCCTCAAGTTCTGTTTAGTTGTTACATTGTGCCCTGTGCTACTTCCATAGTCCAGCTATTCATGCCCATGACAATGGCACAAACACTTGTAAACACTGTGAGATTTTTTGTAGAAAAAAGGATGGTCCTGCTGTTAGGACACTGCCTTTGGATCAAGGGAACCTGAGTTTAATTTCCTACTACACCACAGAATTGCTGTTATCTTGAACAATTGCTAAACCTCTCTGCACCTGACCTTCTTATCTCTGAACTGGACATAATAAAGCTACTCCTTATTAGCTTTATTGGGTGTGAGAAGGCATGAGAGATGTATATGGTACATCAGATAATAAGCTTTTCTCTTCCACATGGAATTCATTTTACATGATAAGGGATGCCAAAATTCTACACCAAAGATTAAAATTCTTTGTGGGAAAGATTTCAAATAGTAATGACGACACAGACACCTGGATGATTTTTAATACAATTCTGATACTGAAAAACAATCAAAGAAAATAATTAAAATTATAAAACATATTCTTATTATATATTCTCAAGCAAAGTCTGTTCAATGTGAAATAAGTTTGTTACCTCATAAGCAAATTTTGATCCTTCTGGATGGATAATGTACAGGCCAGATGGAGTTTTTGAAACAGAACCTACGGTATCTTTAATATCAGTGCAATCCAGTCCTAGAAAACAAATTATTCATTGCAGTGCAGGCTAAGCACTGTAAAACCAAATACCGGTTAAACATATATAGGCAGACATTTTGCTAAGAATGTTTGAACCATCTCAAATTATATTTTGTTGTAGATAAAATATAAAATGATCATTTATCATAGTTTTTTTAATGAAAATTTTCTCAGGTATGATCAGAAAATGACAAATTTTAGAGAACTTCCATTATACTATACCCCTTTAGAAAGTTCCTACAGATTTCTTCTTCTGGCCAAAGATAAAGATGGAATATAATTTGTAATAAAAAATAGCACAGTAGAGAATGTAAATATTACACATCATAGGTCTGATCCTACAGGTTATTTCGTATTAAGAATGCCCTTCATTTGAAAGCCTGTCTAAATCTATCCTTATCATGTAGTTGCTCCAGTAAGAGATATCCACAAAAATCCTTGCCTCACATGCTGAGTCAATGGAAGTTTTATCCAAGTAAGGATTTCAGGATAAGACTCTAAAGTAATTGCTGACCTTTCTTTGCAGATATTTGGATTCATAGTTTATTAATCATTTAATCAAACTATATATCAAAACTGCTCTGTTTCTGAGTTTGAGCTCAATTACTCGTTTACTTAGCAAAGTGAGCAGTCTCATTGAAGTTAATGGGACTTCTTGAAAGTAAATTTCCTCTGCTTGGAAGGGTGAAAACAAAGAGTACTTATGTGAAGCAGAGGTTTTGTACTTAGTTTTATGCACAGGTGTGACTTTTACCCAGAAGAAGCAAAGAAGCATTAATTTACAAGGTACTAAGAATCCTGTCCTCTCACTACAGAAAGAACTCAGCACCCCACAGGATCAAGTCTGTTCAAGTCACAGGATCAGGCCAAGTCTAAGCGTGATACTTTGCATGATTTTTTCCACTTAAGAGTAAGCTTGGTTTAAAAACAGCAGTAGGAGCTGCCATTATCAGGAACAAAGTTCATGTTTGCTTAAAATCTCTCCCAAGCATGCAGTTGGTCCAACTAACGATATCACCCCTCAAAAATATCTTTGCCTCTTGCATATTTCCTAGACCCTCAGAGCTACAACATTATTTCAACACTTAACACCTTTAAACATTTTACAAATTTTCCAAAGATGATATATGGAGAATGAACACCAAGTAGGTACTATAAATCCGATATTTTCTTCGCTGTGCTTTTCTTATTTTTTTGCCAGGATATCATAAAGGTAAACAGTGAAGTGTAAAGGTTAAGCAAGGTAAGTATTTACCATGAGATTGAACTGTTTTGTAAGGAAGCAGATCCAAATGTTTTTGCAATACTTCTGCATTCAAAAGAAGGACCCTGTTCATAAGTTCATTCACCTGCAAGCATAAGGTCATTTGAATATACTCAGACTGGAGCAGCAAGATTTGAATTCTAAAGACTTGCTTATTCCCTCCCAGATGCGCATGCTCTGAAATTTATTTTACTGACAAATAGCAATGCACATGCCTAATGTATTAATGTAATGAATTCAACACACAATTTTCCACATCTTGTGTCTGTAGTCTATTAGGTCTTCAACCAACTAGCACCAACATCAAGAAAAGTCTTTCAGTGGACCAGCTGGGACTTTGACCAGGCCCATATATCTATACAAAGTGAGTGTACACTGTAAAGCACAGTCAAATTAGCATGGCAGTATTGTCCATGGCATTTATACAAGTGTAAATCACTGTCCAAAGTGGAAGGCAGTGGAGAACCACATCTGAGTTTTTATTGTTTTAATTAAAATATAAACGTTAGATAAGCAACGACCATGCTAAATTAAAGGAAATTCACTAAGTATAAAGGAAAATGAGTACCTGATTTGAAAGATAATCCAAAGACGACTGTTGATCATCCATCATATTTCTTATCATTTGTTTTGTACTTCTTGCATATTCAACAAGAGAACTCTGCAGATTTCCTTGAAAAGAGGTATTGTCAACCATTATATTATAAAACTAAAGAACCATTTTAAGCTGAATAAACTCCATATCTGTTTCATAAAGTTTAAGGCCACTGACAAACATTCAGTTGAAAGGTATGATGGGATCTGTTCTGCAATCCCAAGATTCATACCTCCTGCCATGCTACATGTGCATGGCAGGATGTGCAATTTTGGGATGGTGGATCTATCTATGCCGTACTTGCCAGTACAAATAGGGACTATGCCCTACTTGCCAGTACAAATAAGGTCTAGCAAAAGTGCCCAACCAGCTGATTGTCAGCTGGCTCCAGGGACCCATTAGACAGTTTGAGCCCCTGGAGCTGGCCACTAACCAGCTGCCTTGTGGGGCAGGTGCTGGTACATATTCTTAGGCAGAATCAAATAAATACTGCATAGTGTAGTGTACTGTTCACTGCTGAAGCAAAAGCTTTTCTCAAAAAATACATACTGCACATGTACTGTTTTTCTCCTCGTAACATCTTTGCTTGAACACTGCATGGTACAAGGCATTGTTCTTTTTGCTTTGAAATAGCTGTTGATTTATTTTTCTCACTTGCTTTATGGGGTTCTTCCACAACATTGACATTGGTTGTACCCTGTTATACCAAACAATGGAAAGAAAAATAAATTAATCATAAAACATATATAAAATAGTTCCTGAGAATCAGAAACAAGGCAGGTTATCATTTACATTTTCCACCACATCAGCCTTTTAAAAAGTTCAAGTAGTGTAAACTATAATTGTGACCTAATAAATCACAGAAAAAACAAAGTTTTATATCCTGCAAAATTCTCTGGAGTGTTTCCTGCTCCGCAGCATCTCACAGGATTGAGACAGGGATGAATTTTAAAATTTTTTTAAAAGTTGCTAACCTTTACACTGTGCATTGTAAACCATGGACCTGAGCTGCCAAATACTACTGGGCCATTCACAATACAAGAGGCATCATATTCACAAGAAGATGCTTCCCATACCACATCTAAATTAATATATTTACAGTCTGCTGAAGGGGTAGGTCCTTAGTGAACTCCATAGGAAAAAAAAGTCTTAAATTCCTTTGAAGTGGAAGGTAAATATTCACATGGACACATTTAAATAATCAGATTTTAAGGTAAAGTATGTATTAGAGAAAAGGAAAGTAGTGTCAAAATTCTTTCCCCATAACTTTTTGTGGATTTATTAAACAATTTTAATATGGGGGGGGGGGGCATTCCTATGTCCCTGGTCCTGTGCAGAAGACCATACAAAGAGAAAAAAACCCCATAAAAGTAAATATTCAAAGATCTGTCAAGGTAAGAAATGGAAAAATATTTTCTCCAATTCCTTTTGGTTATGAGACTCTTAAGCGTCCCTTATAACAATACTTGCAACAACTCATAACAGGATAGTGTAAAACTGTGGCCCCTAGCTCATGGGCAGCACACTGCCTGTCAGACCCTCTGATACTGACCACAGCCACAGAGAGAAAAACAGTTAAAACTGAGGTTGACAGACAGACACCTACAATAAAGCCTACAGAGCTCCATTGTCTGTTTCCTTTGTATAATTAGTTGGTTTGTTTCTTAAGCTGCAGCGTCCAGTCTCTTATTTCAAAATAGACACAAAGCAACCCTACCATAAAAATGATGGTGTTATTCCCAGTATGTCATGTGTTAGCTCTGGGATAGCAAAGATTAAGGACCAAAGATTTACTTGTACATTGCTCTGTGAAAAAGAAAATACAGCAATTGACTTTCCAAATGTTCTTTTCCTGTACAAGGCTGATTCTACTGCTTATTAATATCAGCATTTTAGCAAGACCATGTATTGTGTTTATAAACTGTGGTTTTTCAAACTGAGGTATATTTTTTAAAACATTCAGATTTTAAAAGGAAAAGCTCATTTAGCCCTGAATATTTCTTCACTATACTCATCCTCCCTTCCTGCTACAGATTCCTCCTTCTGGCAGTGACTCTATAGTAGCATAACACTGGAAAGTTTTCTGCCGGGAGCTGATTTTTACTTTAAAAGGTGAAAGTTAAAATTGTAAAATCTTTTTGTTTTCTTTTAAGGCAATCTTCTGAATTAGTTCTACATTTACGTCTTTTGTCTCCTCTGTAGATTACTGTGTTTCTTTCTTGGGCCACAGCATCCAGTCTCTTATTTCAAAATAAACACAACACAAGAAAATTTATGTAACAGTTAAAAATAGCTTTCTTGAACCACAGTTTTATACCAAGGTTTCATTGTGGCTACCCACCAGATGTTCAATTAATGGCCCGCCCATCTTTCTTATCCAGTATGTATTTAAAAACAAAATCAAAAACACAAAAGTTTATGAACAAATAAAAAAATCAGATTCTAACCTAAGTTATACAGGTCTAAATTTGAGTGACAGAAGCAAATAAATTAGTCTGGATTTATATTGATGTAAATAAGATCAGATTCTGGCCTTAAGATTCAAATGTTAAATAAAAATCAAATTTAAAAAAGCTGTGTTCCACCGTTAATTAACTGACTTGTTGCTAACAATTTTGACATATTTTTCCTTATCAGAGGACACTTAACTGCTCTATACTTCATAATCCATCTGGAATAAGACCATCTATTTCAAAAACATCTCTCAGTATTCTGAATCTCTATTCAGTTGCATTAATTATCTTATCAGAGTAATGTAATTAAGAAGCTTACCTTAGTAGAACAGGGTCTGATGCTACCTAACACAATCTTTCCTCCCCAACTGAATAAAAATATATTCAGACAAATCAATGAAGTTGCACTAAAGTGGATCATCTTTTACTTGAAGAAATGCAAATGCCTTGCCTGGTTTCAGATTTCTGTGGAAAGGATTGTACACTATGAAGTCTTAAGTTAAGTATTTGGGAATGCTTACAGCAAAAACAGCAGCCAACACATGTATCCTTTTATGCCTAGATTTAATAAAACATATTTCATTTACACAACAGATTGTTGCATCTCATATAATACATTGTTTTCACCCTGTAGGCAAGTACTTCATATTACCCCATATCACAGAACTAAATATATTAACACTTTAGTTTAATTAGATTGTGCTAGGTCTTGTTATATGTTACCATTTGAACATGCACTGACTAGATCAGGTTGGTTAAAAACAAATAATCTGCATCTTAATCATTTTAAATGTGTTTACCTTGAAAATGAAACTACTGTATTGTTGTACCAGCAGTGCTGAGGAAGCACTTTCAGAATATGTAGGTTTCTGGTTTTAACTTAAAAATGATAACTACACACTGTGGTTTAAAAAAAAAAGATCTGAGACTATGCGACTAAAAAAAGTAATTCATTTGTGCTATATTGAAATTTTTTTATAGCGGCCAGTAATAGATTTTAGAGATCTCTCAAGCTCAGTTTGACATATCTCTAGGAATAAAGGGAATGAGAGTGGGCCAACTTTTAAAATAGTTTAAGGAAAAAAGTATTTTCCCTTTGCTATATGATCATACTATGCCTAAAAATCTGAAAAACAGGAAAAAATCAACACTTAAAAGCATGAAGCCTTAATTATAAGCTCTATAAAATGTTCACACCCAAAAAGTACCTGGATTTGGAAACTGAATCTTACATGACAGTTGTGGATGCTCATCTAAGTCAACGGCAGCTTGGAATATTCAGTATCACTCAAAATGAGACCTTCAATTGTTATAAACGGTTTCACAGCATCTCTATATAACATCGAAAGACACCAATAACTTCTTTGTTCATATTTTAGTCAAGCACGAGGAAGTGTGCTAGCTGCCTAGAGACCATGTGGTGCCTTCTTCTACGCTGTATGAATCATGATTCGAGCTCAGGATGAGTTATCCCTCTGGTGGTCAGTCATTACTTACACAGCGATGACAGGAGACCAATTCCCCCTAATACCAGCCTTAAAACCAGCAGGTCAGAGACTACTCTGATCCTACTACCTGGCCTTGACACTGGCCCCTGCTCTTCTGGTAACTGTGTCAGATTCTGACTTTGGGCTTCCTCCCAATTGTAACCCTCAGCTTCTGACCCTGGGATTATTCTTCACTCTGATCCTGGCCAAGTGTGACCTGTGACTTCCTAACTCTGGCTTCTGGACCTTGGCCTGCCTCTGATCATGATTTCAGCACTGGATTCAGGGTGTAGCCCTGGATTCAGCTCACATCCCAATTCTGACACGTGCACATGGGTGAAAAAGGATGGAGTCAGATCCTTGAGTCTGCTATTCCTCCTTCCGTGTAGCATGGCCGAGTGGAACTCACAGAGAAGTACTGCAACAAAATGAAGGGCCATAGCAGATTAATTCCCTGGCAAAAACAGCAAAGTGGCCTGCTCCTGTGGGGCAGGGCAGGGCAGGGCAAGGCAGGGCAGTAAACCTATAATCTAGCTCAGTGGTTCTCAACATTTTAGCCTTGAGGCTCCTCTCACTGCAGTCAAGACTCCCATTGGAAAATATCAGCTCTTAGTTTTCATTTGATTTTTGACTGCATAAAAATAATAGAGCAATTCTCCTGTTGCTAAGAACTCAGAAAGACCACAAAAGGTCACAATGCTTTTAACACGGTGGGTTCCTACTTAAAATCTCCAGGTTTATCTTGTGAATCATGTTTTACACACTTAATACTGCTAACATTGTACTGAATCCCACCCAGCTGTGAAGCTTGGGTGACCTACAGGGAACACCTGAAAAGCCTGGAGTGTTATCACCGGTGGAAGATCCTTGGCATAAAGTTGGAGGATCATCACACTAGTGTCCTCACCGATGCCAACGCCACCAGTATGGATGTGTTGATTATTTGACATCGGTTGTGGTGGACAGGGCACTGTGTGCAAATGTCTGATGTACGTTCGCTGAAACAACTGCTATGCTCCCTACTCAGCCAAGGACAAAGGACACATGGGGGCCAGAGGAAATGCTTCAAGGACACCCTCAAGGCAAACATTAAAAAGTGTGGCATTGACACCACAAATTGGGAAAAACTAGCCTGGGACAGGTCTACGTGGCTTGCTTTGAGGAAAACCAACTTGCCCTGGAGACAGAAAACCAACAGAAATGGAAGGAAAGGAAACAGGACCGAGAAATCTGTGGTTCGACCCTCCCTTTAACCACCACCTGTGGCATTTGCCAGAGTCTGCGACTCTAGGGATCTTAGCCAAACTGACTTATCTGCAATCCTTTACTTGACCCATGGGAGTGATCATCCTCAATCCTGAGGGATCACCGCTGTAAATCCCACAGGACACCTGAAAGGATCTCAAGGCACCTCAGGGTGCCTTGATCTAGCCCATAAATGGTTAGGAATTGATCTTTACTCCTCACTCAGGCAAAACACCCAATGCCCTCTTTCAGACTAAGAAATATTGAAAAATAAAGCTCATCAATTAACAACAGTTCAATAACCAGTTGGCAGTCATTCAAGATATGCTTGTCGGTAAATATGCATTACAAAGACATTCAGTCACAAATGTATTTTAATTATCTGATGTTTCTAACGTATTACATGTAAAAGACAAGTTAATGAAAACATCATTAACATTACAAAATAAAACACTAAGAGGTTAGGAAATTCCAGGATTAAGGGAAAGATGATTCACTTTGCCTGTATACATGACTGGAGCCACAATCCCTGGATGGGCTTTTATGGAAACAGGAATGGAGCCTCTCTCAATAAACATTAAGTTGCTGTTAAAAAGTCTGACACACTTTCCCCCAAACAGTCAGAAAAATGGTTTAGCACAGTTTTAACATTCTGTTTTCCCTTAACTTCATTCTAAAACAAGGATGAATTGTTTTTTTGAAAGCAAATAAATAAATCTGTGAAAGAGAACATGCAAATGAAAATGTTTAACCTGAATGATTAGGGGTTGGTAAAGCTGAAGTTCTAAGCAATCAAAAACAAGTTAAAAAGAGAAGTGCTATCTATTTTAATGACACCAGTTGCCATCAGCATCCCATTATTAACAACCATTGAAACTGTTTCTTTATTTTGAAAGAAATAATACTAATTGTAAAATGTATGACCCTTCACTTTTAATAATTAGAAACTAATAAAAATCTGTCAAGTTTGATACAATCAGATTATATCAACCGAATCTTGACCAGGTCACAAAATCGTTGG
>NW_017729032.1:28466804-28470370 GCF_001723915.1 Gavialis gangeticus
AGTCAGAAAAATGGTTTAGCACAGTTTTAACATTCTGTTTTCCCTTAACTTCATTCTAAAACAAGGATGAATTGTTTTTTTGAAAGCAAATAAATAAATCTGTGAAAGAGAACATGCAAATGAAAATGTTTAACCTGAATGATTAGGGGTTGGTAAAGCTGAAGTTCTAAGCAATCAAAAACAAGTTAAAAAGAGAAGTGCTATCTATTTTAATGACACCAGTTGCCATCAGCATCCCATTATTAACAACCATTGAAACTGTTTCTTTATTTTGAAAGAAATAATACTAATTGTAAAATGTATGACCCTTCACTTTTAATAATTAGAAACTAATAAAAATCTGTCAAGTTTGATACAATCAGATTATATCAACCGAATCTTGACCAGGTCACAAAATCGTTGGACGCAGGTGTCGCGGTGGACGTAGTCTTTCTGGACTTTAGGAAGGTCTTTGACACTGTCTCTCACCCCACTCTTGTTAAAAAATTAGGAGATTGTGGTGTCGATGCCTATAGTCAGAATGGTTGCCAACTGGCTGGAGGGCCGCACCCAGAGAGTGGTGGTGGATGGATCATTTTCGACCTGGAGGGATGTTGGCAGTGGGGTCCCCCAGGTCTCGGTCCTTGGGCCCGCACTGTTCAACATCTTCATCAGCGACTTGGACGAGGGGGTGAAAAGCACACTGTTCAAATTCGCAGATGAAACGAAGATGTGTGGAGAAGTGGGCACGCTAGAAGGGAGGGACAGGCTGCAATTGGATCTGGACAGGTTACAGGGGTGGGCGGATGAGAATAAGATGCGATTCAATACTGATAAGTGCAGGGTACTGCACATAGGGAGAAAGAACCAGCACCATACCTACAGGCTGGGGAACTCCCTTCTCGTCAATACAGAGGCAGAAAAGGATCTTGGAGTCATTATAGACTCCAAGATGAACATGGGCTGCTAATGTGGGGATGCAGTCAGGAAGGCCAAGCGTACCTTGTCACGCATCCACAGATGCATCACGAGCAGGTCCAAGGAGGTGATCCTCCCCCTCTATATGACATTGGTCAGGCCGCAGCTGGAGTACTGCGTCCAGTTCTGGGTGCTGCACTTCAGGAGGGATGTGGACAACATGGAGAGGGTCCAGAGGAGGACCACTCACATAATCAGAGGGCAGCAAGGCAGGCCCTACGAGTAGAGACTATGAGACCTGAACCTGTTCAGCCTGAAGAGAAGGATGAGGGGGGTCTGGTGGCTGTCTATAAACTAGCCAAGGGAGACCAGCAGCCAATGGGAGAGTCCCTGTTCTCCCGAGCACTACTGGGAGTAACACGGAATAACGGCCATAAGTTGACAGAGAGTAGATTCAGACTAGATATCAGGAAGCGCTATGTCAGTCAGGGAGGCTAGGATCTGGAACCAAGTTCCAAGGGAAGTGGTGCTTGCTCCTACCCTGGGGGTCTTCAAAAGGAGGCTAGATAGACACCTTGCCGGGGTCGTTTGACCCCAGTACTCTTTCCTGCCATGGCAGGGGGTCGGACTTGATGATCTGCTTAGGTCCCTTCTGACCCGACCAACTATGAAACTATCTTGTAGGTTCCTTTTATAAAAGCAAGCAATGAAGCAAACACTATTATTTCTCATAAGGTAGCCCCTACATTAAAATCTTGTGGGGACTTGTTCCCCATCACTTACAGTAGGGATGTCAAACTCACCCTGCCCTGCAGACCAGATGACTGGTATAGGACTGGCCCACAGGACGTATTTGTCCCAGGTACCCCATACCTCTTCCCCTGTATACCTGATCTGGTGATTGCTCTAGCCTGTCTGGGACCCATACTGCATGCTGCAGAGATTTTGGAGTGACTGGAATGGGCACTGCATTCAGTGCAGTCTGGCTGAAATGACACACTGTGGCCACCCCAGCCAGACTGCACCACATGCAGTACCCACTTCAGCTGGTCAGGGACCTGTCCTGCATGTACACACCAGGATCCACGCTGCACACAGTATAGGTCCCAGACTAGCTGAAGCAACTTCCAGATCAAGTATGTTGGGGTAAGGGAAGAGGGTCCCACACTATGTCCTGTATTGGTCTGATCAGACCCAGGGGACATCACCAGGGACTGGATGGCCAGAATATGCTGCAGACCAGATCCAGCCCCCAGACTATGTCCAACACCCCTGCTTCAGTACATCAGTTATTACCAGATGATCTGAGTCATTTCTCCACTCTTTCTGTGTTGTTGGAAAGCTGAGAGTAGGCTGCTTCCTGTCCCTAAAGCAGGGGTGAGCAAACTGCGGCCTGCAGGCCGGATGCGGCACACCAGGCCATTCTATCCTGCCCATGGAGCCCCTAATATTTTAAAAAGTTAGTATTTTTCTGCCCCTGGCTGCCTGTCATGTGGACCTCAATGCCTTGCCAAAACTCAGTAAGTGGCCCTCTGCCCAAAACCATTGCCCACCCTGCCCTAAAGGAATCCCAAGAACTACCTCAGTTCCTCAGAGACCTCAGCTGGCAGCTCCTCCTTGAAGCAGTCAACAGGGGCATATATCTGGCGTGCTTTATGGATGCTCCTCACACTTTTGCCAAAAGAGGCAGACACTGGCGCACGCCTACCTCCAGTAACCCAGGTTGCAGTCCCTTTACTGCTTCCACCAAAACCTCCTGCTATGGCTGCTCTTCTTCCCACGTGTTCTCCATTATATCCTCCCCATCCATAGCCCCACCAAGCTCTGGATAAGCTGGCCATCTAGCAGACCATGAAGGAGGCTCTGACCATGGGGAAGCCGGATGAGTGTGAGGCTTTCCTCTCACTCCTTCGCACACATCTCCAGGAGGAGTTTTGCTAGCAGGTGTGTACAGGCTCCTTTGTCTCTTTCAGGGGGCAGTGGGTGCTGGACAGTGCGCTCTGCTCTGGGCCCCTTTCTGGATCCCTGGTTCTGAAACTGCAACCTTGCTCCCAACCGGTCATCTTTGTTTTATTTGTCCCTAGTTATCTTCTCTGTGGCCTTTCAGGGGTGCACAATCCCATGGAAGTAGCAAACAGGCCTGTCCCTAAAGGATGGAGCTATGGCAGCGGTGGTTCATCTCGCATCCCTCTGAACCCAAAGCCCGCAGACACGGCTCCCCATCCATGCCAAGCAAGACACGGCAGCCAGGATCCCTGGGGGCTCCTAGGGTCACAAGGAGCTCAATAGAGGATCCGATCCACCTTTCCGGCGAGCTGCCGCTCCCACTCTCTTCCCCACTTGATCTGCTGCTCCCCACGCCCGCCGAGCCCGCCGTCTCCTCTGTCACCGGCGCTGCTCCCGCCCCCAGCATTTGGCCGCCGCCCCCACTGCGCATGCGCGGCTGCCCCGCCCTGCCCCAGGCCCCGCCCCTGGTTCCCGTTGCGAAGGCAGCGGCGTCGCCGGTTGCCGGGATGACGATGGAGGCCGCGGCCGGGGCAGGGCCCTGCGCCCGTAGGGCGCCCTCCGGGCCGGCAGCGCAGACGGGGAAGGCGGCAACAGCTCGCGGGTGATGAAGCCCAGCGGGAGCCTCGCCGCGGAGGCCCGCTGCGGCCCCTCCGCCGCCCACA
>NW_017729032.1:28470671-28474418 GCF_001723915.1 Gavialis gangeticus
TGAATGCACGGGACTGGCAGTCGGGGCAGGGGCTCTGCTCGACCTCTGACAGGTGCTCCTAAGCCCTGCGCAGGTTGCAGCCAGGCCGAGTCCCCTTCCCCCCAGAGACCAAGCTATACCCCCACTCGGGGCACCCTCCAGACCCGGCCCCCAGGCAGAGCGGGCGCTGCCCATCTGGCCCTGGGCACCACTGCACTCCTTACTGCTTAAAATGAGGGGAGTTTTCAGTTCCCCCGCTGGAATATTATTGCATGTTGTAGGTAGCACCAAGTTCACAGGGATGTGGCACTGGGCCAGGCCAGTGAGGGCCACATCTTCACAGGGCAACCCGGCTTCCTGCCTTGGCAGTGTGTGCATGCAGCGTGCTGCTGGGAGGATTCACACCCTGCAGACCCCTGATGTTGTTCACAGAGTTACTCTCTATATGGAAGAGAACTGAAGAAGCCTTGGGATTTTTAGAGGATGGTTGTAGCTGCGATGGTCTGGGAATTACGCTGGCTGTGCTGGAGAAATACTTTGCTGTTGCTGTACCGCTAAGACGTACCCATGTGTGGTGGTGGTGATGTGCAGCTCAGGTGCTGGCGCTTTTCAGCATTTGTGTTACTGAGCTCTGAACAGGATTAGATGGCAGGCTATGCTCTTTGTACCCTTTGCTTGTCCCAATGCTGCTGCATGCTCTTGTTTGGTACTACCAAATATGCCTGATTTAAAAAGCTTATATTTGTTTCCCTACTCTAATCTCTCTTTCTAGTCATGGGATTTTTAATGTAACCTTTGTTGTAGTATTGGATCATAAGGATAGTGTTGGATCATAAGGACAGTGTGTGATTTTTACATTATAGTTTATTTGCTCTTGTTGATTGTATTGTGAACAAGATTCAGAAAAACTCTTCATTCCTGACCCAAGTGTTTCATTATCTGCAATGTAAAGATAAGATTAAACAGTAAAAGGTGTATGTAGACGTGTGGGACGTCTATAATTACAGCAGATTAATCAAATCTACTAGAATGGGCTAATTAGCATGCTGCAGCAGCCTTGGTGTCTCGTGTATTGAGTGTCTTCGCTCTTCAAATGGTGGCGTGGGGCGCTTTAACTAAATGATAAGTGTAAAGCCCCAGCAACTTGTTATGGTCATAGAAACTGAGAGATGGAATTACTCTCTTTATGAATGTACATTATGATAATACCTTTTCTATATCTGCATTCTGTTGCTCATGAATACAATTTACTTCTCAAAAAGGTACGTAATAAAGCACCAGTCCTTCAGTGAGATCCATGCAAACAGAAAGAATCCTATTTTTAATCTATACCTGAGAATTACAGCTTGTTTTTTAATCCATCTAGTACATAGTAAGAATACTGACTAAGAATTTCCAAGATTTTAGCTATAACTTCCTTAACTAAATATTAATAGAACCGTAACGTTTCATCTTGGAAAAGATTTAGAAGAAGAGCGTCAAGCGTTACGGGAGGATCAAAAAATATATCGAAGTCGGGCACGAAAATATTTTACAGAGACAAATAGAAGAAGAAGGTAACCTCGTGTTAATAACCTATGGACTTAAATAATGGCACTGCTTCATTCCAAGGGAATCCAGGGTTTAAGGGTTCGTTAATTTTGGTTGCTATAGGGCATCCAAAATATAAAAAGAACTGTGCAAGTACACACCAGAGTTGGTCATTATTTTAAAAACCCATAGTAGCTAATTTGTTTATCACAATTTACTTTATTCTTTGTCTTGTGGGTCTGATTTGGATTCCTTGTGTTCCCACTGAGTGGGAGCTTTGGGTAGGCAACAAATACGGGATTGAGCCCTTTTTATACAGAAGTAGGTAGTAATGAAGGCCTCTTGAGAGAATATTTGAAAAGGTGCATATGAATTTTCTACTATTTCACCATGTTTCAATTACGTATCTTGAGTCAGTCATTTAAGTGCCACAGTAGTAAATGGCATAGGTTATTTATGTGATACTGTGTGAAATACTGAGATCTGTCAGTAATTCATAAGAGAAACGGTAGATACAGCTTACAAAAAATAAGCTGTATTCTTGAACACAAAGTTATTTGACACAGTCACAGTTTCTTTCAGTGTCATCATTACACATTGTGTAAGTGGTTGAGGTCAAATATTTTAAAATGTAAAGAAAAATTGCAAAGGTAGTAGAGCTGGCTATGAGTGGTCAAACAGATAATCTGAGCAGTGACTTTTGGGAAAGAATAATAAACTAAACCTCAATTGAAAGATGAGACGCCAATTTAGTTTTCTGTTATAGTACTGCTGCTGCAGCTGTGCAGTTTAGTAATTTGATAAATTGCATACATCTCATCCTGAAATAGTATGTTCTAATATAAAAACAGACTATAGATTGTCTTTATATGTATTCTAGATTTCAGTTAAGTTAATATTTGTGAGGCACTTCCATAAACATATCATTATGATTGTTACCTTAAGAAATGTCATCTGATTATAAATTATTCAAGTAATACTATTCAAGAATCTTTGTGTGGTATATATAAATAATTCTTTATTTGGGATCTGAGAATACACAACACATTACAGTTAAATCATTCAAATAATGTGTCAAAGTCTTCTCCAGATAACTAGAAAAAAAACTGTATATGCTTTGTTTAGTCCCGTAGTCCACAAATCGTAAAGGTAAGAAGCATGTCTCAGTGTTAATAAACTGTGAAACCGTGTGTTCCTCTTATGGGGAGAAAGTAACATCAAGGCTAGGAAGCTTATTTGAGTTTCAACTTAATACTTTCCTACCAGTTGTTTCATTGGACAGGAATTGATTTATTTACTCATGGATTGCTCATGAGGTTGTTAGGCCTTCAAAGTTTGTGAATGTCCCAATTCCTATTGTTTTTCAAAATGACACCACAAAGGCAGGAGTACAATCATGTAAAGAGGGCAGCCCACACATTGCCTTCTGTGCTTCTCCATAGTAACATTGAGTATGTGCTGATGTTATACTTAGATTGATCTAACTAGGATTAGATTGATCTAACTCCCAAACTATATATACATTTAGGAAGGTTAGATGAGGCAAAATATGGCCAGCTTGATCTAATCGAATTCACCTGAGGAAGTGTACCAAGTCTGATGAAGCACGGTTAGCCCAGTCTACCAAACGTGTACATTTTTGGAGCATAGCCCTGAAGCTGGGAAAGACCAGCTGCTCTTCCCAGCCCTGAGGCTGTGCTTTTCTTACCCCCCACCGCTACCCTAACTCAGCAATTTTTAGGCCTCCAACACCCCCATCCCCACTGACCCTCCCCCCCATGAACCTGTCAATAAATGTCCCCCAAATTATAAAGATCAATTATGCTAATACAAAATCAATGGCAAGTTCATTTCCAAAACATTATGGTCAGGAAGCCCAGCCATACCTTGTCATGCATCCACAGATGCATCTCAAGCAGGGCCAAGGCGGTGTTCCTCCTCCTCTATGCAACACTGGTCAGGCCGCAGTTGGAGTACTGCGTCCAGTTCTGGGCGTCGCACTTCAAGAGTGATGTGGACAACACTGAGAGGGTCCAGAGGAGGGTCACATGCATGATCAGGGGTCAGCAGGGCAGGCCCTACAAGGACAGGCTAAGGGACCTGAACCTGTTCAGCCTCCGCAAGAGAAAGCTTAGGAGGGATCTAGTTGCCGTTTACAAACTAGTCAGAGGGGACCAGCAGGCATTGGGAGAGTCCCTGTTCCCCTGAGCACTCCCAGGAGTGACAAGAAATAACTGT
>NW_017729032.1:28474560-28476567 GCF_001723915.1 Gavialis gangeticus
GACTTGATGATCTGCTCAGGTCCCTGCCGACCCTACCAACTATGAAACTATGATCTGGTAATGTATTTTGCCCGTTTTTTACTCTCATTTCACTGGTCTAAGTATTCACATTCGTTAAAGCCAATGGGAAAGTGGGCCCTAGATAATTATCTCTAATAAAGAGTAAAATATCATACTGTGAAACAGACTCTTTTCATACATATTGCATATGCAGAATTAACTGATACAATCTTTTTCCCTCATATTCTTTCAAGTAGTAACAAGTGTATAGTCCACATAGGACTGCAAAACCAGTCAACTGCCCATAAAGTTATTTTCATAAAACTAACTAGTAAAAAAATCCACCATCTGCTCAGTCCACTGTTTTAAATTCAGATACATTCTACATAATGCCTATGCAGGGCACTGTTGGTGAAACTGTTACACCTCTTAAAGCTTTAAATTTCAAATTTGCTATAAATGTTTTAGCAGCTTTTGCAGAAATTACTGCTCCACTGACTTGTTTATAGTAGACAGAAAATCTGGGTTAAAATAACAGCAGTCAGGAATTTCTTGTACTAACTCCCCATCTTTACCTCATGCACATCTGCCAGTATGAAATCTGTGATATGACCATCAGTCAGGGGCCAAGGGAGAGGAGATGATCTGACATATTACTTTACCTATTTTTGTATAAATTTTAGATTACGCATCTGAGAGCGAGGGTCTACATCCAGTTCGGGCACAAGAAGTTAACAATATAAGAGTAATTAAGCATAATAACAGCATTTCTTGACACTTAAAACAGAGGCAGGGGTTTATTTTTGACTGAATCAGTGTTGTTTTCAGGGAAAATGATTCAAAGGACTGGGTAAGGAAGCACTTTCACAGCAGTAATAGGCCTTTGCCCATCACCAGCAATAAGGAGCAAGGAGCCCTTCTTGCTTCCATTCCACTGACTGGGAATACAAGAAAGAAGTGCCATAGTATGCTTCAAAGTAATTTTTAAAAATAGAAACTCCAAAGACTGCAGAATGGAGACCATAAACTGGAGAAATGGTCCGCAGTCAATCAGATGAGATTCAAAAAGGACACAAAAGTCCTGCACTTGGGATGGAATACCTGTATGTATAAAACAGACTGGGCAATGAGTGGCTATGCTGCAGTGCTGCAAAGAAGGACCTGTTGTAGAGAACTCGGAAAGACCACAACAGTTTCTGACACCGTGGATTCCTATTTGAAGTCTATAGCTGTGTCCTCATGAGCGCAAATGTGCAGTATGTGGTGCCACAGACCAGCACATGCAGGCATTCCCTGCATTGCTACCTTGCAGCATAGGTGGTTTTCTTGCCCCTGGGAGATCCTGGGGTCAAATAACCCATGCCAAAAAAAAGCAGGGTGATATACGTGCCACCCAAAACCAGAGCCTGGCCAGGTGGAGCCACACTCCGGCTGCTAGGTGGCTCCCTTCTGCAGGAGCACTGTGACTGCAGCAGATAAGGCTGCTGGGGCCTGCACAGCTGCTGGCCCCAGCCTCCCCTACCCCACCTGGGATAACGTGCTGTGTGCCGGAGCATACATGGTGCAGGTGTTCCCTGAGGACAAGTAGCAGCAGCACAAGGTGTGCCACTGCTTCTTGTCCCTGGGGAAATGTGCATTCCCACTTGTGGGGATGCGCCCTATGGGTTTATCTTACGAATCATATGTGGGTGTTTGTACACTTACCATTGCTAGTATTGTGTGGCACCCTTAAAAGTATCTTGTGGTACCCTGATTGAGAATTACTGGTCTACTCTAGTCAACAGAAGCTACTTTCATAGGTTGGATAACACAATACTGCAGATTTTTCTATTGGATTACTCCTTCAATGAGATGCAAGACATAGGGGAAAATGCTGTACATTAAAAACTATTAAGATTTCTTTCTAGGCGTCCTATATTTCATTGCTTTAAAATAGGAAAAAAACAGGGTAAGTAGCAATTAAACTTTAGGAAAGGAGGGGGGGTGGCAATCTATGTCAAGGAGCAC
>NW_017729032.1:28476578-28481991 GCF_001723915.1 Gavialis gangeticus
TAGGTCCCTTCCGACCCTTAATCTATGAAACTATGAAACACTTTATCCATGTTTTACAAATGTGCACTATTTTGTGTAAATTCTTTTTGCCTTCATATAGCTAAATAAGATAGAATTGACTTAGTATAAACTTTATTTGCTGATGGATACAGTAACTAGATCACATTTTCCATTTTCTCTCTCTCATTTGGAATGTTTTTGGATCCTGCAATAGCCTTCTTGGATACTATTTTTTATGTAATATTATTTATGCATAAATTAAAAATGACTTTAAGTCTTTGTTTGAAAATAATTGCTATTGCTTAGTGATGGATCTCTAGCATATGATAACCAAACATACCTCATCATACACATTAGCTAATAAAAGAAGCAACATTATAATAATATTACTTTGCACTTTTATTTGTTGATCTAACAGCACTGCACACATTTACTAAATCTCGCATCAGCTCTGTGTTACCAAAAACTTAACTGAACCACCAAGATTTTTTAAGCGTCCACTATTTTAAGAGAGGCAGGAATTCTTGCGGGTGATGTCTTTTATTGAACCAACTGCATGCTTAGGATAGACATAGGCAAGCTTTCAGGTATCGCAGTACCTTTCCTCAGGCCTCTGGGAGAGAAGACGACACAGCAGAGCTTGAGTTTAATTCGCCATTCCTTGTCCCACTAGCATGGACCTGAGCCAGGGTCCTCCTGGCACTCCACCCTCACCGCAGCAGTAACAGAGGCAGGGGCATGGCCAAACACCAGCCAGCATAGCTCCCTGAGGCAGAGGGCCAGAGAGGAGGTTTATTTTCCCCCCTCTGCCCCTGGGGAGCCCCCCCAGCTTCTGGCCTGCATTTTCTGAATGTCTGTTCACTTGCAAAGATTGAATCAATTCAGGCTCCAACTATTTGAATTTCTGTCCATAGCCCAATAAGTTAATGTATTTCTGTTCCCATGTTTGTCTTGTAAGGGTGTTGAGTAGATTTCTTTTAGCAGAGCGGTTCCCAAACTGGCTCACGACCCCAAATGCAGTCATAACATCAGCAGATGAGGCCACAATAAACATGCCCCCTAAGATTTCTGTGGCCACAGCAGGGTGCAGGGCTGCAGCTGGGCCAGATCAGCTCCCAGCAGGAGCCACTTCTGTGGCCCAGTGTGTGGGACCCATTGTGGGAGAGAGTGCTGCACCATCATGGCCACCAAGGTGAGGCTCATCAGTGGCGGCAGCACAGAGTTGTGCCCACACTACTGCTGGGTGAGCAGGGGGTGCCTCAGCCTGGCAGTCATGGTGTCACGGCACAGCACTCCCTCCCGGGTCCTGCCCACCGTGCTGTGGAGCCCGCAGCGGGAGGGCATCAGGGCAGGGAACCCCAAACCTGCAGTGGGCAGCCCGCATCTTTCCCCACACACAGGCTCTACTCCAGCAGTGCTGCCCAAGGGGAGGGGATGGGGGGTGGAAGCTGGGCTCTGCACTCCTCTCCGGCTGCACCAGCCGTTGCCTCCCACAGGTGGTAGCTGGGGCTCAGGCACTGCTGGGGCTGGGGCTGGGGCAAGGCACTGTGGGCCCTGGCCCTGGGGGACTGGAAGGGCTGTAGGTTGGGAGCAATGGGCCATGCTGCAGAAATGCCATAAATGGGGTCATGCTGAAGAAAAGTTTGGGAAGCACTGCTTTAGCACAAAAGCAGTCATGTCAGGCAGTGAGTGATTTTGTGAAAAAAGTTCTCCTACCTGTGTTTTAGTGTTTCTATCCTGAATCCTTTTTGATCCTTTGGTGATCTTTCTGTTGCATAGTATTTGTATGGTTTTTTACCCACATGGTTGCCATGAGGGCATTTGCTGCACCGGGTGAGGTATACCACATTCTGCCATGAACATGTGCATGATCCATGGAGTCTGACAGTTTTGTTGTGGAGAGTACTGATCGTTGTGACAGTAGAGGTATGTTGACAGGTCTTGCATTTATTTTGAAGGAAGGGCTGGGTCCCATTAGGTGCCTGTTGATCAGGGTGTTTACTTCTGATAATAAGTTGGGCATGGTTAGAGGGCTGTTTGAAGGCCAAGAGAGGGGGTTGGGGGATATTTTTTTAAGGCCTGGTCCTTGACAGGTATAGGTTGTAGTTTGATTCTTCTTATAGGCTCAAGTGTGGGATAGTGACAGTTCAATGGTGTGCAGTCAGTTTTTATCTTGTAGGTTGCTGTGGGATATCTGTGTGGCTTTTTCAAAGATACAGTCTTTCTATTCTAGAGTATTCATGCTCTGAGTAAAGAGAGTTTTTAATTTGGCAAGATGAATATCCTGGGTATTCTCCTGAGAGCAGATGTGGTGGTGTCTGAGGGCCTGACTGTAGATCACCCCTTTTTTGCTGCGTTTAGGCTGATTGCTGGTGGAAGTAGGTGTGGTAGTCTATGGGTTTTCTGTGTAGGATGCCCTCTTGGATATACACTGTGGCATCTAGAAAGTTGATGGTAGTGCAGGAATATTCCAGAGAATTTGATTGAAGAGCTGTAGTTGTTAAGTCTGCAGTGTAAATCAATAAGTGAGTCTGGGTGCTAACTCAAGATGATGAAAATGTTATCTATGTAGTTCAGGGATACATAGGCTAAAACACTGGGGCCCAAACATAGAAATGTTACTTTTCTCCTCCTCCCCTGATCATTTTTTCCATGACTTGTGCTCAGGCACATGTGTACCTGGGCTGTATATGTACATCTGTACACATTCAGTTTACAGCCAGTGTACACATGCAGGATTAAGCATCCAAAGCATAAAGTGGGGCCAAAAACAGCCAGGTAGAGGGCTAGAAAACTGCCACTTAGATGAGCAAGAGCAAATAGCATGTCACCCCTTTCGTCTTCTCACAACAGAAGAAACAAGGCAGTTCTGCCTAAAGTACTCAAAGATACAATGCTGTTTGTTGGAAAAATCCAGTGAAATTGTGTCAAAGACAGAAAAGCTGTTCATGCGAAAATCATCTGACTTCTCTTCAACCAGTGCAGGATCCCTGTGACTGTTAAGACAGTCCAAATCCTTAATTTACCACATGCTGTTTCTGACTTTCCTGAACGTGACCTCCGCAATGCAAGTAGTGTGTGGTCGTTGTATCCTGAGACTTGAATTAAATCTATCTACATGAAATCTATTTACAATATATTTTCTATGCATTTTTTTCTGTTGGTCACTTTGTGTTAGTTAAACACAAGCATTTTCTTTAAAATTATGTTTTGAAAATCATGCACACATGCACTTTCATATCCGTAGTAGTGGTTTCCTGTTTTCATTATATGTTGCATCTCCAGTAGTTAAAATCAGTATTTTCTGTAATAATGTGTATTTGGGAATTTGTATTGGCTGTCTTTCAATTTTGACTATTACATATTACAGACGTTTCAACCTGTTAACATAAAGTAGCTATTTTACAGGTATTTTAAAGCAAAATGTCTTTGTCTCTACAGCTGATCTGTAGCCATTTTGAGATGGGAGCTTAAAGGCTAGCTTGGATGCTTCTGGAAAGTTATCCCATAGAGAGAAGAGAGTAAATGAAAAGGTCCTCATTAATGGAGCAGTTCTGTTAAACTACACTTGGCTTTCAGCTGGCTCAGCACTAGCATCCATGTCTTTCTTAGCCATCAATTCCAGAGTGTCCTTCATTTAATTTTTGAGAGGTGAACATTGATATCAAGGCAGTAAGGTGTGGCACTGAGCTGTCATAATAGGTGTAGGTGTTGGGAAGGAGTACCACTGGTGATGTGTACTGGTCCTTTTTGTTCTGGTAAGCTTGTTTAATTTTTCTCATTTGGCCAACATTAATAATTGTCCCTGCTACATCCCATGATCTCCATGGGCTTTGCATTACCAGCAAATGCATTTTTAACTGTGTCTGCATGTTTCCCTATCCACAGCCAAAAGACATTTGGGAGTTTACTCCTACCCCATTCTCCCAGCTCCTAGACCTGGAGCTATACTGTTACAAGTACACTTGTGGCAGTAACTTTTAAATATACTTTTTCCAAGACTTACTGAGGATGTCATATAGAAGTTAGGCTTCCAGTGACTCTTGTCTGGTGCAGTAGAGTTAAAAAATTCAACCAGAGGTGTCCCTACTTAGGGGGAGTTGTACTGAGGGTTTGTTGCTACAAAACTGCTTATACTAGTACAAGTATTTCTGTATCTGCACAGGCATTGGGCTGACAGAATTGTGCTGAAGTGCTTCAGTCTTTGGGGGCCTCAGTTAATTTTGTCAGCAAGAGCTAGCTGTTCTGTCAACAAGAGGCAAGAAGACAGAGTGTAAATGGATGCAAGGCTGTGCCAAGAGAAGGAACGTTTTGCTGATAAAACTTAAAACTGGAATGCAGACCTTCACCCCACTGATACCAACTAATTCTACCTTTCATATCAGGCAGCTTCAAGTGGTCTCTTTATTGCTCAATGTCTTTATTGTACAGCTATAAAGCAGTTACTTATAGCTGTATGGTAAGTTATTCTGACCATCCCTTCTTTCTCCAGGAAGTTGCGGAACAATTACTTGTCGATTCAACCAGAAACCAGTTCCTGAATTTTTCAAATTTCTGAATAATAGTTTTTTTCACACAATTTTCATTTTTACAACTAATAAATGGCAATTCTCCGTAGCAGGTTCATTTCCTGTTCCTACTGCATTGCCACTTATGTGGGCTTTACACCACAACATGAAGCATCTGGTACAAGCTTATTTTGGAGATGGGATACAAATCCGATCTGCTTGGAAGTCCCTATATCCTTGTTTTCCCTGTATTATGTCTGATGAAAAATAAGACATTAAAAATATAGTATGCCCTTGTTTGTTACTTGCAGATTGTCCAATTTCAAAAAAATGTTGAAGTGAATCCTAATGTTCCAGTTACAGTGCTATTTATGGCACTAACACAGAAGGCAGGGGGAGGGGAGGGGAGAGAGGGAGAAAGAGTTGTAAGCTTTTTAACTAAACTATATCTGTGTTATATTAGAAAAATAATAAAAACACTTTTTTTCAGCATAATAATACCTGTGTGATACTTATTTTTATTCAAATCACAAGGTATCATTTGCTCTTCCTTTTTAAATATAGAGCACTTGAAGAAAAATGGAAACAAAAAGAAGAAAAGGAACAAAGATTTAGAGAACGAGTACTGCAGCAAAGGAAACTGAAACATCAGGAAGCAACTGAAAAGTTCCAACGTGCTCATCTCCCTTTTCCTCAGCACGAGAAAATAGGTTTGGAAATCCTTTCCTTTCCTTGCTCCCAGGATGTAATGAAAGCTTGTGCTATATGTACTTATCAGCTTATTCAACTTATTGAACCCCTCCCTCATCCCCCCACTTCCCTACTCCCCCCAAAAAATTAGTAACTCCATGCAAGTGAAGTAAGGTCATCATTATTAAAGAGAAGGAGATATAAGCAAGAAGAGA
>NW_017729032.1:28486991-28500944 GCF_001723915.1 Gavialis gangeticus
CTCCAGAAGCTCCCTAACTAAATCCTCACTCACTCTAGGCCCAGGTGAGCCTCCCCCCAAAAAATTAGTAACTCCATGCAAGTGAAGTAAGGTCATCATTATTAAAGAGAAGGAGATATAAGCAAGAAGAGACTTGAACTCAATATATGTAATATAAAATGATCAGAAAAGAGGGTGGGGACAGCACTTTCTAATTTTCATTTTCTATTTTCTAAATAAGTATTCTGCTATGAAATAGTCTGTTATTTTCCAATTATAGTATGTAATGCAACTTTCAGGAATGTGCTGTAGTTTGATTCTTTTTTTCCCCTTTTTACACAGTTGCCATTCCAACATGCCTACTGTTCATGCTATTGTGCTTTCATAAACATGCCTTGTGCATCAGAGAAATCCCAAAGAGGTTAGACTATTGTAAAGATATTCATATAAAAATACCTGAATTTTGAACTTGTAGAAATTAATATTTTCTAGTCAAAAGAAGAAAGTTTAAAAGAAGTCTAATAATTTAATGTATTACATATTTTTATGAATTATACAGCACTATTAGCTGTTCTCTAATCATTGAAAAGTAAAGGTCTCTTCAACTCTCCTTCATAGTTGGAACCAATATATATTGGCAGGGATGTATGACAGCTTCATCCAAGTCTGATTTCCAGTCAATTTTCCAAGACTGAAACTCTATGGTATATTGCTTAGATACTCTTTGCAGGTTTGTTGTCACACATGCAACAGCTCCAAGAATGAGGTAATGTTTCTGACTTTGAGATCAGATGTTAAAGAAGAACAAAACAGGATGATAGTGTTTTCGGGCTCATAACTTTGCCATGAGTCCAGAATATGAAGCGGTACAGCAAACCACAAACCCTATGCTGATCTCCCACTGCTCTGAAGTGGGAGTAGACCCACGGTGGGCAATTATTTTTGGCAGAGGGCCACTTACCCAGTTTTGGCGAACTGTCGAGGGCTGCATGGGTAGCCCCGCCCCTTCACAGGTGCCCTGCCCCCTGGTCACCATCTTGGGACCAATGTCCGAGGGCCAGCACTGGTGGACCCCAGAGCAGGGCACAGGCTGGCAGGGGTCTGTGGAGTCAAGCTGGGCTGCACCAGCAGGGAGAGGGGGGAGCTGGCCCAGCTCCATAGAGGCCCTGCTGGCTGGGACCCTGTACCCCTGCTGCCCTGCTCTGGACCCTGGTGGTACTAGCTCAGGGAAAAGTGGCCCTTCTTCTGCCTCATGGCCCACACTCCGTGATGCAGTCACTTGCACCACGCACAGGGCTGTCCTACACAGGCAGCCCCAGGTGGATACAAGTGGTTGCAGCCCAGTGTGGCAAGCAGGGGGACCGCAGCTGCTGCCACCACATGCAGCCCCGACGGGCGAGCCTGAAGCCAGCATGGGGCCCAGGCTGGCAGTGGGAGCAGGTTACAAGCTGGTGCTGAGTGCGGGGTGGGGAGCGGCTCCTCGCCTGCTGTGGCCACTTTTCCAAGCGCTCAGCTTTTCCCCAGGGTCCTCTTCTGCCCTTCCCGCCCCCGTACTTACCTGAGTTTCCAACACAGTGCAGCCACATGGTCCCAGGCCAGAAGCTCCTACTGTTGCAGGAGCCCGCCATGGCTTCCCCTAGGTCCTACTGCCCCTAGCTCCAGTCATTTTTGACGGGAACCAAGAGCAGATAAATATTAATTTAATTATAAATTTTTTAGTGGCCCTGCGGGCCAGATAGAATGACTCGTGGGCCAGATTCGGTGGGCCAAATTTTGCCCACCCCTGGAGTAGACTGTAAGGTTGATAATCAGTGATCCCAGAACTGCTCTGCTTAGTGTTTTGAGGAGGCCAGTCCGAATACCACTGTTTCACTCCCTTCCTGTCCACTTGCATAAGGGGTGACTTACTGGCTTTGTAAAGCTACTGATTTTGCTGCCCTTCTATTCCTGATGTAGGCAGAAAATTACAGTATACCTCTTTGAAAATACTCAAAAGAGGTAATTCATAAGCTCACATGATAATGTATCTGACATAAATCAAAGAAAGGTGTGATATTTCAAAATTAACTGGTTTTAGTAATTGTCTTCAGTAATTTAGACTAAAGACAAATGCCAAAGCTCAAAGGTGTCTCTCTGATAAGGTTTCTGAATTCACAGATAGACACCTAAATAGAAGTGACCCAGTGGGCGCTTCAGCATCTCTGGAGATGGAACCACTTCTATTAATTGTAACTTAATCTAATTTAAGTTACGCTAGCCCTCCCCCTCCCCCTCCCCTGCCCTTTTTCTTTCCCTCTGTCTTTCTCTCTTCCCTGCCGCCAAAAAGAAGCATTTTTGGCATAAGTCTACAAAGAATTTTACAAAACATAATATATTTTCCTTTAATCTATCTAGTGAAGAGAAAACCAGTTCCTCAATTAGAGGAAGCCCTGGAACAAATTAAAGGATCAGTTTTAACATCAGGATTTTACTTGCCTATTAGGGAAAAAACTAACTGCAGGTAAGCATTTATGTTTGTTTTTTTGATTAAATTGTTTAGAGATGTTTGATACATACAACAAATAGCAAATTGTTGAATACTCCTTTTTTTAATTGTGGAACTTTATTTAGTGCCCAATAGTGCAGTTTTACAAAATGTAAAATGCTTTTTCCCCAGATTCATTTTTGCAGTGCATTTAGCACAGAGCAGAGAAGAGAAGACTAACCTTTCCATTTCCCTAACCCTGGTGAAGCCTGAGGCTCTCTCAGTGCTACCATAAATGAGAGGTTAAAATCAAAGCATCATAGAAAATTAGGGTCAGAAGGGACCTCAGGAGGTCTAGTCCAACCCCCTGCTCAAAGCAGGACCATCCCCAACTAGATCACTCCGGCCAGGGCTTGGTTGAGCTGGTCCTTAAAAATATCCAAGGATGGAGATTCCACCACCTCTCTAGGTAACTTGTTCCAGTGCTTCACCACTCTCCTAGTGAGAGAGTTTTTCCTAATATCCAACCTAAACTTCCGTTCCTGCAACTTAAGACCATAGCTACTTTTTCTGTCATCTGCCACCACTGAAAGCAGTCTAACTCCATCCTCTTTGAAACCATCGATCAGATAGTTGAAAGTTGCTATTAAATCCCCCCTTAGTCTATTCTTCTGCAAACTAAGTTTCCTCAGCCTCTTAGAAGTCATGTGCCCCAGCCTCCAAACCATTTTTGTTGCCCTTTGCTGGACTTTCTCCAAGTTGTCCACATCCTTTCTGTAGTAGGGAGCCCAAAACTGGATGTAGTACTCCAGATGTGGCCTCGCCAGTGCAGAATATTGCAGAATAATTACTTCCATCAATCTGTTGGCAATGTTCCTACTAATGCAATCCAGTATGTTGTTAGCCTTCTTGGCAACAAAGTCACACTGCTGACTCATATCAAGCTTATTGTCCACTGTAACCCCAAGGTCCTTTTCTACAGAGCTGCTGCTTAATCAGTTGGTCCCAGGCCTTTAGCAGTGCATGGGATTCTTTTGTCCTAAGTCCAGGACTTTGCAGATTTCTTTTGGTCCAATTCTCCATTTTTTCTAGGTCACTCTGAATCCTATCCCTGCCCTTCAGGTTGTTCTAATCTGTCCCAGTGCCATAGTTCTCTAGGCCACTCAGCCCTCTACTTATTTAATAGTAAATTCTAACCAGATACTTTACTGCTTCTCTTTTAGGTGCATTGTGATGCAGTTTTTAATGATAGGTTCATGTGTTTGTTTGTTTTTTCCACAAAGCCATGCCGCCTCCAGTCCACAGATTGGACAATATTCACTGCTTAAGCAACTATTCTATATTTTGTTGTTTCTTTGTTGTTCAGTGTGGCTCCGTGACTTATTTACTGTTTGTTGTCTAACTGTGCTCTGAAGATAGCATTATTAATTTTTCATGCGCTTCTGCAAAGACTCTCATCCTTATAGTATCTAGGTATGTCATAAATTTATTTTCACAAAGCTTTTGTGAGGTTTGTGGATATATACAGTGGTGTTAAACTTTTTGGTCCTGCGGGTCAGAGGAGGGACACAGGGCCAGTTCCAAGATTAAATCCTGTGCACCAACATCAAGGCCTGGGGCCCTGTGCTGCCTCCACTGTTAACTAATTTGAAAGTAAATGCATCCACTAATTTTGTATTCCCTACAACCTAATTTTTCAGAGTACTTTGCATTATATAGCACACCATTGTTCAATTTACTTCAGTTGCAGATGTGAGGACTCAGCACATCTGTAAATCTGAGTTTAGTATCTCGGTTTATCCTAGAAAATGATAAATACATAATTAGAGAAAACCTCAGAAAGATTTGGTTTAAGTGACTTGATTAACATCGCAGAGAAACTCTATGGCAAACAAAGGGATAGAATCTGCAATTCTCCAGGCAGAAGTCAACTTTCTTAAAAACTTCCTGTACTCCTTCCTTAATTCATTATTCATCTTTCAGAATTTGCAAAAATTGTATCAGAGTCCTATAGTCTTCACTATATAAATTCACAGATGTTAGGGGTTGGAAGGAACCTCTTGAGATCATCAGGTCCACCCCCCTGCACTTGTATAGGAAGGACTGTTGGGGTCAGATGACCCCAGTAAGGTGAGCATTCAGGCATTTTTGAAGATATCCAAAGTAGGTGATTTGTACCACTTTTGGGGGTGTCTCGTTCAGACCCTGGACACTCGAGTTGTAAAGTTTTTTCTTTTGTCTAATTTAAAGTGGTCTTCTAGCAATTTATGACAGTTAGTCCTAGCATTCCCCTGGGGAGCCCTGAACCTTGACTTATCCCCTATGTAGGTCCAGCCTGTGCAAGGGATGAAGCAGGGGCCCTGTGGAAATAACAATCTGATTATTTAATTGTAAAACATATACTTTAACCCCTGACTTTATTTGCCAGGTATTACATTTTTGCTCTGGTATCTGCATATTTTTATTTTAAAAAATAAACATTTTTGAAAATGCATAGTTGCTCAAAAATACTTATAAATCACGCAAAAAGTAAGAATTATATTTTTTTTCTACCTCAAGAACAACAGACTCTCCCTCAGTTTCATCTAGAAATGATTATTTGCATCAGAAACAGACCTCGGCATGGGTTAGCAGTGATAAAGCAAAACAGGAAAACAGTAGAACAAATCTAGATAGTAACCGACTTCTCTTCCAGCAAAATCTGGAAGAAAAGCAACAATTCCTTGAAGAGCAGCATCTCAGCAACTTGGAGGTATGATGTTTTAATATGTAGTTTCTAAGTAATGTTTCTGAAGTGTCTTAAGTTTAATGAAAAGCCCAAGAGGTGTAGCTATTACTATACTCAGATCCTCTGACGGATGTCGGCACCTGCAGTGTCCAAGGCTCACTAAGTGACGCAGTTCAAACCAGTGTGTTATTAAAACACTGTATACTTATGCTATATTTCATACTGAAGGTCTTCTTTGTATTCCAAAAAAATAGAAACAAGTTCTTATTTATTTAAAAACGGCTATGAAGATTGTAGGCATTGACTTGAAGTCCCAAGACTTTGTATGATACATAATAGCATTTTTGTGTCCTCTTTTTGGTCTCTCAGAATTTGTAGAAATGGTCTGCTTGCTTTGGGCTCATACATGTTGTCTTTGGAAGCAGTGTATTCCCTCTCTTGGTGTCCTAGGCTGATATGGCCCTTGACTAGTGATACCAGGACCATGACTCTTCCACTTATCACTTGTAGCTCTTTGCTAAAATGTTACCACACATTTTGGTTTTAAAAAATCATAGAAAATGAAGGTTGCAAGGCACCTAAGAAGGTCATCTAGACCAAAGCAGGACCATCCCCAACTATATCATCCCACTCAAGGCTTTGTATAGCTAGGTCCTAAAAGCCTTTAGGATAGAGATTCCACCACCTCTCTGGGTAACCTGTTCCAGTGCTTTAGTATCTTCCTAATGAGAAAACTCTTCCTGATATCTAACCTAAACTTCCCTTGCTGCAACTTGAGACCATTGCTACTTTTTTATTATCTGCCACCACTAAGAACAGTCTAACTCCATCCTCTTTGGAACCACCCATCAGGTAATTGAAGGTTGCTCTTAAATCCTCCCTCAGTCTTCTCTTTGCCAAACTAAGTAAGCCCAGCTCCCTCAGCCTCTCCTCAGAAGTCATGTCCCACAGCCCCTTTTCCATTTTCATTGCCCTCTGCTGGACTCTGTCCAATTTTGTCCATATCCGTTCTATAGTGAGGGGCACAAAACTGAACACAGTACTCCAGATGTGGCCTCACCAGTGCAGAATAGAGGGAAAAAATCACTTCCTTCAATCTGTGGGCAATGATCCTATTAGTGCAGTCCACTCTGCCGTTAGTCTTCTTCACAACAAAGACACACTGTTGGCTCATATTCAGCTTATTGTCCTTTTCTGCAGAGCTGCTGCTTAGCCGGTCAGTCCCCAGCCTGTACTGGTGCATGGGATTGTTTCATCCCAAGTACAGGACTTGGCACTTGTCCTTATTAAACCTCTTGAGATTTCTTTTGGTCCAGTCCTCCAATTTGTCAAAGTCTCTCTGAATCCTAGCCCTACCCTCCAGCATATCCACTAGTCAGTGCCAAGTGTATTAGCATGTATGTTGCCCCTTGACAGATCTGCACAGGTGACTTGTGAAGTAGTAGGTACAGCCAAATATATTTTGAAGTCTCTGATACTGATGCTTAGAGAAACACACAGTTCTAGCTTTATAGCCCTCACACAGGTGTTCAGCAGAGGTTTGAGACCATACTATATGAGGAAAATAATCTTTTTAATTGGAATTACTTTTTTTTAGTGTTCTCCTTGCAGTAGATTCTGTAACAATGTGAATACATTGATACATTCCCTAAGTCAGAGGTAGCTAAACTGTGGCACAAGTGGCCAGGGCAACCTCTGTGTGTGGCCTGTGGCAGATCAGGAAAGGGAAAGGCAGCACAGCAGCAGATAGGGTAGGAAACAGAAATGAGAGCAGCAGGGAGTACAGGGGAGAAAGCAGAGCAGGAGATCAGGCAGGATTAGGAAACAGAGTAGGAAGCAGAAAGCAGAGCAGCACTTCATGGAAGTGTGAGGGGCTAATTTGTGGCACGCTTGCTAAAAAGATTGACCCCCATTGCCCTAGATAATGATGATGATGTGAGCTAGTAAAATTTCTTATTAAAATACAAAATAATTTTCTATAACCCTTTTAATTTTAAAACATAAAAGTCTAAGCAATACAATGTTAAATGCATCATAGTAAGAAAATAATATTGTGCTACACTTTGTCAAAAAAAAATCCAGTTCCCTTTAATGGATTTTCATGAGAACATCCTTAAGTGACATATATACACATTAAAACTATAACGCATAGCAGAACATATTGTACAGATATGGTGTAAAGTCTTGCATTGTATCACTAGTATCACTTTTTAAAACACCTTTGGGCCTATAAATAATCTAGCTTTCTTCTTCTAGAATTTATTTGATTATTACCACTAGGGGCCGCTGATATTCTTCTCTGTGAAATGGGCAAATATTTCCAATTTGAAATCGTTTACAATATTTTTGTGGGGTTTCTTTCTAGAATTGTGTATTATGGGGGACTCTATTCAGACAAAGTCAGCAGAAAAATTAGTATCATTGTTTTGCAGCCCACATTTTGGCAGTTGTTACTGTGATTATGCTGATCTCTTAATGAATTGTGGCTCTCAAATTTATTGACATGACAGTAAAACATTAAGAAACCATATCTAATATTGTTGTGTACAAAACTTCTATAAGCAGCCTTTAATAAGCTTGTTACTATATGTTCCTCAGATCAGTCAAAGTCACTGCATCCAACAGTTGCTTCTACAAAGATGAAGGCAAACATCAAGGGCTTGTCTCACCAACCATTGAAAATCCTTTTACTTGCCTCCCTTTGTTTCAGTTTTTACAGGCCCAACAGGATTATAAAAATTCCTAAAATTCTTTTCTTTCATATAGGGCAGTAAAGTTCTATGTGGTCCGTACAATCAGATTCACTGTTTGTTCTCTGTGTCCTATCTTTAAAGATAGGTATAGTTTCAGTATTAAGCCTTCATTTTACAGTGACCTTTCTGTCATTTCTCACGATTATAACATTACAGAAATTTATCTATGTTTAGTTTTGCCTCTTGCAACAATTTTTGTGTTTGCACCATAAAATGAAATGCAGTATTTCAAAAACCTTCATTAAATATGTTGTATCTTGGAGAAATTTGTATAGATAACTTTCACTCGTAAACAGAGGCCCTCTCATTTTCTTTCTCCATCTAGATATTTGAAAAGTCGAGTTGATAGCTAAGGTTGCTTAATACCTTTCAGCAAGAAAATCTATCCTGATTTTCTTTTAACCTTCCCAAATATTAACTTTGACTTGAATTTTTCCATGATTGATGGCTGCCTCACTCCTAACTTTTTAAAGAGTTTCAGTTAAAATGTTTTAGTTCTGTCTAAGAATGTGACTGAAAAAATAGTAGAGTTTTATCAGAAGACAACTGTTTGATTGCTTGGCCAAAACCAAACACATTTCTTTTTTAGTTTTTGATCCAAAAAAAATGTTTCTGCTTTTTTTGGCAAAATATTTTTTTTAAATCTTGAAAGTGGAAAATGTCTTCTAATTAAAACACAATATTTAATTTCATTTGGGGGAATTTTTAACAAAATTAAATTTGGAAAAAAGCTAGTTTAACACTGGAATTTAGGTACAATTCACAGAACAAAAGAGAAGTTGGGAGTCTTCTCCCCAGTACTCTGTAATCAAGACGATCACCTGGTACATGGGAAATCAGGACTCAGACCTCTGCTTTGTCTGACGTGAAGTAGGGAGTTAAGAGAAATATAAGTATTAGGTATTCTGGATAGGTCCTCTTTTTTTGAAGGTGCCTAGTGTGTACAAAATACCAATTGATTGTAGCAGCAACTAGAAAGCAGATGTCTACTCTCCCGGGTCAGTGCCTTCATCAAAGGGATGTCACTTTTTACAGGAAGCATCATTTTTAGGAAGTCGCTGGTCCAAAGGCTATTTATATCATAATTAGACTTCACAGGATTCATTTTTTATTGGTAAATGTTAATAGACATTGATTTCACCTCACACTCACAGACCAACAAAAAAAATATGTCCTATCATTAATAATTGAGATTTATGGAAAGAGAAGGTAAGAAAAATGATGGCTGATGGAGTGTGTAATGACAGCAGTCTTACAGAACTGTGCTTACTGTACTTTGGACTTCAACTCCCAGAAACCCCAAGGGACTAGGAACAAAGGAAGAGGAAGTGACAAAGTAGACCAGAGAGCTACAGGCAAAATCTGGATTAATCTACTGGATCTAGCAAATTAGGCATTCCAGTAACTGGAACAAAAGGCCCAAGATATTTTTAAATTTATTTTTAATTTTTTATGAATTTACTACCAAATGAAAACAATGTTTTAAAGCACGTATGATTTATTGCTTTACAGATGTTTTCTTTTTAAATATTTTGATGTGATTTTTTTTTAAAGCTCGTATATCCTACTGCCGTTGATAAATTGACTGCACCCCTCACTTTGTACAATCTTGAAAATTAAAATTTATAAACATGGACATAAGTGCTTAAAAATTAACATCAATCTCATCCATTGGAATTATTAAAAAATAAAAATTGAATTCTGCCAAGTCTAATCATAATGCACTAAAATATACCAAGTATATAGAAGTAAAGGAAGATTATTGAACCAAAAACTACTTTCATTTAGTTTTTATAACTAGTAAAGTCAAACAAAATGAATCGATCCTACAGATACTTCCGCATGTGGAAAAAATTATTTGCATGAATGAGCTGGATCATATGACCAATGATTGCTTGCATTAGTTAAGTTACTTGTGTATTTGTGGGATTGAACTACATCTATAAAATTTAATGTTTTGATGGAAAAAATTGAACTCCTTTTTACAGCAACTTTGTGTTATTTCTGGAATGAGTTGATACGCTTCTTCTGTTGCATCTGCAACGCGTGTCCTATCCTGCTTCCTTATTCAGAGGTCTGGACACGACTAAGACAGAAAAATAGCCTTCTGTGTATATACTCCTTGACATTCAGGCAAAAAGTTGTAATGTACCTTGTGTCCATTAGAAGATTTTTTTTTTAAATGAGGTTAAGGAAGGGGGCACTTGGATAGAAATCAGCTTTCATTTCAGTGACAAATTCCATTTCAAGATTGGTCTTCTAAACATAAAAATTCTGTCCATCTTTATTCATTAAGACCCATGGCATGAATATGCTGATCATGTGACAGAATCAAGTGATGTCCATATTATCCTTTTAGCAAGGTCAATGATTTCAAGTTGTTATTGGCTCTTATTCAGTCCTGCAACATACCAGGGTCATTCAGATTATCTGACTTTTCCCAGTAACATCATACTTGCTATAAACCTTATTAATTAAATTTGAATATAGCTGCCAACTTAACTAACTTTGTCCAAACAAGTTATTTTGGTATTCTCATGCAAGTGAATTGATTCATTTTAAGCTAGAGGTACACTGATATATCGATGCCATATCGGATCAGCACCAATAAAAGGAAAATTAATGTTATTGGTTATCAGCTTTTTTTGGTCAGTGTAGCCAGTAGTGTCACCGATAAATATAATATGCCTTCTGGTCAAGACCCTGGACACTACATGCAGGTGCACAGCTGGGCAGTGTAGAGAGCAGCACCCCGCAGACAAGTCTATGGAGGGGAAAGAGTATGGGGAAGGGAAGGGGCATGGAGGGGGCAGATTGAGGCCCCCACGGTTAGGGAGGGAGTGGGATAGGGGTTGGAGCTGAGAGCGGTGAATGGGACCCTGGGGTCAGAGCAGGACAGAGCCACAGGCAGCTCATTCAGGAGGTGCAGGGGTGTGAGAGGAGGGGCGGCTCCATGCCACTGCACATACCCCTGGGGGAGGCATGGGGTGGCATGTGGTCCCCTGGATTTGTGCACAGGGCAGATGCTGCCCACTGTGGGCTCGGGGCTCTCTGCCCTCCTGCCTTTGCCTCGGGAGCCATGCACTGACCACACATCCCCTGCCCATCTGGAAGTGGTGGGAGGAACAAGTTATGCCTCCTGCTGGTGGGTGGCCAGGAGGTGCACAGCCATCACATGGCTCCCAGGGTGAAAGGCAGCAGGACAGAGAGCCCCGTGCCCCTAGTGGGCAGCCCCCCTCCACCCTTGCTGTGTTCGGCTCAGCTCGTAAAAGCATCCCCGCACTTTAAAATGGTGGCAGGGGCACTTGAACTAAAGCTCACTTGCCAAGCTTCAGTTCAAGTGCACCCGCCACCATTTTTAAGTGTCGGGATGCTGATTGCCTGGACGAGCCATCCGCAGTTCTGTCCCACTCCGCACCCTGACCCTGGGGTCCCACTCACTGCCCTGGCTGGGCAGTGCCTGCAGCCCCTGCCCCATTCTCTCCCTCACAGTGGGGACCTCGATCTACCCCCACCATGTCCCTTTCCTCCCCCACACCCCTTCCCCTCCACAGGCTTACCTGCAGGGAGCTGCTATCCATGCTGCCTGGCTCTGCTTCTGTAAATCAGTTCTTGGATCAGTATTGGCCAATGGGTCTGGTGAATAATCAGCTATTGGTATCAGCCAAGAAAACCTTTATCAATGCACCCCTATTCCAAGCACCTGCACTTTCTTGCTTAACGGAATGATATTTTAGCTTCATATCAAGATTTGGTAATGGACCAAGATTTCAATAATATCCTGCGTAAATTCAGGGTGCCACTTCAGCAGATCATAATGGAGGATTGAGGCCAAGATATAGTAATCCACAAAAATTTACAATGCAGATCAATATGTTAAATCTTTATGAATAAGTAAAGATAACTAAATTAGCATTTGTAGAATTTTTCATACAAATGACAACCAAAAATATGTTAAATGTCAAACAGTGCAAAGTGAACACCATTCAGAATTAAGGTTTCTCATGGAAGGTTTGGCATCCTTTGTATTTATTCATTACTATACAGTCTAATGATCTGGTTAACTACTATTTTTTCCACATGCCCCTTTCCACCCCACCCCTCCCCCACATCTCAATCAGTGTGTAAGGTAAAAGTTGCGCACCAACTGAGAAGCTGTTCACTGTCTTTTCATCCTCATTCAGTGTGCCCTCTCTATTAGCACCAAACCTTGCATTAAAAATAAATAATTAATTTCTTTATGGACTTCCCTGTCATGTTGGTATCATAGTATTTTAGCCCCATATTCTCAAAGGTCCTTGGGTTCCTGACTCTTACTTGGGTATCTAATCCATTTATATTTCAGTGGGAGCTGAGTACCTAAATACTTTTTAAGGTTCTAGGTCTTAGCTCTTTACAAGCATTAATGATTTTTTCTTCAGAACACCAGTGTAAAGTGATGTTGATATGCCTGTAATATCCAGGAGTTCCTATTTGAATGGACACCATCCTGATTTTACAAGCAACCAGTCTCCTGATCCAGGAGGTACATGCCACAGTGGTAATAGCAAATGGTGGATTCCACAGACACTGAGGCATTCCTAATACAGCAATTTCATAACATCAACAAAAATTAATAAGTTGTATATAGATTCATCAGATTCTCACAGAAATAGAATCTCCTTCTCTATAGCCAGGCATCCATTCTGACTTTCCTGCTATTTCTATCACATGCAACACAAATTTTCCCGCTTTGATACATGAAGCATGGGTCACACATATAACAGCCTCATTCACCACACAATTTATTCAGCTTTTCAGCACAGTAGACATTATGAACTGTATGAAACGGGTCTTGTACAATCATGTAATAAATCATGTAACTAAAGACTATCATGATGTATATGCAAAGACAGCTTTGGGGGTATGTCCTAACTTTTGAGTACTTGACTTTGAAACCTTATTTTTTAACATATTCCTTTAAATCATTTCCTAATTTTTTTAGTTGAAAAAAACAAATGTTATTATAGTGATCCATATGGATCAGCAGCTGCTTTGAGATGTTTAGTTCTAAACCTTAGATTTCTGTCAGACCAGACTCTAGAAATATCGTATGTATTAACCTTTCAAATGAGATTTAAATTATTCTGGGGCACAGCTTATGATCTTTGCATTTTGTTCCCTATGCTTTAATTTACCATCATGAGTAAATACAATAGTCCATAAAGACTATTAGCCATGACAATATAAAAGATATACTGTTAAGTAATATCTGGCAGATGAATTCCTAGGTTCTAGCAAAGCATCTCAAGTCCCTGAACAATCCCAGAATGCTCTTTGTGGCTGCTGAAAAAGCATCCAGGTTTGGGGGTTCAATTTTAAAAGCACTTAAGTGACTTGAAGCTAAGTTCTGTTGACTCTTGCAGAATTAGTGCTTACCTCATGCTGGTTACTTTTATAAAATCCTTAATTTTGTATTGCTCCCATTGCTGATATAATTAGTATTATAGAGGGCTGGTTGGTACTGGGTTTGACCGTAAAATTTATCTGACTGCTGGGCCTGGTGGCAACATGGTGGAGTTACTAATGGCAGGGTAGCTCCTATAAAATATCACAATAATTGCAACCTCCCAGACTAAGGTGAGTATAGGGCACCTCAAAACCCTAGCCCCCATGCCTTGTGGGTACTCCTTAGTTGGAGTAAGGCTAAGGGGACATCACCCTGACAGGAACGCACCCTCGCTGAGGCATTAAGTAGTTAGAAGCACTTCCTAGCTGTTGCTCTCTGGCAGAAGCTACAACCACTAAGTCACTGAACATCTAGACTCAATCTGGCCTTGGGCTCAGTGGTCTAAAGTGGGGTCGTAGGTCTAGGACAGCCTCCACTCCTCCATACTTTTGCCTAGGCATATGCATTGAAGGTCTCTGTGTGATGGTTGAAGGACTCCATAAAGGCCATACGGAACCTGAGATAGCTACTAAGGCATCCAAGCTGCTCTATTCTGGGGTTGCCTGCTTGCCTCTCTGGAGGAAGGCTCTCTGGAGGAAGT
>NW_017729032.1:28505944-28506975 GCF_001723915.1 Gavialis gangeticus
GACATCAGGAGGCAGTACTTCACGGTCAGGGCGGCTAGGGTCTGGAACCAGCTTCCAAGTGAGGTGGTGCAGGCTTCCACCCTGGGGGGTTTTCAGAGGAGGTTGGATGACCACCTTACTGGGGTCGTTTGACCCCAGTACTCTTTCTTGCCATGGCAGAGGGTCGGACTAGATGATCTGCTCAGGTCCCTTCCGACCCTAGAAACTATGAAAAGATGGGCCAAAAAATCTGTGCCCCAACCCAATTTATCCTGATCAAAATAAAAACAGCAGGAGTGTGATTGTAGCCATAATAGTTCAGTAAATGTTGAGAGGCGAGGCTTTTTTGTGATATCTTTTTTCGGATCAACCTTATAACCGGGAGAGCTGTTAAACAACCTGTCAGGCATCAGGTGTTCTTCCTCAAGTCTGAAAGAAGCAGAGACAGGCTGGACGAAATATCAAGAAAAACTCTATGCACATACAAGCTGTCATCTTGGAAGGATACTGGAAGGCTATGAACTAGGAATGAAGAGGTATAAACAGGAGCTATTATGACAGCTGACAGACGGGGTGGAAAATGGCATTTTACTTTCAGCTTGGCATGCCATCACACCGAGTACAGACCATGCACAGAATTTGAACCACTTACCCAATGTCTGTGTAGATAAAGCCAATCTGGGATCAACAGACTCTGGTGCAACTCAGGCACATGCACCTTTTCTAACTCCCTTCCCATGCAGGGTGATCAGAGCAGATCCTGAAGAGGGCTGCTAAGTTCCAGTTGCCGAATCGCACTACTGTCCTTGTTCAAGTGCTAGACAATAGGCCTGTACGAAGCGGCAAGTATTCACTTTGGATTCAGATTCAGCCAATTCAGAGGAACAGTGATTCCATTTGGAGATTCAAATCACTGTCCTGATTCGATTTGGCTGAATCAGATCCAAAGATTCAGCACCGCTTCGGAGATTCGGCCATAAAGTAAACAGGCAGCAGTCCTCCCTATGCTGCCAGCTGGTAAGTCTGTTGTGGGCGGAGGGGGAAAAGAAGGG
>NW_017729032.1:28506999-28516236 GCF_001723915.1 Gavialis gangeticus
AGGAGTGGGGAGATGTGGAGCCAGCTGGGCACTCCATGTATTTCCCCAACACCTCCCCACTCCCTAGCCCCCAGCCAGCTTCCATCCCAGCCCTGCCCCTCAACCCCCCAGCCCCCTGCAAGCCCCACATACCACTTCACAGGCTCCAGGAGGAAAGTAAGCCTGACCTAAAAGCTGCAGGCTCTGCCCTTCCCCACTCCCCCTCCCCCTCCCCCTGCCCCTCCGGGCAGGGTTGGGGCTTTTCCGCCCTTTTTGCAAACAGCTCTTGCAGGCTTTAACTCTGCCAGCCTGCAGAGCTCTTTGCAAAAAGGGGAAATCTGCAGGTTTCTCTGCTGAAAGAGAAAATCTGCGTTTTCTCTGATAAAAACAGGAAATCCATGGTTTTCTCTGTTTTTCCATAGGAAACAGAAAACCCAGATCCCTGTTCATCAGTTACCCCTGCTTATTTTGCAGCTGACCTTCCCAGATGGTCATTCCTCTATCTGTGGATGTACTGGATAGCATTACAGTTCTTCCACTAGCTTTGTTAGAGGTACCAATCTTTCCTTTTTAATCTCTATTTAATGTGCATTGTGTCAGGTAATGAGACATGACTGAACAGGAACAATCAGAGAGGGACAATTATTGTTAAATGCATCTTTGGTGCTATGTAAATAGTATCTTTTCCTCTTTTGAAAAGAAAAGTAAGAATTCCTTTGATTATAAGAGAAATTTGGAAAAGCAAAATTATAATATGTATCATATCTGCAGATGTATTTTTTTCTTCACTGAATAATATTTGATAGGTATGATGGACAAATAAAAGTTGTGCTTGGGATGGTAAATTTTCATAATGCTTTTTTAAGACTGAAACAAGTACATTTGTAAAATGCGTGCAAGTCAAGACAGTTTCTTTTAGCTCAATTATCTATTCCATTGAGAATTTCTGCGAAGGATTATTCCACAAGGCAGGAGAAAAGTATTCATTAATCAAGAATAAAGCAAATGTTATTTTTAGTTTTTCAGTAGACTTGTGGGAAAACACCTTATTACTAAAAGTAGTTATACCTATGTAAGCTAGAAGACAATAAACCAAGCTTAAACCCTCTCCACAAAAGGTTTCACTGTAACTTGATCATTTTAGAAACATACCTTTCTTGTTTTTGTGTTCCATGTGTTCTACCTGAAAGCACCAGAGATAGTTTCAAGTTTTGGTCTGAGGCAGAGATTTCTAGAGAGCAATACTTCTTCTTCTTTCTTTAGCTGCAGAGTTCAAACAGAGGTTAAAATATAATCTGGCTAAAGGTAAACATTTAATAAGTAACTAACAAAGTTCTATATATTTTGCTTTACTAGAAAGACACCAGCTTTCATTGCCTTAGTTTTAGAATGTTCCCTAAAGGGATCTTACCTACACTTGGTTCTTTGTTCTTGTATTTTGTTTCTTTATCTCTGATCATAACTATAATAAAATCTATATCAACATACATTCAGTGCAAGATACGATTTAATTCATCCACAAGAAATCTTTCAAGATTATTTTATAAATATCCACCAAGGATTCACTATGTTCTTTATTTTATAATTAAAACTCTTTGAATAGCGTTAAAATCTGTAATTTTATGGTTTAACAATCACATTACTATATAATCTTAAAATAAATAGCATTCTGGTGTAAAAAGATATGTTTATTTATGAAGAAGCCTTTATAAATTCAGCTCTCAATATAGTTGCCAAAAGAGCAATACTTTTTCCTCACTTAGCTCTTTTTGCAATTTGCAAATATTTCTGTTAAAGTAATAAGCCAAAGAAGATGATGATGCTGGCATTCGTCCTCTTTCATTAACCTCTGTTAGTTTTTCATTATGATTTACTTGAACTTAGATTCTAAAATCATTCTTCAGTGTGGAGAGGGGGGCTTATTATAATCCAGAAAGAGAAAGTGGAAGAGGTGGGGTGTGGAAAGAATGTATATGTTTTTTTGCTCTACTATTTTGTGCTTGTAGATATTTCACTTTCTGTGATAACTGCAGGAAATACCACAGATTATATATGTTCAGGCTGAGACAATACTGGTGTGGAAGATATACATGGAGTACCTTGGTATTGAAGGACTAAATATGTTGCTGTCTGGATAGTGTCTTGCGGAATATCATATAAAAACCTATAGAGATGGATGATTCCTAACCACTTATAGCCCTGGCTTAAGAATAAGGATGCTCAATCCACTATTGTGAATATATACCAATTTGAGCAGATTCATTGCCTCACTCTATCATCTTTTAGGCTATTCTCATAGTGCAGCAGGGCTACAAAGTAAGGCTGTGCAAAGCTTTGGTCGCTGATTCAGTCTGGTGGAGACTCAGCCTGATTCGGTGGCCAAATCTCTGGATCCGAATTGAATGAGGAGACCCTTTAATCTCTCCAAATAGAATCGGAACCCTCCAAATCGATTCAGAGAGATTCGATGATTCAGATAGACACAGCTTTAAATGTTTTTTCTACATAGCTCAAGGCACCAAGTGGTTCATGAATGCTGAGATACTGGGGCAGATGGAGCATGCCATGAGAGCGCGGAGGGGTCCCCAGCATGCTCAGCAGAGGACCTATAAGTGGACCAGAAGCACTTCCAGTCCACTTCCAGGTCTGCTGAGAATTATGTGGGCAACTGGTGCCTCCTGGATGTGGTGGAGCACCCGGGGTCCCCCCATGGCCAATCACTGAGCTGGGAGAGAGTGGGGAGGGTCTCACGCAGTCCTGTGGGATGCTCCATCTGCCCCATCATCGCAGTGTTCACAAGCCACACGTGGTACCTTGAAGTATGTAGAAAAAACATTTACAGCTGTGTTTATGGCAGAATTGGTGATTCTCTGAATCGGCATTGAATCTTCAGGTTCAGATTTGGCCGAATCAAATCAGGACAGTGATCCAAATCAATGAACTGAATCACTGTCCCCGATTTGGACTGAATCCAAATTGAATATGGCCCATTTTGCACACCCCTAGTACAAAGGTATCTTACAAAAATTGGACGGTAAAATAAAAGTTGCTAGCTGTGTTTTACTGTTATACTTTGTTTATACTTCTGTTAGCTGAGTCAGCAGATTTTTTAAAACCAGAGAGGATTAGAAGTGATATTGCTTTTAAGTAAGTATCAGTTGACTAAGAAAATTTTAGATGTATTGTGTAAGGTTATTTTAACCACAAGACAGAAAATATCTTTCTTCAGGACTCTTCAGCATGTGGTTTACTCTATCAGATTTTTACTCTGTGATCTAACAAATTGAAAAGAACAAAGCTGTACTAAATAATGAAAAATGTGTATTACGAATGTAACTGGTCTAATTTTTCTTATTTGTTTCAGAATTTTCATCAAGAAGTCAACCAAATAACCAATTCTGAAAGCTTATCAAGCCTGGACAGTCTTGAGGCTGGAGAACAAAATGAAAGTAATATGACACCAAGTGAATTGTCTTCTTTGACTAAACAGTATGACTCTATACCCTACAATTCCCAGAAATCAGAACCTACAAATAAATCTTTTCCTGAGGCAGCTGAACTGACTCTTTCTAAAAACCAACATGTAAATAATTGGCTCAGAAATTTAGATATGCAGAATGGCCACATACACACATCTTTTCATGATGATTTACCTAAACATAATGTCCTGATTCCCACTGGACATGAAAATAATCCAAAGCAGGAATCATCTGTTCCTATCAAATTTGAACAAAGAATGACAGAAATATATGCTTCTGATAAGCAAGTAACCTCTGTAAAAAATCTGTGTACTTTTAGGCAAAATAAAGAAAGAGAAAAAAACAGGTCATCTTTTGGAATAGTCAGCAAAGAGAGCTTGGTGACCACTGACAACCATGTATTCAAACCAAGCAAAGCGTGGACTACCTCTGATCCTTCTCAAAAAGAAAGAATTCAGGATTCAGAACAAGGGCAGACTTCTGAAATAATGCAACCTAAAACAACTACACTAGTACAAACTTCCAGTCATCCTATGGCAACACCTGTAATTTTACCTCCAAAACAATGGAACTCCATTGGTAGTCACAACAGTAGTTTCTCAGCTGATATCATACAAAAGGAAAAAAATACAAACACATGTCCATGTACTGATAATCCGGACAACTTGATAGAAAAGAAAGAAGAAACTACTAAATATTTTAATGATAATAATCAAGGGTCATCTTTATTTCAAGATGCATTTAATACATCAATTTTATGCAACATTGATCAAGAAGAGGACAAAGAAGAAAATGGAAATACAGCCAAAGCCATGCCACATTTGTCTGATACAGGGTTTAATTCTGACTTGCCTAATCAACATAAAAACCTGAGAGAGAATGTTCGGGAGGGATATGGGGTAAAGCTGCTCAAAAGTATTTTAAAAAAGGAATCTAAATATGAAAATAATTTTTTTAAATCGGTAGTTATGAAACCAAAGTTCAGCTTTGGGAATCAAACCATATCTTGTATCAGAGACAGTTTGGAATTAGTAAAAATAAAAGAGAAAAATGCAGAGGATCAAAAGACCAATAAGAAACTGCGATGGTTTGATGAAAATGACAAAACAGTAGTAGAAGGTGACGAAAAATGTTCTGAAAGGAATCCTAGTGAAGTATCTCAGGCTCATCTGCAACCATCTCATGTTCAAACTAAAATCAATGCTCCTAACACTAATTTAAGTATTGTTTCTTGCACTGCAAATCCTGTTTGCTTAGAAAATCACCAGGATTCTACTCTGATATACACAAAATCTGCTACTGCTGGAGGCTCAGAGAGAGACTGTACACTTCTGAATTCTTTAGGATATACAAGGTGCCATTTTGCTAAACAGGCATGGATGGCATCGCAAGGTGAAAAAAGTAACCCTTTTCTATATAGTAATGACTCTAAAATCCAGAAGGATAACCTGCGTAAAGGCAAGACAAAAATAATCAGAAGACCAATATCTGCCAGAACCCAAACAAGTTTTATACCCAAAAATAGGAAGGGCACTATAATCCGAGCACAGTCTGCTAGTGAAGCTAACAAAGTTATAAGAGCTCAGGGTAAAATCATGATACCTCATCCACCACCTAAACTTTTACTAGACTGCACAACTGGACAAAATGTAGCAGAGACTAGGAGTGGGTATCAACTAGTAAATTCTTCTAAACCTCAAACCATCAGTAAAAATAATGATTTAAATGCAAAACGTTTTTTGCCAGCAGATCAGCATTGCAATAAAAGTATCACAGAAAATAATAAGAGCACTGCGTGTGGTCATATGGCAATATCCACACCTTCCACCAGTGTATCTACATACGAACCTTTGGGAAAAACTGTTTATGGAAATGGACCACGCCTGGATCGTACACCAACTGACGAAGAAATAAATCTTCTGTATGAAGGAGTGCGTAGTGCCCTAGCTCAAAAACAATTTGCTGCTGGTAAGAATCATTCTTGGTATTTTCCAGTGCAGAAAGTCTGGAAAATTATAGTGGGGTTGTTATAGTGAGCATTTTTTAAAATTAAAACATGAAATAATTAACCGTTCAGACAAACAGCCAGAGTTTCTACTTGTCTTATTATTATTTGTATTATAAGAACATCTAAAGGTCTTAATCAGAGGCCACTGTTCCATGTACTCTCCAACCATTAAGCAAAAGAAAATCCCCTTTCCCAAAATATTTATGTTCTTGACTAATGACCAGACATGACAGGTGGACTAAGCAAGCCATTGTGGGAGAAGAAGGGACACAGAGGACAAGTTAATAGTAAAATGACCAAATTTTGAATGGTAAGCTAAAGATAAAGCTAGCTACTTTCAACTGGCAAGATTTTGTCCTCTGGGAAACGTTTAACAGAATCACATGACAGAATCACAGGCCTGTTGGATTTTTTTAAGTGATAGTACTGTACACTTTTGCTATTGCTAAGATGGTTAAGTTTACAATAGTGTAACTAAGGCAGGACAGCTTTGGCACCAGTTCAGCGATGGAAACAAAAGCTGTCACCACAGCCATGCGATCACACTAATTGCACCAGCAGCCAAAGTCGCTGCTCTCGTGTCACTGCTACCCCAGCCACTCAGCTCCCTATTACAACTCTGTATAAAAACATTGCCCTGTTAAATAAGGTCCTGTGCCATGCAGCAGTAATAGAATCCTGGGGTCCCCTTCTTCCTCATCCTGTATAGGATGAGATGGCTGGGATGATCTAGTTGGTGCTGGTCCTGCTTTGAGCAGGGGATTGGACTAGATGACCTCCTGAGGCCCCTTCGAACCCTAATTCTTCTGTGATTCTATGGTTCTGTAGACTGAGCATTGTTTGCTGAGCTGCTTTTTGGTTATACAGCTTTCAATTTTCTGCAGAGGCAGAGCTCATAACACCAGTAACCCTCCTTTATGTATAAACAGCCACTTCATGCCTCTTAACATATTGTGGCTGTCCTGAATATTGCTCAGATGCCCTCCAATTAAAAGATAAGGCTTTCTCATCTCTTAAGAATTGGACTTCTAACTTTATCTATTGTATATCAAGTAGGTCCACAAAGTGTTTTTTTCAACTGGGTTTTGCTGATATGCAACATACATAAAGGCTGGTTACGCATGTATTAGTTACCCATGCATGCAACCTGACCACCCCAACAGAGTTGCACCCTCATCAGCAATGCTTCAGGTCTGTAAGTCAATTGGTTGCAGCATTTCAGCATTGGTTAGTTGGGCAAACCATCATAGAATGTCTAGATTTTAAATCCATAAAACAAAATATTAAGAACCACAGTCTTATGAACCTTTGCCTTAATAGAGACTTTGATGCCTTGTTCCCTGCAGACCCACTTATGCAATCTGGCAAAGGCTGCTTTGCATTTAGGATGTAGGAAACTATTTTCTCATCCCTTAGCCTGTGAGCCACTTGCCCTGGTAGCACAACTCATGAGTCACACAGAGTTATTTTACACCAAAGTACAGTGCAGATAGCACATAACTCTTGCAAGGGGCTAGTTGTAATATAACTTTGGTCTTTGTGCTCAGTTAATTTAACAGTCATATACAGCCACTGCAAAGTAGCCAAGACCTGTTTAGCATGCACAACTAGTAAACAGTTATCTGCCTAGACCAGAGGAAGGGCGACTTTCGATATTGTTCACAACCTTGCACAACTGAAGTGTTCCACAAGTGCAGACTTTTTAATATGATACCAGCTAGAATGCTGCCAGGTGCTTTTTCCACAAACTTGAAATAGAGGAAACAGAATCAACCCAAGAATATCTTGTTTTCCTCCATTAGAGCAGAAAAAAGCTCAATTAAATCAGTGCCAATCTTCATTCGGCTGCACATTCCTTTACAAACCTGAAGCAAGTTTATGAGGAACTGTTCAGGGCAAGCAAGAGCCACATTAGGGCCTTGTCAGCAGTGTTCCCTCTAAGTTATATGGCTTGCACAGCAGCGCAGGTGCACCTGGCAGTGCAAGTACATGAGCACACCTGTGTGGCTGCGCACACCACACAGTTTAGAGGGAACACTGCTTGTCAGACTTTAAGCTGTAAGCTGAACAAATGTTTATCAACTTAGTGCTGTTTGTCTTAGTAGAGCAGTATAACAGACACTGAGGGTGCCTGTTACTTTAGGAAGGGAGAAGGCCCCTGGAGTTGAGTCAGCAGCCAGGGGAGCACCTGACAGAAAGGGCTGAGATTTAACCAGGAGATGAGCCCTGGGCCAGTCAGTCTTGCCCTGGCTGCTGATATAGAAGATGCTCCTGAGCAAGCAGCGGGCGGGGAGCTGCTGCGCTCTCAGGGGATAAGAGATGGTAGTCTTAGAGCTGAGGTAGGGTCCAGTGGTTTAGGGATTGAAACAAGGGGTGGTGGTGGTCTCAGCCAGCCTAGGGCCAGGTCCAGAGGCTTGGGAGTAGAGCTAGAGCCCAGGAATGGGACCAGAGGCCTGGAAGCAGGCCTAGAGGCTGGAGTCCTAGGGGTTGGGACCAAGGGCTGAGGAGTAGGGCCAGACAGTTCGAAGCAGGCCTGAGAAACTGTGGTGCACAGGTGAGCAAAGGATGGTAAATGAAACAGAGGCCTGAGGGACAGGGTGTCCAGATGAGAGGTTTAACAGATGTGACATGAGGACCTGGGGCACTGGGATGCCCCTTATTACATGGGACATAGAGTAACATCTGTGAGGTATGGGTGCAGTGTAAGGAGTAGTTGGAGCCACAAAATAAGCTCTTAAGGCACAACAGTGACACCTGAACAGCAGCATGAGATCCTTGGGGCAGCTTCCCTTTCCAAGGATCTAATAACAACAGGGTATGTGGGGGGGAGATGAAGGAGAGCAAGCCTGGAAAGAGAGGGCAGCACAGGGGCTGAGCGGCCAGCAGGGGTTGTTGTGGCCACCCCTGGGACCAGCAAGCAGTTACACATTAAGGCAAAAAAACTGCTGTGATTGCCTCTTGCCTGCACAGTTGTGACTTCCCACTAGCAGCTTGATGAGCAGGGGCCTCTAGTGCTAGGGAAGAAGCTAGGGAAAGGACAGGCTCCCTGCTCCCTCAGGGCAGAGTGAGTGCTGCAGACACCAGATCCTGGAAGCCATGGTACCTCATACCACCACTCTCTCTGGCTCAGCTCCCAGCTCTGTCCTCTCCATGAGCAGAGCCAGCCGGGTCTGAATGGGGAAGGGAAGCATGTCACTCAGACTCAGCTCTGCTCAGCCAGCCAGGTCTGAACAACACAGTTCCCTCCTCCACTCGCACCTAGCTAGCTCTGGTCCTGTCAGGGAGTGCAGTTGGGCCCAAGCAACATGGTTCCCTCCCTGCTGGGACCCAGTTGGCCTGCTCCCAGTGGGGAGGAGAGCCAAGTCCAAGCGACACTGTTCCCTTGCCCGCTCGGACCCAGCTGTGCAGACCAGAACAAGGTAACTTCTGAGGCCACGGTAAGGTCTGGCAGGTTCTGGTGGATCACAAATTCAATGAGTCAGCATTATGATGCTGTCGCAAGGGAAGCAAACATAGTTTGAGGCTGCACAAGCAGAAGTACTATATGCTTGGCACAGGAAATAAGACCACTCCACTTCTTATGTAGAATTTCATAGATTCATAGATGCTAGGGTCAGAAGGGACCTCAACAGATCATCAAGTCCAACCCCCTGCCTAGGCTGGAAAGAGTGCTGGGGTCAGATGACCCTAGCCAGATGCCTATCCAGCCTTCTCATAAAGACCCCCAAGGTAGGGGAGAGCACCATCTCCCTTGGAAGCCCATTCCAAATT
>NW_017729032.1:28516655-28525899 GCF_001723915.1 Gavialis gangeticus
TTTTCCAGTCCTCTGGGACCTGACCTGAGTGCCACGAGCACTCAAACAGCCGTGCCAGTGGTTCTGCTATGACACCGGCCAATTCCTTCAGTACCCCGGGATGCTGCTCATCTGGGCTTGCTGACTTGAACACGTCCAGTCCATCCAAGTGACTGCACCAAGTCAGCATCAACAGTTGGTGGGCTGGTGTTCCTCTGATGTCCATCTGAGAACCCATTAGGAGACTTATCTTGAGCCCTGTTCAGGAACATTGAGGCAAAAAACTCATTGAATAGCTCAGCCTTGTCCCCGCTGTCTGTCGCTAATTACTCCTTGTTCAGTAGGGGTCCTATGCTGCCCCGTGCCTTCCTTTTACTCCCTACATACCTAAAAAAAGACTTTTTGTTGTCTTTAATTTGTGCTGCCAGCCTCAGCTCTGTAGTTGCTTTGGCCTTTTTAACCACCTCTCTGCAAGTGCAGGCCAAGTAGGTATACTATTCCTTGGTAGCTTCCACCTGCTTCCACTGCCTATATGCCTCTTTTTTGCCCTTAGGCTCCCCTGGATTTCACTGTTTAGCCAAGGAAGTTTTTTCGCTCCTTTCCCCCTTTTCTCTCATACTGGGATGGTCTTCCTCTGCGCCTGAAGGATCACTTCCTTTAGGAACAACCACCCTTCCTGGACTCCCATCTCACCAATACACCTATCATTCAGTGCATCATTGACTAGACTCCTAAGGGCACTGAAGTTAACCTTCCTAAAGTCCATCACTTCCACCCTACCAGTTATCTTACCCACCCTATGCCGTATGGTGAATTGGATTGATTGGTGGTCACTGTCCCCAAGGTGACTGCGAATCTGCAGCTCCCGTACTAGGTCCTCCCCTGTAGCCAACCTTTCTGTGACTTAATACAAATAAGCAATGCAATTTTTAAAACACATTTTGCACATCATATGCCAATATTTTGCTCCAGTGCTCTAGTGGAGGTGAGATAGTACTGGATAAAAACATCGCCTTTCTGCTGAAAGTCAACACTAGCCTTTTTTCAATTTCTGTTCTTTAAAAACTTTTGTATCCTTTACGTCAGACCATTTATTTTAAACATCCAACTTTTTCCTATATGGCTTATCATATGTATTATAGTAGCCCCCAGAATTTTCTAGACATTGTACAGCCTTACAGAAAGACAGTGACCTTGCCCCACAGTGTCTTCCAAGACGGAGTGAATCGTGGGACTTAGACACACATTACATTTGTTGTGTTGTATCAGCTGCTTCAGCACAACAAAAAGCAATTGTCCTCACATTCATGCTCTCTGTCACACTAAAATAATTGCTGATCTACCATAAAAATTGTAAGTCCACAACAAATAAACAGGAACTTCTTTGTGCAGGAAGCTTTTCTTCAGCAATTTTAATGTGTGTTCAAACTTTTAGCATTACAAAAATAATGTGCGTTTAAAGCCCTGCACTCATGCTGTATTTTCTCACGTACCACGTACCTCCAAATAAGACACGCACCCAGTTTTTGGAAGGTAGAATGTAGAGGAAAAGATTTTTCCAGAACAGTGGCCACCTATGTGACACAGAGGAAGTCCTCCTGGTAACAGAGGCTGTCCAGAAAGTGTGGTATCCCAGGAAAGTCTGGATGAGGCAGCAACTTTCTGGTGTGGCAGTACTGCAGCAAGGCTAGACCCCAGACCCTTCCAGAGTCAGCAGCAAGAGGGTTTTTTTACTGCTACTAATTTTTTATATACGCTCCAGTAAATAATGAAGTGTTGTTTGCACATCACAAGCTTCATCAAAATACTGCAGACTGAATGCAGCAGCTCATTCACCCTCAGCCAGATCAGTGGCTTTTCAGCTCTAAGCTACTGCCTCACCAGCAGCTGTGAGAAGATTAACACTAGACTCTACCTGTGCTGCTTGCAACAAGTGACAGGCATTTTCACTGCTATTTTAGCACTGTCTGTTTGCTTCTTTTCTTCCATATTCCCTGTTCTGCTCCAGTAAAGAAAAATCAGCTTCCCCACTTAAGAGACACATGCCAATTCTGGAGGGCTGATTTTGGGGGGAAAAGTACATGTGGTATAAAAGTAAGTACAGTAATTGTTCAGTGACCTGTGCTGTTGCAGCAATGCCCTGATGTTCAGTAGTGTTTGTAAGTGACTTAGAAAGTAAAAATATGATCTGTTACAACATACAACTGAATATACATTATAAAACAACAAAATGAAGAGAACAGTAAAGGAGCAAAAAGTTTATTTTACTGAATAAAATGAGCAGCTATAAAGGTCCTTCTGTCCATATTTTAAATAAGGTTTAGGTTTCAAGTTCTGTGTTTTCTAACCAAATCATATTTTTCTGTAAGGCAGTGGTTCTCAACAGGTTTAGTCTCAAGCACACATCATTAGACTCAAAGCAGTCCTCAGAAAATTCCAGCTCTTAGCTTTCACTCATTTGTGAGTACCAAAAAATAAGAAGAGAAATTCTTCTGTGGTGAAGAACACACCAGTCAGAATGTTTTTAACACTGTAGATTTGTATTTAAAATCTCTGCGTTTATCTTGTGAATCATGTTTGCACACCTAACAATACTAACATTTCATTATTCTTGAAAGTATCTTAAGGCACCGCAGGTGCCATAGCACCCTGGTTGAGAATCATTGCTGTAAAGGTTTGAACCTACAGGTTATTAAAAACTCTGATCCTTTCAGTAAATCACTCAAATATATACTCAACTTTGAATCTTTGAATTATTCCAACTGATATCTCATGCTCAACGTGAAATGCTTGCTGAAATGTTTTGATGAATCAGGGAGAGAGTTTAAGAATCAAGGCCAAAATTCTCTAATAATCTTTTCTAATAGTCTGGCAGAAACTTTATTCGGTGAGTTTTTGATAGACCTGACACATCATGTCTTACTTACCAGTCAAATTAATTTTGAGGCACCAAAGAGCTCATTTCAAGCTATCATTAATTTTTTATCTTTTCCTGGATTAATATTTCATCATATTTTTAAATTTTTAAAGTTCTTCATATATATATATCTATATATATCTATCTATAGATATATATAGATATATATATAATATAGATTTATTACATTCACTTTCTTTTCAGGTGATTTCCGGCATTATGGCACACACTACAATAATTCCTTTTCTTCTAACTTGCAACCTACTAACTCTAGTATATCTCTTTTTACGATTGATGGTAGCAGTCTCATGACCAATTTAAAGTCAGTTTCTAGAATGAATGGATTTCTTTCTTCAATAAATGGTAAGAATCCTGCTTTACTAGCTATAACTTTCTGGTACATCAGACATAATATCACAAAAGTAATTCAAAGTTTATTATTTATTCATTAGTCATACCGCACTATAATATCAAAGCACCAGTAGTCTAGCATGTCTTTACATAACTGGTTGCTTTTTTCTGTTCCTCATTTTAGGTGCTGTTCCTGCCACTAGACGAAAACAAAACTTTGATAATGCTGAAACTAAACGTAGAGCTCTTTTAGAACAAAGACGGCAAGCTATAGCAACTACAATATGGAGACCCACTCATCCTGCACAGGTATATATATCAGTTACTGGGATATTCAGGTAAAAATGTCAGTCAAATCCAGTTGTTACGAGACATCAACTCCTATTGCTATGAACTTCCTAGAGAAATAATGGAAAATAAAAACTGGAGTCAAATTGTTTATTTCCAAAGCGGGAATTTGATTCTGTGACTAACCAAATTATTTTAGGCACCTTTTGTTTAATGAATAGTGCATGAGACAATTGCTCACAAGTATGTGAAGCAATTGCTTGTGGTTCTATTATTGTCCTGCTTCATTCTGGTTTTGCATTCTGCTTGCTTTCCTGCATCTTGGGTGTGTCTACTGCCCATTTAGTTTGCTACTTGCATAATAAAGTACTAACTAAGTGTGCAGTAACTAGAGTTACTGTGGAGTAACACCAGCGCATGGTTTTTTTGTGATGCTTACTACACATTAGCCCAATAACACTGCAGAGTAGACATTAACATGAGTTTAAACTGCCATGCTACTGCTCAGTGTTATTAGGATAATGCACAGTAAGCGTCTCATGTAGACACACCCCTTGTGTAACTTTTTTGTGTACCCATGCCTTAGCTAACATAATTAGGATGAGCTAACAAACTTGGGGCCATACTTCTCTTACTAATGTATGTTTCTTAAGTCCTTTATAAAACTATTACTACAAAAGATGTGCGAGTCTTCCTCCTTGGTGCTGTTCTGTTACTTAGTTTTAATCCTAAAATGACAGCATATTACAAAAATAGATGGATAAAGAAATTTTCAGGGATTTAAACAGGATGGAATAGTATAAGGTGCCTAAATCTATTTAGGTGTCTAGAAGGTGTAGTCTGGCTTCTGGTACTCTTCAGCCAGAGACTAGTCAGACCATTTATTAAGTGAACGTAAAGCTAGGTACAGACATTCAAAAAGTCTGAGGGAGAATCGATCAAACCTTTGCAGGTTTCTCTAAACTGTGTACAGTGGATCAGTATGAACAGAAGACACATTCTTCCTTTGGTGTGGTCGGGGCACACTGATGCCTGCATTGGTCAGCATGCTGGAGATGGCAGAGAACAGCCAAATGCAGCTGATGGGCAGGACATACTAGACTGGCTGCTGGACACACGCTCCCAACCCCTTGCTGTCAGCCACAGGGAAATGGGAAGCCAGCATAGAATCTCTCCCCAGCCCTGCCTCCCTCCAGCTGCAGGCTGCCAGTGTGGACCTGCCGCCCTCAAACCCAGCCAGAACAGTTGAGGGGGCATGCAATGGGGGCTTTCCCTCCCTCCCCCTCATGCCACACGTCCTCCTGGCTGTTCTGGTTGGGTCTTGGAGGGGGGCAGGGTGGGGACCTGGCAGGGGACCTCCACTTTCCCCTTCCTGCCACTCCGGCCACTAACAGCTAGCAGAGGGCAGGCCTAAGGAAAGCTGTGCTGGGCCAGCAGCTAATTGACCCAGCATGGCTTTTCCCCCAGCCCTGTCCCCCACTAGCTGTTAGCACCTGGGAGGTGGAGGGCAAAGCAGGGGAAAATGGAGGAAAGCGGAAAATTATTATTATTATTATCATTATATACTAGCAAACATAAAATGTACTAAATTTAGTTACTTTCTAGTTATTATTATTTACTGCTTATGATTAATTTAAAAGAAGGCCTTGTATTTTCAAGGAAAAGCTACTAATTTTCAGATTAGATTACATCAGCAGTGAAAAATAACAAGTGTTTGGAAAAATATGAAGGAAAGTCCACTGACGAGTGTGAAAGCCCCAAAGTTTCTGAAAGCACTACAATAATTTCTCTAAACATCTGCATTATATTTACTTACTTTTACCTTTTAACTGTTTTATTTATCCTTATAACAGATGTAATATTTTTGTGTAAGTTTGGCTGCTATCAACCCATCACCAAAATGACATAAACTAGAAGTTACTTTATATCTTTGTAGAAAGCATACAGCTGTTTTTGTTTATTCCAAACATAAATATTTCTTTTGGAGAACAACTTTTTGTTTTCAACACTGTGTGTCTAAGGTATCGAGTTAAACATAGCAAATTAAATATTACTGTAGCTGTTGCAATTTAGTGGTAGTGACCTCGCAGTGTAGTTTGATTTAGTTTAATGTAATCTAATATGTCTTACATCATAAATGTTGTTGTTGGCACAAGGATACATGTAATTGATTTAAAAGTTAACAACATTAGAGCTATAGTCATAGAATAAAGTATATGTATATGGTCAGATGTTCAATTAGGGCTTTTAAATAAAGTGTCTAATTGAAGCTGATCTGCTTGTTATGGTGTAAAAATTTTGGTGTTAATATAAATAATTAATCGTCAAAGAATTTACAGAGTGTACAGTCAGGAAGGGGACAGACATACCAAATAATATCAATAATAATCAACACAGGTCGTGTCTACACAAGACTGACTGCACAGTCATTACTGAGCAGTCATTTAGTACTTGTTTGGTACTTCTATAAACAAGTACTAAATGACTGTACAGTAACCTGACTTCCTGCACAGCAGCTTCAATGAACAGCTTTTTTGTGACTCTGACTACTCAATAGCCCAAGACTACTGCGCAATAGCATTGCATCACTGTTGCTGTCACGCGACACTACTACGTGATATTCTCAGGCTACAGCACATTCAGTATCTCGTGTAGATATGGCCATGGTTTTGGTTTTTTGTTCTTTTTTAATTGTCTGGCAAAGTGACAGCAGTTTCTTATTTGTAATATAGTGCCATTACAGTATCCAGGTAGCTGTTTAAATAAGTTTCAGATTAATGCTTTTATTTTGGCCTCTTGAAGGCTCAGATCAAGTGTATCTAACACTGTATTCATTCAGCATAAAAATCAGTGCTGGGAAGACCATTCTAAGGCTTATATCTGACTTATTCCTGCTCCTGTTTTGTGGAACTAAGGTTGTACACAGGCTCCTTACAGGTACTTTTCCTGATGGTGCCATTGACAAAGTAGCTATAGTGGAAATAAAAGATATCCAGTGAATGTGATTATAGGTAAGGGGAAGTTTTCATGTAATGTGAGGCACCACTGACCAAAGTTATTTAGCCCAGATCTGGGAAGAGTTAAAAGAAACATCAAAATTCTTTTGTTTTTCAAGGAATTTTAAACCTACCATGTTGCTTCTCAGATTTCTGTAATCACTGCTGAAAGTGTTAAAATGAATCTAAACAAAAAAGACCTAGGCTCTCTTCCTACTGTAATGGTTCTCCACATTCCTCCAATGCAGGCAGTTGCTTACCAGTCCCAATATAGTCATAGGTATATAACAGTGTTAGGCCTTTGAAAAACTCTGTTAACCCCTAATATATTTCAAAATACGTGCAGTAAATTTTTTAACTCAAAATCATACAACTTGTATACTCTTGTAAATATAAAGTATCTTACTTAAATAAAACATTAGAAGTTACAGAAGTATTAAAATTATTTTAAATACTATGCTGATGAAATAATTGTTTTTTACAGAATTCAGTACATACAGTCCAGCTAAGTCCTTTTCAGTATACATTTGAGCCAGTGCAAGCAGTGAGTGGCATCCCTAATTCTGATGAAGGTATAGTAATATGCTTCAGTTAAATTCTTATTAGAAAAAGATTATACATTATACATCAGCTATCGTCTTGTATCATTAATGATTCTAAATCAAAAACTATGTTATCTTGGCTTGAAATAAAGTGTTTTCTGTAGAAGAGTAATATACAGCATATCATAACAGTTACAACTGATTGTTGTCTTTACAAAAGCATTATGAAATTGAATTAAATCTCTATTACTTTAGTGTTGTGCCTTTTAAGTATGTGATACATTCAAGAACAAAGTGGGCATGTGTACACATGTATTTACTCTGCAGTAAGTGGTTTTCAGACTGGCGTCTACACATGTAGGTGTTACAGCTCAGTAACGCTGTGTGTGCATCGACTTAGGAGTAAAGTTACTCCCAAGTCAGTCCACACACACGGTGTTACTGCACAGTAAGACATATGCTCATGCCTTACTGTGCAGTAACCATGCAGGTATAGATTCATAGATTCATAGAAGTAGGGTCAGAAGGGACCTTGCAGATCATCAGGTCTGATCCCCTTCCCATAGAGGAGGAGGATCACCTCCTGGGCTCTGCTTGAGATGCATGTGTGAATGCATGACAAGGTACGGTTGGCCCTACTGACCATGACCTCGCATTGTCGGCCCATGTTCATCTTGGAGTTAATAATGACTCCAAGATTTCTTTCTGCTACCATGCTCTCGAGAAGGGAGTTTCCCAGCTTATAAGTGTGCTGGTGGTTCCTACTCCTCAAGTGCAGCACCCTGCACTTGTAAGTATTTGAAACCCATCCTGTTTTCATTAGCCCACCCGTGTAAGCTGTCCAGATCCTGCTGTAATCTGTCCTTCCCTACTAGCATGCCCACCTCACCCCAAATCTTGGTATCATCAGCAAATTTAAACTAGCTGCTTTTCACCCCGGCATCCAAGTCACTAATAAAGAAATTGAACATTGCGGGACCAAGAACCAAGCCCTGGGGAACTCCACTACCCACTTCTGTCCAGGTCAAAAAATACCTGTCTGCCACTACCCTCTGAGTACGACCCTTCAGCCAATTTGCAATCCATCTGACTGTGTAGGCATCAATGCCACAGTCACCTAGTTTTTAATCAGAATGGGGTGGGAGACAGTGTCAAAGGCCTTGCTGAAGTCCAGAAAGACTACATCCACCGTGACACCTGTGTCCAATGCTTTTGTGACCTGATTGTAGAAGGCAATCAGGTTGGTCTGACAGGACCTGCCCCTAATGAAACCATGCTGGTTGCCCTTGAGCATCATCCCTGCTGCTGGCCCATCACAGATGTGCTCCTTGATAATCTCAAAGAGTTTTCCCAGGATTGAAGTAAGACTAATGGGCCAATAGTTGCCCGGGTCCTCCCTCTTCCCTTTTTTAAAGATGGGGATCACGTTGGCTTTCTTCCAGTCATCTGGCACCTGGCCAGAGCACCATGAGTGCTCGTAAAGCCGTGCCAGGGCCCCTGCAATAACCCCTGCCAATTTCCTCAACACCCTGGGGTGGAGAGCATCTGGACCTGCTGCTTTGAACACGTCCAGCCCCTCCAGAAGCTCTCTAACCCAGTCCTCCCCAACCTTAGGCCTGGCAGCATTTCTCCTGAATCCGTCTGGAATCTTGGTCAGGGAGTCCTGGTCCCTGCACAAGAAAATAAAGGCGAAGAATTTGTTAGAGAGGTCTGCTTTCTCCTCTGGTTCAACCACCAGATTGCCAAGCATATCCTGCAGGGGCCCCACATTACCCGGTGCCTTCTTCATTCCCCTAAATATTTAAAAAGGACTTTTTATTATCTTTGATCCTTGATGCTAGCCCTAGCTCAGTATCTGCCTTAGCTTTTGTAACAACCCCCTTACAGACCCAAGTAGTGGAGGCATACTCCTCTTTGGTGATAGCCCCTCCCTTCCACCGGGTGTACTCCTCCTTTTTGGCAATCAGGCATTCACGAATGCCGTTGGTGAGCCAGGGGGGCTTTTGAGCACTATTGTCCCCCTTGCTTCTTGTTGGGATTGTCACCCCTTGGGCTCTGGGTATTGTCTCCTTAAGGAATGACCACTCAGCTTGGGCACTGAGTTCCTCTACTTTGAAGGACCCCAGCGCCTGTCCCACTAACCTCCTCAACTCATTGAAGTTGGCCCTTTT
>NW_017729032.1:28536061-28560572 GCF_001723915.1 Gavialis gangeticus
TAGAAGTAGGGTCAGAAGGGACCTTGCAGATCATCAGGTCTGATCCCCTTCCCATAGAGGAGGAGGATCACCTCCTGGGCTCTGCTTGAGATGCATGTGTGAATGCATGACAAGGTACGGTTGGCCCTACTGACCATGACCTCGCATTGTCGGCCCATGTTCATCTTGGAGTTAATAATGACTCCAAGATTTCTTTCTGCTACCATGCTCTCGAGAAGGGAGTTTCCCAGCTTATAAGTGTGCTGGTGGTTCCTACTCCTCAAGTGCAGCACCCTGCACTTGTAAGTATTTGAAACCCATCCTGTTTTCATTAGCCCACCCGTGTAAGCTGTCCAGATCCTGCTGTAATCTGTCCTTCCCTACTAGCATGCCCACCTCACCCCAAATCTTGGTATCATCAGCAAATTTAAACTAGCTGCTTTTCACCCCGGCATCCAAGTCACTAATAAAGAAATTGAACATTGCGGGACCAAGAACCAAGCCCTGGGGAACTCCACTACCCACTTCTGTCCAGGTCAAAAAATACCTGTCTGCCACTACCCTCTGAGTACGACCCTTCAGCCAATTTGCAATCCATCTGACTGTGTAGGCATCAATGCCACAGTCACCTAGTTTTTAATCAGAATGGGGTGGGAGACAGTGTCAAAGGCCTTGCTGAAGTCCAGAAAGACTACATCCACCGTGACACCTGTGTCCAATGCTTTTGTGACCTGATTGTAGAAGGCAATCAGGTTGGTCTGACAGGACCTGCCCCTAATGAAACCATGCTGGTTGCCCTTGAGCATCATCCCTGCTGCTGGCCCATCACAGATGTGCTCCTTGATAATCTCAAAGAGTTTTCCCAGGATTGAAGTAAGACTAATGGGCCAATAGTTGCCCGGGTCCTCCCTCTTCCCTTTTTTAAAGATGGGGATCACGTTGGCTTTCTTCCAGTCATCTGGCACCTGGCCAGAGCACCATGAGTGCTCGTAAAGCCGTGCCAGGGCCCCTGCAATAACCCCTGCCAATTTCCTCAACACCCTGGGGTGGAGAGCATCTGGACCTGCTGCTTTGAACACGTCCAGCCCCTCCAGAAGCTCTCTAACCCAGTCCTCCCCAACCTTAGGCCTGGCAGCATTTCTCCTGAATCCGTCTGGAATCTTGGTCAGGGAGTCCTGGTCCCTGCACAAGAAAATAAAGGCGAAGAATTTGTTAGAGAGGTCTGCTTTCTCCTCTGGTTCAACCACCAGATTGCCAAGCATATCCTGCAGGGGCCCCACATTACCCGGTGCCTTCTTCATTCCCCTAAATATTTAAAAAGGACTTTTTATTATCTTTGATCCTTGATGCTAGCCCTAGCTCAGTATCTGCCTTAGCTTTTGTAACAACCCCCTTACAGACCCAAGTAGTGGAGGCATACTCCTCTTTGGTGATAGCCCCTCCCTTCCACCGGGTGTACTCCTCCTTTTTGGCAATCAGGCATTCACGAATGCCGTTGGTGAGCCAGGGGGGCTTTTGAGCACTATTGTCCCCCTTGCTTCTTGTTGGGATTGTCACCCCTTGGGCTCTGGGTATTGTCTCCTTAAGGAATGACCACTCAGCTTGGGCACTGAGTTCCTCTACTTTGAAGGACCCCAGCGCCTGTCCCACTAACCTCCTCAACTCATTGAAGTTGGCCCTTTTAAAGTCTAGGGCTACTGCCTTGCTGCAGGCCCTTGACACCCTGCACTGGATGGTGAATTCCAGCAAGCCATGATCGCTATCGCCCAGGTGGTCGAGGACCTGGAGCCCTCTTACCAGGTCGTTGCCTGTGGCCAGTACCAGATCCAGCAGGGCATTCCCCCTGGTAGGACTGTGCACCTCCTGGTTTAAGTGGAGGTCCTGTATCTCGGCCAGGAACCTCCGTGAGCTGTCTGACCTGGCTGACTGCTCCTCCCAGCAGATGTCCGGGTAATCTAGATCATCCCTGACAACTACGTCCCTTGCCTTAAGTGCCTCCGCAAGCTGACCCGAGAATTCGCGGTCCAGCTCTTCCCCTTGGTTGGGAGGTCTGTAGTAGACCCCCACCATTAAATACCTTTCCCCATGACCCCCCTGTATCCTGACCCAGAGCACTTCAGCCTGCCCCTCCTCTGACCCCATCCTCCTGGTAGAGGTTGTGTATTGCTCTTTGATGTAGAACACCACACCCCCGCCTTTCCTTCCTGTTCTATCTTGCCTGTAAAGCCTATGGCCCCTAATGTTAACTGACCAGTCGTGGGATGAATCCCACCAGGTTTTTGTGAGCCCTACTATGTCTGGGTTTGAACAGGCTGTTCGGAGGGCTAGTTCCTCCTGCTTATTCCCCATACCACGAGCATTTGTATAGAGTCATTTAAGGCCTTGGATTGCTGCGTGTGCCACCCCCCAATTTTCAAGACTATCTGGATCCCTGTTACGTACCTGGGTACTCCTTGTGTATGTCACCTGTCTTGGTCGTGAGGTGTTCTTAAGTCTTCCTGCGGCCCCATCCCCCGGCGAAGCTAGTTTAAAGCTCACCGCATGAGATCAGCCAACCTGAAAGAGAAGACATGCTTGCCTTTAGGAGAGAGGTGTAGCCCATCCCACCCAAGCAAGTCCCCTGCACAAAAGCATGGGTCGTTATCCAGGAACCTGAGGCCTGCCTGGTGGCACCAGCTCCATAACTGCCAGTTGACCTCGCCAATGCAGGCCTTGTGTCACCATCTGCACCTGCTCACTGGGAGAATAGAGGAGAATACTACCTATGCTCCCATCTCCTTAAGCTTGGCCCCCAGAGCCTCGAAGTCCTTCATGATGTGATCTGGGTTTCCCCTGGCCGTGTCATTTGTTCCCAAATGGATGAGAACCATGGGGTACTGGTCTGCAGGTTGGATGTAGGCCGGGATCCCCTCCATGATGTCCCCAAACCTGAGCCCCAGGCATGAAGCACACCTCACATGCCATGGTGTCGGGACAGCAGATGGGACCCTCCAGTCCCTGTAGGATGGAGTCCCCAATGACGAGCACCTGGTGTTTCTTCCTGCTGGTGTTCATTCTCTGCGCTGTATGCGTTGTGTGGGAAATGGCATCATCCCCGCTGGAGGCATCCCCTTCGTCATTCTCCGTCACGGCTGCCAGGGCCTCATACCTGTTCCCCAGTTGTACCTGGGAAGCCTCCGGCACTCTAGCCTGAGCAGCTCAGATCTGGTGGACACCTTCTGCCACTCTTGTGTTGGACACGTCTCCTGCGGGGGGCTGTACAGTCGATGATTGGGCCTGCAGTGAACAGAAATAGGAGTTGATTTCATCCCCCTCAGCCTGCTCACCTCAGCCTGGAGCTCCCTCACCTGCCCCTCCAGAGCCCTAAGTTGGGCACAGGAGGGACAGGCAAGGGAACCACCAGACCCCACCACCGTCCGCCAGGACCCCACTGAGCCTCCCCCACAAACAGGACAAGGGGCCGCCAACCCTACCATGAGCTCCATCTGGGTGGAGATCTCAGAAGAGCCCAGGGCAGGCAGCAGTGCGAGGACGGGGCCCCTAGCAGTCGCGCCCCACATCTGCACCATGTCCATGGAGCTGAGTCTACTGCTCTCGCTTGTTGGAGGTACCCTTCTGGGCTGCTACCACGCGCCTGCCTTACGTGAATGCCGGCACAAACACATCAGGCAGGTAGCAACCTGCATCATCCAGGTAGCAAATTTATGCCCAAGTCAGCATAAGTCACAATAGTTACTATGCAGTAGAGGTCTGCACATGTAAACACACGCCTGTACTGCACAGTAACTTTTGGTTAACCTAAGTTACTGCACAGTAACTTTGCACATGTAGACGTGCCCATTATGTCACCATATTGTGGTTGTTGAGCTGGCTTCTGGGCTAGCAACCTTCCTTTAACCCAATTGTAGGGTACAGGCATCTTTAAATATAGCAACTTCTGAATGCTAAACTGTGCCTGGCAAGGGAAATACCATGACCATGATGGTGGCAGGGGAAATACCTTGACCAAGGCTAATGCAATTAAAATGGCACTGTGTAGTGGAGGGTTGCACCCTTGTCTGCTTGCAGACAGGACTCCCTATGAGAGTCTCATAGTTAGCTTCCCACTGGCCAGCTTCCAGAGGGAGGATCTTGGCTACATGATGACTTCATGGAAATGGGAAACTCCTCCCTACCTTGCTTCTGCTGCCATATTGCTGAGGGTAAGCCAAACTCAGGGGCATCCAAACCCGCAGCTTCTGGGCTTGGGCCTACATGTAGGATGCCCACCAAAGGATTTAGAAGCATCTGAAGCCCCAGGCAGGGTTGCTGGTACTAACGCCACATTTGGTTCTTGAATGACTCATGAATTTGGAATTGATTTAGCTGATTTGACTTGGAACACAAAAAAAATTCCTTTAAAAAAAACAAAACAAAAAAACTGTGCAACCTTAACATTCTTTCAAGGCATTCTTTGTGCATGATATACATATATGTTCATGAAAATGAACAGTAAGGTTAGATATTATAAATTGTTTTTATTTGAATATTGTAATAAACGTTCTGATTGTGAGTAGCTCTGTCATATTTAGTTTCAGAAAGTACCGCTCAGTTTCTGCTAGCAGAAAAACTAGCAAGTATATCAGTTACAGAGGGTGAAATGCTATCTGCTATGGAAACAACACAACCACACAGACAGCCATTGGTGCTCAACAAGCCCCAAAGACTCGGCATGACAGCATTGTCAATGGAAGAACATAAAATTCTTCAGTCACTTGATCATCTCAATCAGAGGCTGCAGAGTGAGTACAGTATATAGTTTTATGCGTTAAGATATAACAACAACCTACATTCTACGTAATGCCATAATTTAGTTTGAAGTACATATATACATACATGTATAGATACACACATATACAAACATGACATATGTAAGTAGGAAAACATAATATCCCATCGGTTCCCTCATGTTGCTTTTTGCCACTTGCTAGATATTAATAAACAGTGGTCCAGGCCCTCAAATCCTTATTTACAATTTGTTTTGAATGAATGTTGCTCAATTAAAAGGAGTTTTGTATGATTAAAAGTTAGATAAGAAGTCAGTGTTTATTCCTGAATTTTGTATGCCATTATACTCGCATATATTCTCTGGTCCCACCTCCTACAGCAGGATATGTGACATGTCAATAGAATTTTTAAAAGAGGCTCAGATTAGCTGTTACTAAACAAGAAATATATTGAAGCAAAAATTGAGGCATACATTTTAGAGAAATGGGAGAAATGTAAAGGCAAAGGGAAGAGCAATAAAGAGACAGAAGACAGTGGAATTTGAAAAAAGGTTGAAATTAGCACCATGAAAAGAGAATCAAAAGAAGAAGGTGAAGAAGACAGGGAAGTGAGAAGTACAATGCAACAGAGAATATAAAAGGAACACTGAAAAAATAGAACAGTATAAAGATTGCAAACCACATGATTAAAAATCCTGAAGTCATAATATAAATACCATATGGCTAGTGCCAGGTATCCAGGTTGTAGCTGTATTGGTCTACAGGAAAAAGCCATCAGGACTCATAGTAGAGATGATACTTTTATTAGGCCAACAAGATTTTTGCTAGTGTGCATTTTAGAAGTTTGCTTCCCTTGCTTTTCTTAGCTAATTTAGCTCCAGGGTTGGACATAGCAAAGTTAAGTGGTGTATTAGCTTCTTACCTTATGTACTGTACTTCTTAACTTTGGTACATTCTGTTCTATAGTTATCAAGCATTATGGCTTTGGTTCCCCTTTTACCTAAGCTCTACTCAGCAATCATCAGGGAGTCTGTTCTGGGGCTCCCCAATGAGTGCCTCCAACATACCCCTTCCCTTGCCTGTTTTATGCCCCTCAGTAGGAGAAAGGGAAGATGTCTGGTACAGTAGGAGAAAGGTAGGATGGCTGGTCTAGGAGGTGATTCTGTTAGTTTTATATTGGGAAGCATTTCTCCTCTATGAAAGGAATTCTTTTCATGCAGTTTACAGCCAGAGTCCAGCAACTTTGAACTTTAGCTAGGAGCATCCTTCTCCAATTGTTGTTTCCAAGTGTTCATAGCTCCAAATGATATTACCCTATGTAGAATATAAAGGATGCGGTAATTCTTTCTGGACATGACAAAAACAAGGTTTACTTTTTTGAAGTCCATATTTAAAATATAACAACTTTCTAGCCAGGTGTAGATGACAACAAATATTTGTGACAGAAGTGCCAAATTCTGGTAAAACTTCACCACCTTAATTCATTTTCCTTATTTTATATAAAGCTACTAAACTGTGTCTTTGTGGTGATGCTATTTAAATGTCTTATCCATTCTAAACTGGTTATCTCTGTTGTTATCCCATTCCCCAGTAGCTGGCCTTTTCATTTTGGGATGGATTTATTTGTAGAAAGTTTATTCTTGATCAAATAGTAATTCCAGGTTTTAAAATATGGATCAGGCAAATGTTTCACTATCCCCCAAGGAAAAAAATATTGCTGTTAAACTGTATTTTCCACAAACTTCAGGATGGTTGGTACTGAATACTTGACCATGAGTCATGTTTCTGTTCTAGCATGTATTTTAAATGATTGTTGTGTCATAATTTCATACTATTTTTAGATATCCAGGAATCCATTACCAAAAACCCACCCACTTCAAGGGGTTTTCAGATAATTTCCCCTCTGGTAAGCATTCTATTTCAGTGTAATTTTCTGCACTTTGAACTTACGGCTGATTATACAGTAAAAATGTAATAAATAATGTTGACATCTGTTTGTTCTAGATTTTATTGAGATGCCAAAATCTCAGATAGCACTCTGAGTGTGATGGAGCAAATCAGTGAACTGTTGGGCTTTTCAACAGAGCTGTGCCAGTTTTTACCAGGCTGTCTCTCCCTTTTTGCTTTAATTTCCCTATTGGAATCTGGAGCAGTTGCCACTCGCCCGCAGCCTGAGAAACCCAAAGAACTTCCAAGGAGTGATTACTGTGCCACCTCATTTGAGCTAGATATGGCTCCAGTTAATTGTTTTGCCCCAATAATGTAGGGGGAAAAACAATTTGTTGTGGTCCCAAGGGTAATCAGTGCTACAATGAAATCTTTTTCTAGGTCTGCAGATAGCCTAGGGCAGGGTTCAGCAATGTTTTACAGCTGGGGACTGCTTTAACAGAGCTTAGTTCCAAGCCTGAGCTGCTTCTAATCCAGCCTTCACCACTGCCGCTGGAGGCAGAGCAACAATCACCTCACACCCCTGCCACCATGGCCACTACTTTACCCCAACCATCCAGGCAAAGCCCTCACTGCAGAAACACCACAAAAGGCCCCCAGCTCTGGGGGCCGGATAAAATGGCTCTGCAGGCTGGAGACAGTGCCCAGACTGTAAATCTCTGATCCCTCACCCAGGAAGTCAGGCTTTTGACCATAGTTTCATAGTTTCATAGATCTAGGGTCGGAAGGGACCTAGTAGATCTTCTAGCCCGACCCCCCGCCAGGGCGGGAGAACAACAAAACCCCAAAACAAGAAACGGGACTCAAATGAGTCCAGCCAGGTAGGCATCCAGCCTCTTCTTAAAGACCCCCAGGGTAGGGGCCAGCACCACTTCCCTTGGAAGTTGGTTCCAGCTCCTAGCCGCCCTAACTGTGAAGTAGTTTTTGCGGATGTCCAATCTATACCTCCTCTCCATCAACTTGTGCCCATTACTCCTTGTTATGCCAGCGGGCGCTAGGGGAAACAGCGTCTCCCCCAAACCCTTCTGGTCCCCCCTAGTGAGTTTATAGACGGTCACCAGGTCCCCCCTCAGCCTTCTCTTGTGGAGGCTGAATAGGTTCAGGTCCCGCAGTCTCTCACTGTAGGGTCTGCCCTGTTGTCCCCGGATCATGCGGGTGGCCCTCCTCTGGACCCTCTCCATGTTGTCCACATCCCTCTTGAAATGGGGCGCACAGAACTGGACACAATACTCCAGCTGTGGCCTGACCAGCGTCGCGTAGAGGGGGAGGATCACCTCCTTGGCTCTACTCGAGATGCACCTGTGGATGCACGACAAGGTCCGGTTAGCCCTGCCAACCATGACCTCGCATTGTCGGCCCATGTTCATCTTGGAGTCAATAATGACTCCAAGATCTCTTTCTGCCTCCGTGCTCTCAAGTAGGGAGTTCCCCATTGTGTAAGTGTGCTGCTGGTTCCTACTGTCCAAGTGCAGCACCCAGTAAGAGGGAGATGTGGATTCTAGCCTCTCTGCAGCTTAAGTGGATTTGAATCTATATCTCTCACTTCCCATGAAATTGCCCTTGAACCAGGCTACAGTCTAAGCAAGGCTGAAGGCATTCCTAACCCTCCTCTTGAAACGAAGCCACAGGGTAGTAAAGAATCGTGAGGACAGAAGGAAAGCAAGCAAAAGGAAGCTATCTCTGTATCCCAGTGAGGAAGACACTCTTCTAGGAAAGAGGATGCCCTTGGCACTTGGTACCTTGAAGGCTCAAGTCCTCCATCAATGCAGTCTCACAGTGTTTCACATAGCTGAAGAAAGATGATTGCTTAGAATTATCAAATGATATTTCTTTGAATTTGCATTATATATTATTAAATATAAAATGTTATATATAATATTGGTGTCTTCTGATTTATTATGGAACATTCAGCATGGTGCATCCTCCCCTTCTGTGGATACTACATTATCTACGCAGAGGCATCCAAGTATGTCAGCTGACCCTCGATTACGATTGCAAAGAAGATACTGACATGGTCTAACAAAAACTGCTTCACTGGATTTAACTTTAATGTGGCCTTACATGTACACATTCTTCATGCTACAAAATCAAGAAAACATACATTTAAACATTAACTCAATTAATGTAAGCTAAATAGTTTACATTACAAACCTTAACTATGCACTTTATTGTAATATATTGTATTTTAAAAGAATGCATATACCTCACCTTTTAATTAATCTGTTACTTAATTCATTGTATCTTTAATTAAAATGAAATGCAAAAGACATTATTTTGTTACTCAGATTAAGATTATGTATAAACTAATTTCCAATTTCCTGGTTTTCCAGATTTTCTAATAAATTATATTATATTTATATAAGGTATGTTGTGGAAAATAATCTAACTATAGTCAATCCATAGAGTTTGTCAGGGGAGTGTTCCACCTTTTATCTTTCCTTTGATGGCCCCATTACAAATTACTGCAGGCTTGTCTGTACCCCTGACCTAATAGTTCTGTCTGTTAGCAACCATATGCAGCTCTAGAAGGTGATCTTATCCTCCAGATTAGCTGCATGTTGCTCTTGTAGGCCCCTGGCACACGTTCATTTAGTGGTGTGATGCAATCTGTTCTCCAATCCCAGCAATTGCACCTCCTGCCATTCCACACATGCATGGCAGGATGTGCAATGTTGGGACCACAGATCAGATCCAAATGGTTCCATTACTACTTGCCAGTGCAGGGAGAACTTAGAAGCCTGGACTCCCCCTGTACAGGCAGTTTGAAAGCCAGGTGCCAACAGCTCAGCTCAACCCAAGCAGTCCCAATTGACTGATTGTCAGTCCCAGCCCCAGGTCTGCACTGGGGCTATTTGAGACTCCCATGCAGTCCCAAGGCTGGAACCAACAATGAGCTAATTGTTGGTCCCAACTCTAGGACCATACTGGGGCCAGTTCAAGACTCCAGTGCAGTCACAGGGCTGGGATCAATAATCAGCTAATTTTGGTCTGAGGCCCTTGACCATGCCAGAGCTGGTTCCAGAACCCAGTTCTAGATTCTGGTGAGATCTTATGGCTTTTGTCCCCAGCCCTGGGACTACACTAGAGCTGGTTCAAGACCATCGGTCCTGGCACTGGGACTGGCAACCATCTGATTGTCAATCACATCAGAACCAGTTCCAGACTTCCCTGCAGTCCCAGGGCTGGACTCAACAGCTGATTGTATGTCCCAACCCAGGAATGCACTGGAGTCTTGAGCCAACTCTGGTTACACTCCCACATGTTCATTTTAAGGTATGATGGAAACTAGCCACAAAAATGTTATTCCTTTTTTTGTGAAATATTTTTGTGCCTGATTTCCTGTTTTGTAGTGCCATTAATTCCTTGAATATGTAGCAGGGTTACCATTTATGGCGCAATTAACAGATTAATTGCATCTTAATTGTCACATAGGCTATGGGCCTCTCAGTTAAGCAGCCTTAAGTGCGTGCATTGTGTCAGCCACTCAGCATGACTCACCACCTTCCCAGCTTTATATCTGTCATCTGCTTCAAATCTATTATGGAAAATGCTGGAGCCTAGCCTCCAGATTTCCTTCAGTCCTCCACTTAAAAGCACCTTCCTTCAGTTGTTCAGGCAAAGAAGTTGACATAGATTAAATATGGCTAATATTAGTCAGCTTCAGAAGACGGACCTAAAAAGCTACTCTTTGGGTGCATCTACACGTCGTCCTGCAGTGACATAGTGATGTGCTATATTCCCATGCAGCATGCTACAGCAATGTTGCGATCATGCAGGTCTACACATGATCACTAGCTACATCATTGTAGCAACGTTGCTACACTGCTACAGCAACATAGTGGCAAAAGCTAATTGTGTGCTGCACACACGATGCAGTAACTGCCCATACTGCACTATGCTTTTGTACTTCCAAAAGGAAGTACAGAAGCATGGCACCATAGGAGCGTTGCCATAAGGTGACGTGTAGGTGCACCCTATTTGTGGAAGGACTTTTAGGGAAGCACTTCTGGGAGCTTCCTTATATGAGGAAAGTAATGGCAATTTCAAAATAAAACCATTTTGTGTGCAATTAATTGGAAACTACACAACAGAGCAGAATACTGATGGCAGCACTGTCAAACGCATCTGTCGTTTACAACTTTATAGAGAGGTCATGTGGTCCAGAAAATGATCATTGCACACAAAATGGTTTTATTTTGAAATTGCCATAACTTTCTCAACCACCCTCAGCAGGAGGGTTAGGGTACGCAGCAGCTTAGGTGTCCAATATCACATCTAACTGTCGCTTCTCAGCCAAAATGCCATTTTTGTTCTCCGGTCCATAGACTTTCTCCCCTGTCCACACAGTCAAGCAGGGAAAAACACTTTGTGCTAAATCAACAAATGATCTTAGGTGTTGTAATACCCTGTATTGCAAAACCTCACCTTTTAGGCACCCTCCCACTGGAGTGGAATCCACAGGCAATTGTAGGCAAATTGACTATAGGCCAAGGTTAATCCAACAAAGATTTCAAAACAAAACTCATAGTTTTAACACCCATAGTTAATCCAGTGTTTCTAATTTAGACTGCTTACAGACTTTAAAAAAAACCCTAGAACTTTACTTTAAGCTTGGTATACCCCTGCGCTGAGCATGGTACATGGTCAGAAGAGGTATCTTGTTAGTTTGAATCAGCTCACCCAGAATCTGTATAGATCACGTGCTTCAGCAGCGCTTTTTGGGGCTTTTATCTAATAGCTGATTGAATCAGCTATTTGATAAAAGCCCCAAAAAGCCCTCCTGAAGTGCCTGATCTATATAGACTCTGGGGAGCCAGATCAAACTAACACCCTTCCTCTTCCAGTAAAGTGCTCTTTTTGGTGGGGAGATTTTCACATCTATTAGCAGCCTAGTGCCCAAGAGCTCTTTAAGAGAACATGTACATGCAGTTTGACCAAACTACATCCTTGAGTCTTTTTCTCATTACTGTAGTACGCTATAACTGTTTCAGTATGTCCTGTTAGCAAGCTGATGTTTTGTTCCTCTTCCATTATTTTTGAAAGGCTGCTAATATCATTTTGATGTACTATTTTCTCTGTTATTTTCATTCCCAAACTATGTATGTAGGATCATAGGAGTGAAGGAACTGCTCAGCCAGTGAGTCCAGTCTTTTGCAAATGCAGGCAACCACATAATATATGGGAAGTCCTAATGCATCACACTTACACATACACCTTTTCCTTATAAGTCTCAACACTCTATACCTTAGGATCTTTAATACAAAAATTATAGAGGTCTTGAAAACTACAGTGTGCCACCAGAAGAAAACAGGAGACACAGAGAGCATATTTACATTGTAAAGTTACCATATTTACTTGAATATAAGATGATCCCCAGTAATTAGATTCCATATATGGAACATTTATACATTTGTTTAAAATTTCCAGGTATAGAATCTACTTATTGGAGATTGGCCTGGGTTTTTGGTTGTAGCCATGCTGATCTAAGGACATAGGCAGGCAAGCTTTTTTGGGTAGATGTGATATCTTTTATTAGACCAACTGAGCAGTTGGAAAAAAGTTCTTGGAAAGCTTTCGGGCACAGGCACCCTTCTTCAGGCCTATGGAGTCTGTGCTGTTCTGAGATCCCCAAGGAATGAAAGAAACTAAAAGTGTGACAGGATGTAAGTGAGAATGTAAATAGGTGGAAATTAGGAAAACAAAGGATAAAGAAGGGAAGGGAGGGGAGAAAACAATGGAGAAATAATTGCAAAGGTAGGTAAGGGAGACTCTACTGTAGTTCATCCAAAATTATTGCATTTTATCTTTTTTGAAACTGCTGCAAATTTTAGCACAGGTGCATAAACACATAAGCAGCACTTCTATATCCACTTTATATATAATACAAACTGGGTGCATCTATACCTACAATTAATATGAAGCTTATTGCTCCTGAGTTTATGGCTTCTGGGTGTACCATTTGAATGTGTGCCTTGGACCATAATACATTAAGCCAGGTCAGAACAGCCCCAGCTGTTGAAGCACTTGGAGGAAGAATGGTGTCCCTGTTTGTGGGCTATTGTAGACCATTAAGGGCTGCAAGCCCTGTTGGGACTAATTTATACAGAGGGAGGTGGCAGAACTACTTTGAGGCCTAGAGGGGAGACTGATAATAGTAATGGCTGAGTGAGTGCCCAGGTCTGTTGCATCCGCCAATTCCTTGGAGCTAACTGAGGGTCAAGCAGCCTTGTAGGCTAATTGAGGCTGCAGGCCCAGTAGAGACTGAGCGCTGAACAGGCCTTATTGGGAGTTGATGTGCTTCAGGAGGCAGGGGGGAGGCAGGGAGACTTTAATTAGAGCAGCTCCAAGAGCCATTCTAATTAAAGCACCCAGAGCATCATGCGTATCAACGTCCCCATGCTGAAAAATGGCAGTGGGGCACTTTAACTAAAGCTTGTTCGATGATCTTTAGTTAAAGTGCCCCCATTTTTCAGCGCGGGGACACTGATACACATAATGCTGGAGTCTGCTGGAGCACAGTAATTATCACATTCCAGCAGACTTGATTAATCAAGTCTGCTCTGATGCGTTGTAATTACAGCACATCAGAGCAGCCTCAGTGTACGTGTATAGGTGCCCATTAAGGCCTTGCTGGACTGGATAACAACAGAAAGTGTAGAGTGAGTTAGTGACCCTGAAGACTCTGAAGTGCTGATTAGATCAGTGGACCTGAGGGACCAGCAAATAGCCGCTTGTGGTAGTTGAGACAGCCTAGTGATATGTATTGTGGAGAGCAACACCTGAGTGTCACTTCAGCAGAATTGAGGGCTGACTTCCAAATTATTAAAAGATAAGATTAAAGGCATGACAGGAAAGACCAGGGAGGTTGAGTGGGGGAACTCAGAAGGGGGCTCAGGGGTGAGAGTGAGCTGTGGCCAGGGGGGCCAGAGGTCTGTAGCCCAAAAGAGGTAAGAAATGGGGCTGGAAGCCCATGGCACAGGAAGGTGTATCACATCAGTGGGAGGCCAAGGAGCTCTGTAACCCAGGAGGGACACGGAGTGCCAGGGCTAGTTAACCTGGTCCTGGATAAGACCTGAAACTCCCCCCTGGGTTGGTGTGGTGGGGCTGCCTGTGGCAGGGTAGCCTCCATGAAATGCCACATGTTGTCACCCCACGGAAAGGCAAGTATGTGGCACCTGAAAGTCTCAGCCACCATCGTCTTGCAGGTCACCCCATGGAGGGTAATGGCTAAGGGACCATACCCTAACAGAAAAGGAAGGGGGAAAGTGGGACTGGAAGGACCCAGAGGCTCAGCAAGAGGCCGGGAAAGAACAGGACCAGAAGAGTCCAGAGGCCCAGTGAGGGGCTGGGAGACAATAGGGCCTGAATGAGAGAGAGGTCTGGTAGCCCAGAAAGAGGCCAAGTGAAAGACAGAGGGGCCTGGTAGCCTAGAGTCAGGCTGAGCGTAAAGAAAGGGCAACAGGGAGTGGTGACACCCACAAGACATGGGACATAGTGTAGGAGCAGATTGGAGCCACGCAGTTTGTCCACAGACACCTGGTGATCATTAAAGTAAGACCAAGGCAGCTTCCCGCATTTTAAATAACCATTTTACATCAAGGCATGGTGAGCGAGAAGAGTAAACTGCTCATAGAGCAGGGTAAGGAAAATAGTTTTGGCCTCCAGGGGCTTTATGGTCACCCCTAATGATGGTACCCTGTGACAACATCCACCCTGAAGAAGCTGAAATGCTAATGGGGAATCAGGTCTACCCTCTGCTCCTCTTGCTCATGACTGTATACTGGTAATGTGGAAAGCAGTGAGAGAAATTTAAGTTTACTCTAAGCAGGGGAAAGATAAATGCTGAATGTTCTCTGGGGAGTCTGAAGGAACACTGGTGATGTCTAATGACAAGCTGCAATCTGTCACCACCTCACAAAGCTCTGTTTTTGTGGTTCCTGTGGACCTAGTCTTATACATACTTTCCCCAGGAAAAAGCATAGGATTCTTGGTCCATGCTTGTTAGAAACAAGTCATTTCTATCCATTGCACATGTGATCTGATATAATAAAGGTTTTTCAGAACAAAGAGGAAGTTTAAAGGGTAGGTTGTGCTTCCCAATGTCGGGCCATGGCTTCAAATCTGGGGCCTCGCCTGACCAGCATAACAACTTGTCCTGTCCTGTCAGCCTGCTGCCCTGACCATCCAGACTGGGCAAGGCTGGCCTGAAGCCTCCACTAGGGCTTAGCCCTCCTCCACACCCTGTCACTAGACTGGCCAGTCAGGATCAGCTGACCCTCCTTTTCCCCCATAGAAGCTCCTGATCCAGAACAGGAAATGTCTGGGCTTCACTGGATCCCAGACTGCTTTGCTGTTCCCTCTGGCTTGCTCTCCAATTCTGCTCTCTGCCTGATCAGCTGGCTTCCTGACTGGGCTTGCTCCTAGACATCACCCTCGAAATGACCTCCTGGCTTCCTGACCTGGCTTGTCCCTGGATTCTGCTCACTCTTTCTGACCCTGATTAGCACATCAATCCCCAGTGGCCCCAAACCTGTCCATAACCCGGCATGTCATCGGTCAGTTTGAAATTGGCTAGTGTGTTTCATATCTGCAGCCCAGGTAGTCAGCCCAGTGCATTGTTGGTTTGCTGCTGAAGGACTCCTTTAGTCAGTAAATGAAAGGTATGTTCAGGTGCCTTGATGCTGACTGGCTTGCATCACTTGAGGCAGTACATCTCAGCCAATGCAAACCTGGGAGGTTGTCAATTTATGGGCAGTCTGTGCAGGCAAAGTTTTCCAACAGAACATGATTTCTGCTGAAACAGAAGTACAGGCCTGTTAAATCCATTTAAAGTTACCTGGGATGGTTAAAAAGTGTATCTGGGAAATCAAGTACTCTTTTGTATCATCTGACTGGTGCCCACACTGTTCACAGTGATTTTATGATGTGAGTCTGGTCAGTCCTCCAAGCATCCTGCACTGCATTGCTACTCCCTCCTCCCCCACTGCAACTGACTGCTCCAGTATGTGGCCTGAAGTGTATTGCAGCTTTTTTCCTCACCTTTTTTTGTTCAGGCTTTCTATCAATGAGCTCCTTTGCACTTCTTGTTCATGGATTCATAAATTCATAGATTGTGAGGCTGGAAGGGACCTCGGAAGATCATCGGGTCCAGTCCCCTGCACCAGGCAGGAAAGATAACTGGGGGTCAGGTGACCCCAGCAAGGTGACCGTCCAGTCTCCTCTTGAAGATTTCTAGGGTAGGCAATTGCACCACCTCTGGAGGAAGCTTATTCCAGTCCGGATACTCTGACTGTGAAGAAATTTTTCCTAATGTTGAGCCTAAGAAGGTCTTCCAGGAGTTTGTGGCCATTACTCCTAGTTTTTCCAAAGGCTGCACTGATGAACAGCTGCACAGTGAGCCCTTGATGTACTCCCCTGATGTAGCAGTAAGGTGCTACCTAGTCCCATCTCAGCCTTCTCTGCTGTAGGCTGAAGAGTCCCAGGTCCCTCAGCCTTTCCTCATATGGCTTGCTGTGCAAGTCGAATCATACGAGCAGCTCATCTTTGGACTCTCTCAAGCGTTCCCACGCCCTTGTTAAAATGCAGTGACCAGAACTGGATGCAGTACTCCAGCTGCAGTCTGACCAATGATGAGTAGAGCAAAAGAATCACCTCCTTGGTTTTGCTGGAGATTCATCAATTGATGCATGCCAAAGTATTAGTTGCACTGCTGGCTCATGTTCATACTGTGATCTATTATTAACCCTAGGTCCCTTTCATTCATAGTGCTGAACAGTTTGGCACCACCAAGCCTGTAGGTGTCTAGGGGATTGTTTGTCCCCAGGTGGAGCACTTTACATTTCTCAATGTTGAACCTCATCTGGTTCCATCTGCCCAACTTCCCAGCCTGTCTAGGTCCGCCTGTATCTGTAGGCTATCTTCAAGTGTGACCACGCTTCCCCATAACTTGGTGTTGTCCACAAACTTGGCCAATGAGCTCTTCACCCCCACATCCAAATCATTGATAAAGGTGTTGATAAGCACTGGACCAAGCATGGACCCCCGAGGAACACCACTGGCCACTTCTCGCCAGGATGACAGAGATCCATTCACTACAACTCTCTGGGTCCTACCCTGCAGCCAGCTTCCTACCCACCTAAGTGTTGAGCAGTTAAGCCCACAATCTTCCAATTTTCTCATGAGAACATCATTGGATACCAGATCAATAACAGCTATGTTGCTACCAACTAGCTGTGTCCTCACTCAACTGTGCCTCTTACCATGTCCATTTCCATCCCCATCACCACTCCTGGGAAACCAAAGCATGGACCCAGGTATTCCTCCCTTGCCCCCATCCAACCCCAAAGTCAGGCAAATATACCGCAGACTTTGGTCAACTGCAGGCTACTGAAGTTTAAAGAACTCAGATGGTTAGGATGGAAGGAAAAGCAGAAAAGGGAACACACCCCCAGCCACAGGTCACCCAGTCCCTGGGACCCACCCAAAGTATAGATGCAAAGACTCCCCGACAACCCACCCACAATGAGGCATACTGGGCTAGGTGTTCACTCCCAGAAGTGAAGTCAAAGCAAGTAGTTGGGTGTTCAGAACTGTTGGAAATGAGGCTACTTATTTAGGAGCTACTTTTAAAATCTTGGCCAACACTGACCATTCAAGACTTTTGGAGGGCTCTCAAGGAAATAAAGTTCTGAAAAAGCTTCATGTGCAGACTTGTACTTTATTTTTTTAAAGGGTGGACAAAGGAGAGAGAGTATTTAAACCAAATATTTGCCAAACAGGTTTGGTTTTGAAGTGAACATCTTCATGTTTGGGCAGGTTGGGTTTCTTTTAAAAACTCCTTATCCTGCTAAGCTTTTTGCTGATCCCAAAAGTCAACCCCACCCACTTTTTTACTCTAATAAAAATTTAATTTGAAAAGAAAACGTAGGAAAAACAGTTTAAAAGTACAGCTCAATGTAAGCCAAAATGCAAACCTCCCAGTTCACTATATTTTCCTCCCTAAACATGTGAGTTATGAGCCTGATTTTCAAATATTCTGAGCTAACCATTTTAGAACAATCAGAGGCAGCTCCAGTTACATCCAACTGCACTTCGGTGTTTTCTTTGTGTTTCATAAAGAATGATGTTCTGATGAAGCATATGTCTCAACCCCATGTGATGAAAGCACTCCTATAGTTAAATACGCTTCTTTTATTGAATGCAAGACTAATGGGTCACACGCAATCTTACTCGAGGAGCCTGAATGCAAAATAAAGCTGCCATTGAGCAGAATAAATCTGCACATTTCCTTTTCAAAGCAAATGTTTCCACCCTTGAAGCTGAAATTAGCTTCTTTTAAGCTGGAAATAGCCACTGACTCCAGACTTTTTCTTCAGCACCATAGCAGGTAAAAATGGCAACCAACAAAGAAACAAGGCTTTACAAAGGGAGCCTGTCTGAAGTATATCATTTTATTTTTATTATTACTGTAGTATTTGTGTTACCATAGTACCCAGAGAAACCCTTTTATGCTAAGCACTGTACAAACACAGAGGCCTAGCCTAGACTTGGGTACATGTCTGCAAAGCGAAATGAAAGTGGGACTGTAGCATGTGCAGACCTAGGTGCTTGAGTAACAGTAGATCAGACTATGTGCCCAGGAAGTCTTGTACCTTTGTTGCTTACCAGCATTAAAGCCTGTGCCACTGTATCTTCACTGGTACTGTGACCTGTGGCGAGATTAAAGATAGTATAGGCATCCCTATGTGTACATGAAATATATCTTCACTTGTCTGAGTAGACATCCAAGAGAAGAGATTTTCTGTTTGTGTTTTGTTTTCAATGGTGTCATTTGGCCACATCTGAAACACTGCTACTAAGTGTACTACTTCTACCACAGAGGGCCTGGTCTGGATGTAGTTTAACGTGCATAAATGTAAGTTAACTGGTCAGAGTAAGCCCCGGGGTCATCATGAGAGGGTTCCTGCTTCAGAGAACCTACATTCTAAGTAAGCAAGACCACAAAGGAGGCGTTTTGCACAGGGAAACTGAGATACCACAACTCACTCAAGATTATCCAAAAAGTCTGTAACAGACATAGGAACAGAACCTATAATACCTGAGTCCTAGGACTTTACTTTCCCCTATTAGGGGAAGAACTACCAGAAGCACTAACTACACTAACAGTTGTAAGAAACTGGGGCGCAAGTAGTGTCAGAATCAGAAACTATCAATCATGTTCCAAGGAAAAATTAAGCTATTATTGTAACACCCTAGACATGTACCACTAGGTCAGTTTCTCTCCTCAGATTCTTCAATAGAAGGTGCATGAGTATATTGAAGAATAATTAGCTGTATATGATTTTTCCAGTTAAATTAGCTAACATTCAATTTTCATATAGTATCTTAGGCATTGGTGGTAGGCCCTAAGCCTTCACTTTTTTAAATGAAGAACCTTCAGCTCCAATACTCCACTACTTACTTATCTACCATTATTCCTCATCATGGCTCTGTCAGCAAGTCAAAAAACATCATTTCCTGTCCAAACTTTACAGATAACTGAGGTTTGCAATAACACAAAACAATCTGCAAAACAATACACAGATCCCACTCCCCCTCTCTCTCTCTCTTTCTCTCTCTCTCTCTGCACTTGCCTGCTGAAGTCTTATGAGTGCCCTGATACCTCCTTTGGCAGAGAAGGGTCTTTGGGTAAATCTGATATTTTTTATTAGACCAACTAAAATAGTTGGAAAAACTCTTCTTTGCAAACTTTCCAGTATAACTACCCTTCATCAGGCTGGGGAAGCATCTGCAGTTGGTCTGTGCTCTTCCAGGATGGAATAGAAAAGAAGCCAGAAGCCAGTAGGCTGTACTGTGCAGTAACTATGGTGACATATGCCAACTTGGGTATATATTTGATACCTGAATGATACAGGCATCAAATTTCTGCTGGATTAGTTACTGTGCAATAATACACATGTAGACGAATTACTGCTCATTAACGTGGGAGCCTCCTGGATGGGTCTGCCCAGTTACTAGGGTTCTGGCCAGAGCCCACCCCAGGGCTCCTGCCTGGCCCTCTCTCCTGCTACTGGTTTGGGCTGCTCTCCAGCAGCCCCTAGTTGTAGGGTAGAAAAGCCTGCAGCCATTTAGTGCCTCGGGGGCACACGCTCCAGGGAGCCGCCAGGAGCTGTTTGTGGCTGCAGCACCCCAACAGGCCTCATGTGCACCCCTGGACAGCCCACAGGCTGGGTGCACCTGGGCTGGCCCCCTCCCAAGCTGCTCTCTGGCCACAGGTGAGTGCTGCCAAGGGGTACAGCTGGCTGCATCCTTTGCCTGGCACCTGCTCCCCACTGCTGCTCACCCCCCACCTCTTTCTCTTTGCAGGACCATGGTGAAGTGCCTCAGCCACGTGGCTCCAACTCCTTGGCTGTGCCCCAGTTAGAAGTGGTACACCCAGCCCTCCAGGGCAGGCATCAAAGGACCAGCTGCGTGGGTGTCCAGTCAGCTAGCACAGGGTATGACATCTTCCTCCCCCAGCAGGTGGGGTCCATTCCAGACCCCATCTCCATGTGCCCACCCGCCCAGAGTCCCAATGTTGCAAACTGAACCCAGGAGGAGGTGTGCATCCTTGTGACACTGTGGGGTGAGGAGGATGTCCTGAGGCAGTTTTCCCAGGGAGGGCACTTGAACACCCACATTTATGAGGCCTCAGCAGCTGGGATGTGAGTATGGGGCCACTCCTGGTCAGCAGTGCCACATGAAGGCCAAGGACCTGTGGGCCCAATGGGTGGCTGTGACAGCCAACAATCATTGGTCCAGTGGGACCCTCAAGACCATGCCCTTTATGTGGGAGCTGACCCACATTTTGGTGCCCCAGAAGCTCATGCCTGTACCCCACCATGACACCTCTGGTGACACATCACTGCAGGAGACCTCAGGCCTCCTGCACCCCACCCTGCACTCCTCCTAAGCTGCTGTGTCCACTGGCAGCTCAGGGAACCCTGGCCAGCAGCTGCCTTGCCCTTGGCCCCACAACACAGCCACCCATGAGGAGCAGTCTGCCACACCACTGCTGGCTGCCAGCAGCACCAGCTGCTCCCCAGCTGCAGACACCAGGGAGAGCCAGATGCTGCCTGGTACAGGGAGCCCTGTGCCAAGCTGCCAGCTACACCAGCCCTGGGCCCATGGAAAGTACTGCACTGGGGGGCGGGTCCTCCTAGCCCTAGTCCTCACCCCTTCCCCTACTCCTACCCCTGGCCCCAGACCCCTCCTTGCCCGCCCTGCCCACACTCCCCTGGCAATAGATTCCCCCCCACAGCATGCAGAAAGGCAGGACACAGGTCAGAGCCTTATTGAGCAGCCTGTGTCCCCATGGCTGGGTGGGCAGGGGCCTGTCATGAGCTGAGGAAGACATCAATCCCACTGGCAATCTCTGGACCAATGGACATGGCAGGCAGAGGACCTCACCTGGGAGGCTACCTGGAAGGATTCACAGTCATGGACATACCGTACCCACTGAACCGAGGTAACAGCTCTGGAACAGTTGTTGCCCTGTGGGGTCAGGCCAACTCTCAGGATCTCAATATTGTGCTGTTAGACAGGAGGGTGTGACACGATTGAACATATACAAACACACAAATCAACTGGATGCATACACACACACACACTACCAACCCAGGCACATACACATCCAAACTAGCCTGGGCACATGCATACCTATCACCAATTCAAGCACATACACTATACACCCCAAACGTTAGACAAAAATCAGTTGTCCATACCCACACACTCAGTACACATACACAGATTACTAATTCATTTATCATATACACAATGACATATATACACACACACTCACCAGTTCACACACATACAACCCACCTACACATACGTAAGTTCCTAACTTGGATGACATGGTATGTATGTGTGTGCTTGGGGTACCTGGGATACTTGGGGGAAGGTTAAGGTGAGAAAGAGTAAAGTGTAGGGAGTGAAAGTTGCCAGAACTAAGATTAGAACCAGTGGACTAGAGAGAGAAGCTGGCTGAGGAACTGAGGCTTGGGGTTACTTGAGGTAGATTGGGGCTGGAAACTGAGGCAGACAGCTGAGACATTGGGTGGGGGCAGGCAGATAAGTGGTGGAAAGGAGGAGACAGCCAGGAAAGAGAGAGAGAGGCAGAAACTTGGGAACTTGGGGCTAGAAACAGGATGACAGCTTAGAGACGTGGGTGGAGGGAGGTAAATAAGTGGTGGCAAGGAGAAAACAGTCATGAAACAGACAAAAACCCAACTCTGGGTTTCAAAATAACAGGTTTATTAAACAGACAACACACTACACAGCCCCATGAAGTTATTGGTTCACACACACACACACACACACACACACAAGCACTCACAATGGCAGCAGGAGAAAGAGACTCAGTGGAAGAGTTGGGGTCCAAGAGGGGAAGAGAAGCAGAGTCCAAGTCCTTGGTTGAAGAGAAGGTGGGGGGTGATAGATACTTATCCAGGCTGGAAAGGGGTCCTTGTCCAGTAGGTGTTGTCCAGAGGCGGGTCGCCGGCAGGACCTCTGGGTGGATAGGTGATGTGGCATGATGCTGGTCCAGATGGAGAGGGCATCCCAAGGAGTCAGTCTTCACTCCCCCTTTTTATGAGGCACACTACCTCTGATCTCCTATGGGGAGGGCATGACCAGGCAATGTCAATCCTGTCCCAGAGGGCTCCAGGTGTTCTTACTGAGCACATGCAGCCTGGCACAATGGTGGGTTGCCTCATCTTTTGTTTCTTGAATGCTGATGAGTGGTTCGAAGGGCTGGGTCTTTGGTCCAGGTATTGGTGTTGATGGTTCGGTCATTCAGAGGGAGCTATTTTTAGACCTACTGCCATTGTCTCTCAAGCACCCTCATGCATCCCCATTCATTTAGGAACCAAGTTACATAGGAGGGGTAGGTGTGAGTCATGGGTTACACAACTGGGCCTGGGGACAGGATGGAGAATTGACAAACAAAATGGAACCTTGACATGACTTATGCTAATTTACATATGTAGGACTAAATCATATAGTACAAGTAAAACAGTAATACAGAACAGTAAAAATCAATATATAATAATTATACAATATAAAGAAGGAGAAAAAACAAAACAAATACAACTTGCTACCAAAATAAAATGCTGAAGCTTATCCTATGTCTTATCTCATTTATACTTATCTATAGGGAATAGAGAGGGAAAGAAAATGTCAGAAATGGTTGGGGCAGGGGAGGGAATGCATTTTAAAAGAAAAGAAAAAGAAAAACTGGGGGTTTTGCTACACAGTAGCTCTTGGAACTGCTGGAGCAGCAGCTGGACACCCAGAGCTGCCCAAGGGAGACTGTGCCCATGCCGCCACCCCCCATGCCTGGTCCCCTGCTCCAGCCCCACAGGGCCCCTGGGGTCCACCCACAACCCTGCAGCAGGCCCCCGGTAGCACCCTGGAGCAGGTCCTGCAGTGCCTGCTGGCTGCAGGCATCCCTGGACTTTGCCACAGCCCCCAGACCCACAGGGGAACTGTCTGCAGCCAGGGTGCTGGCCTCCTGCCACCAGTCTCTCTGCCCTGGTCCGCCTCACCCCTCAGCCCCTCACAGATCGACTCTGGGAGGGAGTCTGAGAGTTGACTAACTGCTGGGTTCATTTTTTATGGTAAGTGGGTGGGGAGGGTGGTGGAGGAGTATTGTTGGGTCAGGGAGAGGGATGGGGGTGGGTTTTCTATAGAAAATAAAGTTTTTTATAGTTTCACTCACATGCATGTCCTGGAGTGGTGCTGGGCATGGCCAGGGGGTTGGCAGCAGGCCAGGTGAGCTGGAGTGGGGAGTGCAAGAGGAGGGGCTCATCCAAAACCTCCCACAGCCAGTGCCCTAGGCCCAGCTGGTGGGTGCATGGCTGTCCTGGGGCCTGGGCAGAGGGGCCTGGTGGGGCCAGCAGGGCCAGCACCATGGCCAGCAGCAGCTCAAGGCACTGGTTATTGCTGGCAGGGGCCAGGCTGGAGCAGTAGGGTGCTAGGCACTGCTGGCAGGGGCAGGGGCAGCTATGGCACAGAGAGGCAGGGTGGGTAGGGAGGGAGCTGCTGCATGCTGCCTTTGCACTGGGCATGCAGCTCCCAGGCAGGGGAGGGGCTGGGCAGGGATTAGAGGGTGGGGGCGAGCTTTTAAGATGGCTGTCAAGTGCTGGCAGATGCCTCTGGCCTCATCATGGCTGTCAAGGCCTAGCAACCATGTGACCGGAGGCTGGAACTCCCCCCAGTTGCCACAGGAGCATATGGCAGGCTGCTCTTACCTGGGAATAAATGTAGTCCCAAGTCATCTGCACGTGTAGACACTGACCTATTCCCACTTACTGTGCAGTAAATTTAATGTGATGTGAATGCACATGTAGAGGTACCTGTGGTATATGGAATGTACCTTTAAGGGGCCTGTGGATCAGAGGTAGTGTGCCCCCCCCCACCCCAGTCGGTGACTGGTCACTGTGGAGGCACATGCCCACCTTGCCTAAGGTGGCGCCAGTCGCCCATGATCCCACCGGTCTCTACTGAATGGTGACTCGAGGACAGAGCCCCAGGGGCACGGAGGTCCGAGGGAGTACTCCATCCCTGGAACCCAAGAGCCTACGGAAAACACTATAGCACCCATTGTGGCCTAGCAGTTACTGATTACTGAATACCAATCCTAATACAAATAAATAGAAGAATGGTAGTGATCCAAATGCAGAAGTAGTTACATTTGTGTATGACATGCATCTGAATGGCAGTGCCTACATGAGACTATTGCACAGTGTTTACTGCACTTTTAATTAGTACTTGTATAA
>NW_017729032.1:28560667-28572457 GCF_001723915.1 Gavialis gangeticus
ACCTCCCCCCCCAGTTGCCACAGGAGCATATGGCAGGCTGCTCTTACCTGGGAATAAATGTAGTCCCAAGTCATCTGCACGTGTAGACACTGACCTATTCCCACTTACTGTGCAGTAAATTTAATGTGATGTGAATGCACATGTAGAGGTACCTGTGGTATATGGAATGTACCTTTAAGGGGCCTGTGGATCAGAGGTAGTGTGCCCCCCCCCACCCCAGTCGGTGACTGGTCACTGTGGAGGCACATGCCCACCTTGCCTAAGGTGGCGCCAGTCGCCCATGATCCCACCGGTCTCTACTGAATGGTGACTCGAGGACAGAGCCCCAGGGGCACGGAGGTCCGAGGGAGTACTCCATCCCTGGAACCCAAGAGCCTACGGAAAACACTATAGCACCCATTGTGGCCTAGCAGTTACTGATTACTGAATACCAATCCTAATACAAATAAATAGAAGAATGGTAGTGATCCAAATGCAGAAGTAGTTACATTTGTGTATGACATGCATCTGAATGGCAGTGCCTACATGAGACTATTGCACAGTGTTTACTGCACTTTTAATTAGTACTTGTATAATCAATACTAAATAAATGCACAGTAACCGGAGTTACTGTGCACTAGTGCCAGCAAACACCTTTTTACTGACAGTGGTGCACAGTAGCCTAATAATAGTACACAGTAGCATATTAGCACTGTTGGTGCTGTGACATGCTACTGCACAGTATTATTCAGCTACTGCACAGTTAGTGTCTTGTATAGACACACCCAAATCACACTTTGAATTACTGTACACACTTCTCCTTTGTTTTTTGCTATGAATTGCACTTACTTCTGTAATAGCAATGTATTTCTCATGGTCCTTGTTCCTCTAGGTTGAGTGCAAGAAAGTCATTTAAATTATGAACTTTTGTATTGTTTCCTGTAAAATCACTTCATATTTCATCTTCCTTACCAGTGACCAGATAAGCTTACAGAAGATGAAAAAAAGTAAAATATTTTGTTTAGACTTTTCCAAACAAAATGTTTTGTGTTTACATTGAAGCAACATTTGAGGCTAAATTATTTTTAATGAATGATTTATTAGCCAATAAACCTAAAAGGATGTTCAGTTTCACGTCACACTATACATTTTGTTGGATACAATTTTTTTTTCAGATTCTTTTATTCAGTGAGGGGAAAATTGGAGAACTTCCATTTTTCAGAATCCTATTTTTTTCAGTTTGGCCACTAAATAAAAAAAAAAATCAATTATTCACATCAGGAGATTCAAGTTCACTTCTCAGCTCTGGGCAAGTCTGTCTGCAGGGTGGATAAATCAGGAAGCCATGTAATTCCAAGCCCCGGTGGCAAGGAATGGCCCACAGGGATCTAGGCCATTAGCCTCCCAAGGAAAGGAGCCTGGAATGTGAAAAGCTAACTGCTAGGGCTAGGAACCCTTTGAGGACTGAATCATTCTAATTTAGCTTCTCTTATTTTTCAAAGTATTTTTGGTGTTTATTCAATATTGCTCTGTTGAAAAGAAAGGCTGGATAAATGTTCTAGTTGGTTTCCACCCAGGAAAGAGAGACCATTTTAGATACATAGATCACTGTCATGAAGAACTGGACATCTCTGGTTACTGAAGCTTGAGACAATGGATCTGAAATGTGATTGTGCTGAACCTTGAATTGGAATTCATACCCTCTAAAAGACAAAGATTTTTTTTTTATTATTATTATTATTTTTTTTTTGGTGATAGGACCAACTGTATAGTTGGAAGACAGATTACAGTGGACAATTGGATGGATATGAGTCAGCAGTGTGCCCTTGTTGCCAAGAAGGATAACGACATACTGGGCTGCATCAGTAGGAGCATTTCCAGCAGACTGGGGGAAGTGATTATTCTGCGCTATTCTGCACTGGCGAGGCCACATCTGGAGTATTATGTCCAATTTTGGGCCCCCCCGCTACAGAAAGAATGTGGGCGAGTTTGACAGAGTCCGGCAGAGGGCAACAAAAATGGTGAAGGGGCTGGAGCACATGACTTTTGAGGAGAGGCTGAGGGAACTGGGTTTATTTAGTCTGAAGAACAGAAGACTGAGGTGGGATTTAATAGCAGCCTTCAACTCCCTGAAGGCTGGTTCCAAAGAAGATGGAGTTTTTAAGAATTTTAAGTTAGAAATTAGGAAAAACTTTCTGACTAGGAAGGTGGTGAAGCACTGAAACAGATTACCTAGAGGGGCGGTGGAATCTCTATCCTTAGAAGTTTTTAAAGCCTGGCTCAGCAAAGCCCTGGGTGGAATGATGTAGTTGGGGCTGGTCCTGATTTGAGCAGGGGTTTGGACTAGATGGCGTCCTGAGGTCCTTTCCAACCCTAATTTTATATGATTCTCTTCTTCTATATATTTACTGGACCATCATGGCTACAACGCTACAAATCTCCTACCATCTAACAACTTTTTAAAATAGTATTTTATGGTATTGTGATGCTGAGGACCTGACAATGGGACTAAGAACCTGCAGTGGAGGGTTCAGCCCTGGCTTAGCTTCTTCTGTGGCAGGAAAGAAACTGGAAAAAAAACTTTTTTCCTTCTTTATTCTGCCTTCCCAAAACACCATGCATCTTTTATAGGGCTGTGAGTGGGAAATAAATACTGTACACAGGCAGTGCCCTCCCTTTGGCCTGTCAACTACCTTTCACATCCAGGTTGCCACCTCCTGAGAGCAGAAATTTACCAAACAAACCTTAACAGTTGCAAAACTGGCAAATTATCTAGTGGGATTTTGACCACTATTATATTTAGTGAATCCTTAATTCATTTATTTTGTTCCTCTGGCAAAATGTTACCAAGGAAGCCACAAAGTCATTAGAGTTAGTGAAAAAAATTGCCAGGTTGACAAAACTGATACTGTCTGTGAAGCAGTACTGCTATACCCTTTAATGGGTCACGTCCCCCTGCATGTCTGGGACCCACAAGAGGAAAACTTCTTCCCTTGGGGTGGCACGCACATTCTTAGAGACTTAAGTGAACTGCACAGTGAGTTTACATAGGTTTTATGTGTGTTATAGAAGGATGCAGAATATTATCTCCACAAAACATATGGCTGTTCTGTTAACATTCTATTATTCTCCTTAGAAAAAGAGATGCACCATCAATACTGCAATGGCTTTACAGACATCAAAAGTTTACTAGAGGAAAATAAGAATAAAAAGTATGTTGTCTTAGTGTAGTGTCCTTTATTGTCTGAGCCTTTCTGGGTAGAGCTTATAAATAAAACAATGATATATAGTGACAAAGGGGATGGATTATTTATGTATTAAAATATTCTTACTCCTCACTAATTAGCATGAATGACAGGCATGATGGCTGTTACAGTTGTCTTCTGTGCTTTTCATTTTGCAATTCATGATGCTGCACACTGTACTGTGCGCTCCCGTGTGGCTGCAATAAAAATAACCTGCTGTTCTTTGTCGTTTTGTCTTTAGATGCTAATGGATCAAACGTGGGACAAGCCTGCTTGATAGTTCTCTTGTAAATGAAATGATGACAACCCTCTCATGACTCTCGGAAGCATTCCAGAACTGGGCTGTGGAACTACACAATGGTACAGTGTCTCACCCCTGATTTATAATTTGAGAAGCAGATTGTGTTCAGATAGAATGAGAGTTGAACAATGAAGTTTCTAGTTCCGAACTCATTAGCAGAGATTTATTCCAGGAGCCTATTGTATCTTGTTCTTTGGCTTTGCCCTGCCACCAAACATTCATAGTTATTTTTCAAAAGATTTTTCCTGTCTCACGCCTAGGTCACAAAGTTCTCAGGAAAATATCTAGTCACATAGCAAATGGCCCCAATCTAGACTTGTTCGCAACTTACAGTTTTAGCCTTAATAAGGCTCCTGTGAAGGCTGTATAGATCCTTCAGGTTCAATGTCAGAAGCTTTGGGGACACTTGAACTATACAATTTTCCTTGTGCTATTCTTGCTCAAAACAAGTCACTTCATGACCCTGTGTCATGTGACAAAAGTTTTAAAAAGTCACTGAAAGTTGTTTCCTTCCAATACTTCCCAGAAAAAGAAAAAAAACCCAGCAATGTCCCTAAAGCTTACCTCTCTTTTTTACTGTAAGTACTTTTTCTTATGCTTCCCAGATGCCCCTTCTACTCACCTACCTGCTACAGATTTGAAGAAATAATACCATTTCCTCTCATTAAAGTCTTGATCCCAACGGTGACTTGCAGCAATGAGTTCTATAGGCTTCTTAGGTTTTTCACGACAAATTAGTTCCTTTCAGAAATTTTAAGTTAGTTATCTTTTAGTTTCATATACTGTCTCTTTACTCTTGTGATAAATAGGAACATTGATTCACATCCTGTACTCCACTATTTATTTTGTATAACTCTGCCATAGTCTATCTTATTCATCTCTCTAAACAGAACGTTAGTGTTCAGAAGTCTTTCCAAGAGCTAAGTGCTTGTTCCTAACTTCATTGGGTGCATCTATACAAGATGCATTAATATGCATTAGTCTAAGTTAATGTGCATTACAGGCACGTGTCTACACATGCACGCCCTTAATGCACATTAACTTAGGCTAATCATGTCTAAATTTGATACCTGCAAATGCAGGTATGAAATTTAGGCATGATTAGTTAATGTGAATTAACACACATATAGACGTGACCCAGCAGTAACTTTAGTGCCAGGTCTCCCCTTCCACTAGGGAGCCAGCCTGAGTCCAGCCCCAGGAATATCCAGGGGTTGGGGTACTGTCCCAGGACCCTGCCCCCAGGACCCTGCCCCCTAAGCCCCTCACAGCCCCCCATTCTTGGCTTTAGGACCCAAAATACTGTAAATAGTTTTCCCCATGTACATAGTTTTTCCCTTGTATATAATTTCCCACTTGTAAGCAGGATTTTTTATTGTTGATGGGTGGGGAGGGAGGTGGAGGGGCTCTGTTTGTTAAGGAGGGAGAAGGGAGGGATGGGGTGGGTGTTGTGAGGGTAATAAAGTTTTTTTGTTTCACCCATGTACATGTCCTGAGGCTGGTGCTGGGGGTGAGCAGGGGATAGGGTGTGTGGGTGGTAGGGCAGGTGGGCTGGAGCCAGGAGTGCAGGAGGAGGGGGTCAGGCAGGGCCTCCTGCAGCCAGTGCCTTGGCCCCCACTGGTGGGTGCATGGCTGTCCTGGAGCCTGATGGGGCCAGCAAGACCAGCACCATGACCAGCAGAAGTGTTGGGCACTGGCCTTCACTGGTAGGGGCAGGGGTGGTGGCCAGAGCAGCCCTGGCCTCAAGGGGAAGAGTGGGGAAGGAGGGAACTGCCACATACTGCCCCTCCATTAGGCACATGGTTCCTGGGCAGGGAAGGGGCTGGCCAGGGATCAGAGTTTCCCAGGTGGCTGCCAGATGCTGGTAGGCGGCTCTGGCTTCAACATGGCTTCTAAGTGCTGGCAGCCATGTGGCCAGAAGCTGGAGCTCTCCCCCACCCCAACTGGCCACTGGGGAACATGGCAGGGCTTCAGGGACTTGGGACTAACTTTAGACACCCATGAAAAATTGCTTAATGTGCATTAAATTTAGTCATGCTTAAATGCATGTGTAGACATGCCCATTAAGTAACACATATGGAATAAAACTAGAACTGTAATAGGGATTAATTTTCTAGGTGATGTGGATGTTAAGCCATACAGCCTATGCTGTCTCCTGGTTTAATCAGTCACCTAGTTTAATCTTTATCTTTTGTGTTTGACTAGTTAGTGGACAGTGACAGAAATATGTGAACTGTTCCTTTTTTCTTCCTATAAAGAAGCTGGCTATTCTTTAATTTCACTACCAGCTAAACTTACCATACTTCCTGATTTCCATTAATGGACCTATTACCTACAACACCTACGTCCAAGCCCCCTATCTAAACATAACCTTTTCCTAGCACATTCTGTGACCATTTTCTCCCATAGCACTAAGACCATCATCTTATAGTCCCAAAAGATTAATTCCCAGTGAATATCCTATTTTGACAACTAACGTTCAACCAGAGCATAATAATGTATTATCCTTCAGGGTAACAAAAACTGAAACCTACTTAAATGTCATAAATCTGTTTATGAAACTATCCTTTGCTAATGTTTTGCTATCTGAAAGAGACAGTAGTTACCTAGGCTACTAGCCCCTCCACCTGTTGTGAATGCACCACTCATGCTACCCATGAGTACAGATCTGAATGCCCATGAAAGTTACTCACTGCCTCTATGAGGACTGCCCCTGTCCACCCCCCAGGGGCTCTGAGGCACATTTACTCCACAGGAATGAAAGCAATGCATAATAGGGATACTATATTTTCAGTTTCAAAAAGGAGGATACCTGTGGGGGAGGAGGGGGGAAAAGGGGAAGGGGTGAAGAGGGTGGAGAAGGTGAAGGGGTTTATGATTGTGGGGGCACAGTGATATGCCCATGCCCTGCCCATGCCCCTCACTCCCAAGCCACAGGCCCCCTGTCCCTGCTGATATCCCTCACTCCTGACCCACAGCCCCCTCCCTGCTGCCTATGCTCGCTCGCTCTCTCTCTCTCTCTCTCTTACCTGCCTGTAGCTGCTGGGGCCTGCATGCAGAACATGCCTCCAATCACCTCTCCTGCATCTCCTTGGTTGGGCAAGCTGCAAGTGCCGGGAAAAGGCAGAGCAAAACTCCAGACATTTGGTTGCATTTCAAAAACCTGCCTGGATGGAGAACAGAGGACCAAAAAAGAGGAAATGTCCAGGAAAACCCAGACATATGGTAACCCCATAAGAGACTTCAAAACTTTTTCCTTTTCTTCATCTCTGGCCTAAAAGCTGCTTGATTTTGACACCTCTTAGGCTCTAAACCCAGAGTAAAAACACTAGTGTCAGCTCTGGACACTATTAGGTCTAAGAGAAAGGATACTATGCAGAAGGTTTTGGTCTTAGCTCTGAATTCAGGTTACAGCATTGACATACAGTTGGATCTGCCTTCAGAGTTCTCACAGGCTCCAATAGTGATGGCTTTTGAGCACGACATTTTATCCTAACAGGAGGACAAATTTTAACACCCAGACCTTTTATCGCTGCCCTGAGTACAATGGCTGGAGGACTACAATAGGCCCTTTGAAACTGCCATTTAGAAGTGCAGCAAGAATTTATTTATAAGAAGATATTATAAGCTCAGATAGACTAGTCTGGAAAGTAGACAGACATACCCACAACAGGGAGCAGTACAGCATACTCTTGAATATTTGAATTACAATTTTAAGGTCTCCACACTTCGAAATTGCACTTAGTAGCCCCACCATTCAGTCAGAGAATAAATCTGTCTTTACACTAGTGATTCTCAACCAGGGTGTCACAGCACCCTGTAGTGTCTTGAGATCCTTTCAAGGGTGCTGTCAGGTGCCATGTGCACCATTAGGTGTGCAAATATGATTCACAAGATAAACCCAGAGTTTTCAAATACCAATCCATAGAATTAGAAACATTCTGAGTTGTTGTGATCTTTCAGTTCTTTGCAACAGAAGAATTGCTCTTTTATTTTCTGTAGTCAAAACAGAAGTGAAAATTAAGAGCTGGCATTTTCTGGTACCTTGAGTCTAACAAGGTTGAGAACTAGTGCTTTACACACAGGACATTTAAAAAGTCTAAGAGGCCATGCTGAAGTATTTGTTGATAAAAGACCCAGTTCCATTGGGGAACCTCAATTCAGTCCCAGTGTAAATCATGAAACCTCCATTTGAACTGACTGCAAATTATCCTTAATTCCAGATATCTATTAAAATGTCTTGTATCATAATGGTAACATCAGATTAGCATGCAGTTTAGCTAAATGGCAAATTGGTAGACAAATCCACATGTTTTCACAGGAATAAAATGGTGCTTTGCTCTAACCTTGAATTCTTTTCCAAGGTAGTATGTGACTGCCACATGAATCAAACAATCTAACAGGTTTCTCTAGACATCACTATCACACAAGGGAATCAAAAAGAATCAAAGTTCCATACTTTAAAGACAACCAGGAGCCTAGACCTTCTGTCTCTCTGAGTTTCAGTTTCTCCTGAGAGAGTTGCTGTATTCCCAGGAGAAGCCACAAGTGTACAGATCTACAGGTTTGTTCTCCCAAAGTAAAAATGGCTGGTTGTAATAGGATGGCACCCAAGGGCAGCCATGATGTCCCCTAGTGACTTCCTTAATCCTATCTGGCTCCTGCTCCAACTCACCTTGCTTCTTCATCTGCTACACCTTGGTGTTAAAGGCAATGAGGGGAGGCTGGTGAACCCAGGATGCTCTCTCTCTTACTCAGTTCTTCTCTTGGGCCCAGTTTGGCCCATCTGACTTGGGGCTCAGACCTGGCATACACAGTCCTTCTCTCTCTCTCTCTCTCTCTCTCTCTCTCGGCCTGGGGCTCCTTAGGCCCTAATTGCCTTAGGAGCTAAAATTGTTGCCTTCTTCCACCCCTACAGCCACACCCATGCCTCACAGATGTTAATCTGTCCAAAATATGGTCTTCCTTTAGAGGCCTCAGCTATCTTGACTTTAGCCCCCTGCATGCTTCCAGCCCTGGTCCACTGGTTAGGGCCTGGCTCTCTATGTCACTCCTCTCTGCTCTCCAGGCCCCTTGGCCCTGCCTTGCATCTTGTCCCAGCCCCACCTGGTGTCCCTGACACAGGGTGAGGCCGCTCTCAGTATACTACCTTTCAAACTTTCTGATCTGCTGGACTCTGTTCCTGCTCCTAAAGTATGTGGGCTTCTGCCGCACACAGCCCACTGGGTCTGAGACCCTGGAAGGGCTCTATGCTGGATGACCCTGAGACCTCGTATCCACCCCTTTCAGCCACATCCAGTCCTTCAGTGTTACTCTGCCAGCTATAGATAGACCCCTTCTGAATCTCCCCAGGTCCCCAGTCACCTCCTACCCTTTGGCTGCTGGGTTGGTAGCCACCTCTCAGGTACCTAGGTGGTTGGATTCTTCTGTGTTATCTCTCCAGCCAGCAGGGCTCTGGGTAAATTTCTCTACCAGAACAAAACTGTGAGATTCTCCCACATTATTTGAATATATATACACAGCCATAGTTTAATCTCTTAATATGATTTAAGAATTTAGCATGTCTTCCAAACTCTTTATTTCATATGCAGATGACCATAAGTTATGGTATCCCTTCACAGGCATTATCTAGGTAAATTAGTGTCACATCAGTATGACTCTGCAAAGTCCACCTCCAAGAACTTCAGTTATAGGAAGGCAACCTTCATTGCTGTGTTCTCCTTAACCATATAGGATCTGAACCTTCACACAGAAAGCTGATGGGAATTTTGCAAGGCTTGGTAATGCAGAAGAAATACATAGTCTATCATTAAACTGTTGTTTTATACTGCTTTCAGCCTCAGGTCCTATGTTATCTGCTGCTTTGAAGTATTGTTGACTATATGTTGTGCAAAACATGCTGTACAAACACAGTTGCATTGTTTGACACAGCAAGTGTCTAGGCAATGAAAACAAAACCAAACAAACATTTATATTGTCTAAACAACCTAAAAATAAGTACTCTGAAATTAATTTAAGCAATTGATGCTTTTCCCACATGAAAAGGCACTGAGCCCAGTTCTCAGGTCCTCTGCTCCAGCCCTTTGCCTTCCCTGAATTATAGAAGCTGTGCAGGTGCCTCCTAGTGACTGGTGTCAGGCCCCCAATATATGTTAGAGTGGTCTGAAGGCAGTTCTGCGTCCCATGAATTGTGAGAAGCAGAGGACAGCTGGAAAGGAAGGTGCTCTATTCCCACTCCCTCTCTCTGTCTGTCACCAGTATTTCATATACTCCCTACACAAGGTGCATAAGCAAGGTTGGACTATAGGTCTTATACTAGTTGGGCAGATTCCAATACAGGAGGTTTTGTACATGGGCTTCCTGGCCTGCCAGCTTTGGTAGGTGGCTGTGCTCCCTTATAAGCACCTCAGCCAGTCCTCATAAGTAAAATAGTTGCTAGGTAACAAAACATAAGCCAATAAAAACAAAACCCTTCTACCCTATCATAGGCACTCAGGGAGGGACCTTCAGGATCTGGTCCCCAGCACAGCAGCCCAGCCTCCTCTCATAGCAGGCCATTACATCACTGCTTGTTTCCCTTTCTCACAGTGCCCCTTCACATTCTTCCTTCTCAGCCCTCTCCTCTGGGGTTTTCAAACTCCAAGTGAGCCACACAGTACCAGAAGGCCTGCAGCTGAATGTCCTTAATAGGGCTGGCTGCCCCTCCTTAAGAAGACGGACCACCCAGTTGAAAAATTATTTCTCAGGCCATTTCCCTGCCATTCCTGGGGTTTTGTGAATATAAGACATGAGACAAGTACAATGAATAGTGATATCTTTCCACCTTCGCTGATAAATGCCCTGCTCTATTCCCAGTGCAGTATGTGGGTCCTGCTCCAATCAAGCATTTCTGAGGTTCTCAAGTGATCATTTCCAGGGATACTGGTTTTCTCTGTTTTAAAATTGCAAAATTCTCTGATAAAAACAACAAATTCTCTGATTAAGAACACCAAAATCCATGATTAAAATGAAATGCCACAATATATATAGGTATCAGTTGAACACAATGTTTTATTAATCCATTTACCATTTTAAAGCAGTTTGGAAGCCTACCAGTGTCCCAATCACTATAATAAAATAAATTCTAAATACATATACATTTTGGCATTTGATTTTGGGTTTTTTATCATGGAAAATAAGAGCTCCCCCTGCCCCCTTCACTCACCAGAACACAGATCCAGGCCCCTCACTCCCAAGCCACAGCCCCTCAGCCATGCTGGTGCCCCTCACTCTCCACCCACAACCCCCTACCCTCCCCAGCCCTGCCAGAGGGGGCCCCCAGCTGCGAGAGATACAGGGCCAGGAACCTGGGTCTGCAGCTCCCTGTCTCCCACAGCAGCACCCGAGCCCTAGCTGCTGCCCACGGGAGGTGGTGGATGCTGTGATAGAGTTAAGCCCAGAGCCCAGCTCCCCCTCCCCCTCAGATGGCATGGCTAGAGCAGAGACAATGCGGGAAGTTGAGGTGGGGAGCCCACTGTGGGCTTGGGCTCCCCACCCTGCTGCCCTCCGCCCAGGGGCTCTGCAGTCTGGGAGGCAAGACGCAGCGTGGCAGGATAGAGCAGAGCTGAGTGAGGAGGCTTGTGCAGCCACTGGGAGCTCCGCACCACCAAAGTGAGGTGCCCCCTGCCTGTTTTGGAGCAGCAAGGGGCACAATTCCATGCCACCACCCCCGCTGATGTCAGGCGGGCAGGGGGTGCCTCACCATGGTGGTGTGGGTCTTGAAGCAATGGTACTGAGTTGCCTCACTCTGCCCTGCTGCATCAGATCCCACCCACTGGGCTGCACAGGCTCTATGGGGAGGGCATCAGGTGGGGAACCCGAGCCCACAGCAGGCAGCCCACAACTGCCCTCGCCCTGTGCACAAATCTAGGGGGCATATGCCCCCTATATCCCCCTGGGAGTGTGCACAGTAGCGGAGAGCTACCTTCCCACCTGGACAAGCTGCCCATGGCCCCATCCTGCTCCCCACCTGGGCTGTGTGGCCACACATGGCCCCAGGCCCCACCCTGACTAGACACCAGCCTCAGCCCTGCCCAACTCCCTCTCTTCCTCACTATTGGGGCCTTAATTCCCACCCCTGCCCCCCACCAGGCGCACCTGCAAGAGCTGCTCTCCAGGCTGCCTGGTGGCCATGTGCATGTGTATATGCATGCATGTACAAGGAGCCCCCTGCCTGACTGCCCTCCTCCCACAATGCCCAGCCAATGAAACACCACATTTTTATAT
>NW_017729032.1:28572657-28580297 GCF_001723915.1 Gavialis gangeticus
TATATATATATATATATATGGTGTTTCACTTTGATCATGGAAAAGAGTAGATTTGGGATTACTTTTTTAAATCTGAAAATTGGGGATTTTTTTTAAATCAGAGAAACCAAGAATCCCTGCTAATCACCCCAAAAATACTCCTGTGGCTTATTTTAAACATACAATTCCATTATGATTATATCAAGGGAAAAAGTTATAGTGCAGTGGCACACCAATAGTTTGACTATAGATTTTCTTAATGTTATATTCCCCAAGAACAGCTCTGGAAATAAGATATTTATATCAGCACATCAGCCTTACAAAGCATGTTCTGAAGTATAAATAATAATATGCAAGTTAAGTCATTAATCATCAAGTGGATAATCATTTAAAACAGAAATATACTTTTTTCTGAATAACTTTGAGCGTAAAGAAAATAAACTGTACATGGGATAATAATTTACAACCTAACCTTAACATTTGTAATAATGTATAAAATAAAACACTTAATATATGGCAATTATTTGTTTTATACATTTTACAGACCAATTACATTGGTTTATGAAAAATCCAACTTGTTTTAGCTTTTATTCCCTTTCATTCCCATTTTAAGCAAAGGGAGAGTGAAAGAAACCGTAATAGTCTCAGGAATAAAATGTGAAGAGATAAGCAAGAAAATATATTTTTATAAAGGGAACTGAGAATCAAAAAGAGGAAAAGATGTAGAGATGAAGGGGTGGGGGGCAGTGCTGAGAAGACAGGAGGGCCATAAGGGGGAAGCCCAAACTTTTAATACATTTATTTAGGAACGTCCAGGAAAGCATCCTGTACCTCTAAGATTTTACCTTGTGCACTTATAGCACAGTGCCCAGTTCTTTCCATGTGGCTTGACTTTGTGTGTATGTGCTCCAGTTTGCAATTGTTAGCTTGTTTTTGGGTTTCTACTTCTGCCACATTTGTTGTTTTAAGTTACTGGCATTCTGTTGAGCCAAAGTCTGGTGGGGGAGAGATGTCTTTTTTTAAAAACATATTTATTCAGATTCCACTTAGTCTCCATTTGAGCATAAGACTACATGACAAGTTTTGTAACATAATCTTATTTGACAGAAAAATATTAATTCTCCAATTAAATTCTGCCCAGAACAAGCAGATGTAGGAGGTCACTGAAAGCATACTGGTTAAGTCAACACCTGCTGACTCACAGCACCAATGTCTGATTTAGTGATCCCTATTTTAGACAATTTTAGACATATAATTTGTTTGATCTGTCAGCGGGTCCGCCAAGTCCCCCCTCTATCCTCATAATTCCCGCCTGCCACAACTTGGATCTTAAAGAAATGAGATAGGGAGGAAGTGGTTGTTATATAAGGAAGTACCCACAGGAAGTACCATGCTGAATACCCCTTAAGGGCCGGGGCCTACCCCCCGCGGGGGAATTATTTCCTGCTGCCCCCGTTCCCTTAGCAACGGGGCCTCAATGGAGACCCTGTTACATACCTCCCCCTCCAAGTACTTAGTCCCCTCCCCTTTCGGGGGGAGGAAGAAAAAAAAAGAAAAAACAAAGGCAGAGCCCCCCAAATTAAGAAATGATCCGACCTTCCTTCTGGCTCCTGTTAGAAGATCTTTAACTTGCCGGTGTATCTCTTTGATTGGCTATTGGGTCTGGGATGGGTATGTCCCCCAGCCGGGACAAGAAATCTCCATTTCTGTTTCTGCATCCTGTTCGGTGTTCCACTGTAAAACAAAAGGGTTGTAATGCTAGCGACCATCTCATAAGCCGGGCATTATTTAATTTCGCTGTACTAAGCCATCGTAGGGGTGCATGATCCGTAACTAGCACAAACTTTCTTCCTAATAGGTAGTATTGAAAGAGCTCTACAACCCATCTTATCACTAGACATTCTTTTTCTATAGTCAAGTAATGAGCCTCTGTGGGTTTAAGTTTTCAACTGGCAAATGCCACAGGTCTTTCAGTCTCCTGTTCCTTTTGAAATAATATGGCGCCAAGGGCGGTTGCTGACACGTCAGTTTGTAGAAAAAATAGTTTCTGAAAGTCTGGCGTATACAAAACCGGGTGTTAGCATAATGCCTCCTTCAGCTGTTTGAAGGCCTGGAGAGCCTCTGCGTTCCAGGGGATCATGTTGCAGTGTCTTTTAGTTAAGTCTGTCAACGGTGCTGCCTTTTCTGAGAAGTTTGAGATGAACTGTCTATAATAATTGGCGAATCCCAAAAATGAGTGAAGTTGTTTCAGGGTCTTCGGTAGGGGATGCTGTCTTAGTGCCGCTACCTTATCTGAGAGGGGTTTAACGATCCCTTGACTACCATAAACCCTAGGTATTGTGTTTCTTTCTTCCTCAGGGCAAATTTTTTTGGGTTTGCCATGAGCCCGGCTTGATGAAGGCTCTTTAATACCTGTCTTAGATGTTGGCAATGAGCCTCCCAGCTGGGGGAAAAGACAATAATATCATCTATGTATGCCACCACATAATTTTGACGTGGGGCAAGTATTCTTTGGAAAGAGGCCGCAGGCCCATGCAGCCCGAAGAGCATCCTCTTGAACTGGAAAAGCCCCCATGGGGTCCCAAAGGCTGTCTTTTCCTTATCCTCTTTCACCATTGGGATCTGCCAATAGCCCTTTGTGAGGTCTAACATAGATATAAATTGGGCCTGGCCTATCTTTTCCAGCATGTCATTGATCTGTGGCATTGGGAACGCGTCAAACCTTGCAATTTCATTAAGTTTCTGGTAATCTATGAATAGCCGGACAGATCCATCTGGCTTTGGTACCACCACCATGGGACTCCTCCAGGGACTTTGGGACTCTTCGATAATCCTCCGTTTTCTCGTCTGGTCAATTTCTTGCCGGACAACCGGCCATAAATGTCTGGGCAACCTCCTCCAGTGATTCCTCACCACTTGTCCAGGTGGGGTGACAATATGGTGGTAAACTCCCCTAGCTTCTCCCGGTATTTCTTTGAACACATCTCGGAATTCCGCTATCAGGGTTTGTATCTCCGCCTTCCGGCTTGGCTCTAATTTGTCATCCACCCAGGGCTTCTCTTGGGTTCCGGCTAGGTCCCGTACCCATGCTTCAGGCCCTTCTTCACTCCTGTCCTCTGGCTCTCCTAGCCACCCTTCTCCCTGACGCCACCTCCTCAGGAGATTGACATGATAAATCTGTTTCTGCCATGTCGGTGTCATCCGTAGGACTTCATAATTTACTGGCCCCGTACAGCGTATCACCTGGAAAGACCCCTGCCACTGAGCCAGCAGCTTGTGAGTGTTATCCGGGAGCAACACCACTACCCACTCCCCTACCTACAGTTCTCTATCAGTGGCTCGCAAGTCATACTGTTGCTTCTGCCTTTCTTGGTTCTGGCTGAGGGGTCTTTGGGCTATCTCCTGTGCCTTTTGCAGCCGTTCTTGGAATTCCCCCACCCCTTGGAGCCGGGATGGGTCCATCCGCTCTTGTGTCCATTCTTCGTAAATAAGGTCCAGCAACCCTCGTGGACTATGTCCGTACACTAATTCAAATGGGGCAAACCCCATGGAGGCCTGTGGGGCCTCTCTTACTGCAAAGAGCAATGGGGCCAACAGGGCATCCCATTCCTGAGGGTCTCCTTGTATACAGGCATGGAGCATACCCTTAAGGGTACGATTAAATCTCTCTACTAGCCCCTCTGTCTGGGGATGGTACACTGAGGTGCGTAACTGTTTTATCTTCAGCACCTGACAGACTCCTTTTAGCACTTTAGATGTAAAATTTTTTCCCTAGTCACTTAAAATCTCTTGGGGTATGCCCACCCAGGCAATCCATTGCAGTAAGGCCGTAACTATGGCCGGGGCCATCACCGATCTTAATGGCACTGCCTCAGGGAATCTAGTTGCATAATCTATAATTACCAAGATAAAATGGTATCTGGCCCTGCTCCGTGGGAAGGGCCCCGCTTTGTCTAAGGTGATACGGTCGAACGGGCGCCCGATCAGGGGCAGGGGTACCAAGGGTACTCTTGCCGGCTTTACCCCCCCCCCATCTTCTGGCATTCTGGACATTCGGCACAGAATGTTTCTGTCATCTTATATATGCCTGGCCGAAAAACTCTTTGCAGGACCCTGGCTTCTGTCTTATCATGCCCCAGATGCCCTCCCATGAGCGAGGTATGGGTGACCTGTAACAACTCTACCCAGTACTCCCGGGGCACCAGGAGCTGGGCTCTCTCTCCCCCCTCTTCCCGGCTTTCTACCCAATAAAGTAAGCCTCTTCTTACCTCATAGCGTGGAGCTCGGGGCAGTCCCTGCTGCTTCCTCCTTCTCTTCCCGCTGGGTTTTCCATAAGTTCTGGAAGCAGGGCTTTTCTCGTTGCTCTTGACGAAAGTTACCTTGCTCCATCATCCAATCTAAGTTCAAATCCTCTTCCGCATCCCCAAAACAAAGGGTCTGGAGTCTTCCTTCTCCCTTCTTGGGTTTGTCGGGCATCAGGCATCGAACTACCTCTGCCAAGTATGGCCAATCCACCCCCAGCAGCATTGGACATGGCAGGGATTTGGCTATCCCAACCCGGATTTCTTCTGTCTTTCCCATTATTGAAAGCTCCAGTCTTCTGCGTGGGTAGGTGTAGACTGCGCCATGCATACATACCATGGATACTGGGGTTCTGGGGCTCCCTAGATGTGAGGGAACCAGATCACCACGTACCATGGTTTGGGAGCGTCCTGTATCTACTATAGCTGGGATAATTGTGTCCCCAACTCGCACTTCCACGACTGGCTTGTTCCTGTGACCTGGGCCCCAATGCCAGCCAAAACTGCAGTCCATTTTCTCATCATGCTTTTCTAATCCCAGACCAAGGTCCTGGGCCATCCCAGGGCAGAAGCGGAAAACGTGGCCTTTTTCCCCACACTGGTAGCATCTCACTTCTGGGTAACCTCCCATGCACATCTCCCTTTGGGTAGACTCTCCCCGCTGCGGAGTGATTGTGGTGCTCGGCCCGGTGGCTGGAGTAGGCCCACTGCGTCTTTCTTTCCGGGGGTCTTCTCTTTCCTCCTCCGCAATGGCATAGTCTCTGCCAAGCAGAGTGCCTCCTTGATTGTCTTAGGTTGATGGCACCGGACCCAGCATTGGGTACCACCCGTAAGGTCTGCTAAAAAGTGTTCGAGCACTATTTTATCTACAATCTCCTGAGAAGTGTTTTCCTCTAGTCTTAACCATCAGTCTGCTAGGTCCCTGAAGGTCTGGACTAACAGTCACGGTCGGCCCCCTTCTGGTCCCTTCTTGGCCCGGAATTTGTGCCTGTATGTTTCCTGGGAAATCTGTAATCGGTATAGGATTGCTGCTTTCACCTTCGCATAATCCCGGGCTTCAGTCCTACTGAGAGCTCGATACACAACCTGAGCTGGGCCAATGAGTTGGGGCCCCAATTTTACAGCCCAGCTCCCCAGATCCCATTTTTCTGCCGTTGCCACCCATTCAAATGCCTCTAAGTAGGCCTCTACATCATCCTCCCTCATCATCTGGGGCAGTCCTGGCCCACTCCCTTCTCATACTCTGGAGATCTGCAGGGCTGCAATCTGTTCACACAGGTCCTACTGCCAGGCCCACAGCTGTGTCTCCTGGCTCCGCATTATCACCATCTCCTCCAATTGAGCCTTTTGCCCCTGGAGAAGTCTCAGCATGAGGTTATGCATCTGTTGCACATCCGCTGGCACCTGAGCCTCCATACCACCCTGTCAGCTGTGCGAGCTTCCCGGCCAATGCACCACTTTGGCAGCGGGTCCGCCAAGTACCCCCTCTATCCTCGTAATTCCCTCCTGCCACGACATGAATCTTAAAGAAATGAGATAGGGAGGAAGTGGTTGTTATATAAGGAAGTACCCGCAGGAAGTACCACGCTGAATAAAATCTACTTTTTAGTGTTTTTATTCAATGGCTCTCTGTTGTTCACAGGAAACTCCCCTTGTGGGAGATCGCAGTCCAATGGATTAATCTTGCGGTCTCCAGCCTCCTGGCCAGCCCCGTTCTAATGATCCAGTAAATGGATGCCATGCCACATCTCGCTACTTAACCTATTAGCAGCTTGTTATGGCCACCATCAGTCCTGTCATTGCCGATAATTATTCAATTAGCAGCTTGTTACAGCCGCCGACTGCGGCTTTTCTCGGCAGAGTCGGCATATAGGCTCCGCAGCTCCTTCCCAATCAAGCTGTCCCTCTCTGTCCTTGGTGTTTCCTCCCCTTTCCTCAGGGCAGGGCAGGAGTCGTTGCTCCCACCGTCCTGTCAACTTTATGTAGTCGACCCGTTTCTTCACACTAGCTAGGGCTCCAGCCCGTGGCTCAGCTCCCCTTCTCCCAGCACTCACCGTTGCCCCGGTAGCCTCCACGTAAGTTCAAACTGGGTCGAGTCCCGAACTTTCCTCTCCCCAATCCTCCTTTCCAGAGCCTCGCTCCAGCCACTTTTCTTCCTCTTTCCTTGTGATGCCCAAAGGCATCCCTCCTTCTCTTGCTCTTATCCCCAGAGTCTGGTCGCCATTGGCTCCTTAAGGGCCGGGACCCACCCCCACTGCGGGGGAATTATTTCCAGCTGCCCTCGTTCCCTTAGAAATAGGGCCTCAATGGAGACCCTGTTACAGATTCATTAATGTAAAATAGAGTTCCAAGGAACAGTTGAGAGAGAACTAGATGGAGTTTATTTCCACTGGGAAAAAGTGAATAACTGGCCTAGCTCCCAATTTTTTTTTTTAGAGAATCTGTTTAATTCAAATTTGCTGGCCAGGTTCACATAAATGAATGTCACAGTCATTGGCAAATCCAGTTTATTCTGAAGAAATTAAATCAGGCTATGAGGTACCCCAAGTAGGACCAAATTGAACTGGATATTCTGCCATTCCTTCTTCTTTTCTAGACTGAATCTTTTCTTTGATAATCTTAAAGTATCATGTTCAGTAGGATGATTGATGGTCAAATTCCCTTTCCCAATACAATCTAGCCAGATGTTATGGATACCTGCTATCTGGGTTCAATTCACCCTAGACTGAGGCTTTAGTACAGGGATGGGCAATTATTTCAGCTGGAGGGCCGCTTAGCAAGTTTTGGTGAGGCATCAAGGGCTGCAAGTGTAGCTCCACTCCCCCCCGCCCCAACAGATGCCCCGCCCCCGGTTGACATTTTATGACCAGAAGTCCCACCCCCTAACCTCTGACCTTTGCCACCGGAAGTCTCTCCCCTTGCCTAGGAAGTACGCCTTTGGGGGTGTTACTTGTATACTGTATATGGAGGGGTGGGGGATGTGATTGAGGGAGTATGTGGTTGGTGAGTATGTGGGGTGTGGGTATGGTGCAGGTTGGGTATGTGGGTGTGTGGGAAGGGTGTGTGTGTAGGTGTGGCTGAGGTGTGGGATATGTGGAACTGTTGGGGGGTGTGAGTGAGTATGGTGGGGTGGGGTGTGTGTGGGGGAGGGATGGATGTGTAGTTGGGGTGTAGGACGTGTAGGACTGGGTATGTTGAGGGGGTGGAGACTGTGGGGAAGTGTAGGTGTGTTTGTGTGGAGTGTGAGTATATGTGTGGAAATATGTGGGTTTGGGGTGTGTGTGGGGGATGTGGTGTGTGTGTAGTTGAGGTGGGGTATGTGTGGATATGGTGGAGATGGTGGGGGGCATGTGGGTATGG
>NW_017729032.1:28580307-28581949 GCF_001723915.1 Gavialis gangeticus
TCAGCCTGCAAGGGGCTGCTTGGGGCTGAAGGGAGTGGGGGATGTGGTGTGTGTGTAGTTGAGGTGGGGTATGTGTGGATATGGTGGAGATGGTGGGGGGCATGTGGGTATGGTGGGGGTGGAAGGGTAGGGAGTGTGTGTGGGGTGTGGGTATGGTGGGGCTGTAAGTGTATGTATGGATGTGTCTGGGATGTGTGTTGGGGGGTGTAAGTGGTGTGGGTACGGTGAGGTATGTGGGACAGTTTTGAGGGGGTGTGTGGGTATGGTGGGGGTGGAGTGTGTGAGGGGGTGTGGCTGGGGTTTGGGTGGGTTGGATGTATGTATGTGGGGGGGCTTCCTCCCCCCACCCAGGTTCCACCTGCCCGCTCCTTGTGATATGCCTGAGCCCAGCCCCTCCGCAGGTGGGGGAAGAGGAATCAGTGCTGCCTGCCTGACTTGCAGCGTGCTGCAAAGGGTGGGAAAACAGCTGCCGCTGGCAAGCAGCAAGAGAAGCCCCTAGGAGGGGGAAAGAGGGAACAGAGAGCCAAGCCTGGTGCCGCTGGCTCTCTTGGTCTCTGTCCCACACCTGCCTGGAACTGCAGCTGAGCCTGCACCTGCTCATGTTGCTGCTGCTTCCATCCCATGTGCCTGCCTGGCAAGGCTGCACCAAGTGCACACTGGCTCCTGTTGCTGCTCCCACCCCACCTGCCTGTCCTGTGCCTGCCTGGTAGGGCTTTGTGAGCAGCCAACCTCCTTCATGCCCTCTCCCCACCCCCCACACACACTCTCCTGCCCAGCCATGCACAAGCAGGACCAAAGCAAGCTGCAAGCAGAGCCCACTCCACTCCCCTCAACACTGCAGCTTCCTTTTCCTACCTGCTGCCTGGAGCACTGCAGCAGGGACAGGAGGAGGAGTCAGTGGAGGCCAGGGGAGCCAAGCAGTCCCCTGGGCAGCGGCAGCAGGAGCCCTGCCCAGAAGCTGTGCCTGCTGATTGTGTCTGGTGCCTTCTAGTGGGGAGGCTGGGAGTGCAGCAGGTGCTGCCCCAGGTAGGAACGGGTGGGGCTAAGCCCCATGCAGAACACAGTGGGGCAGCTGCTGGTAGGGCCAAATATAATTAATCAATGGGTGCCCGTGTGCAGGCTGGATGCAGTTAGCTTACGGGCTGGATCCAGCACAGGCCATATTTTTCTTACCCCTTCTTTAGTATGTAGAAGGAGGCAACTTTTAAGTTTATTAAACTAAACATTCTTGGGTATTGCAAAAGATGGAAATTTACTAGTAGTAGTCTGAAGGCAGTATATTGGCAAGGGATAACAGAGCAACTAATTCTAAATCCAGCCAGAACCAATCTAGGACTGTAGAGGTACCTCTGTGAGGTACTAGGAATATTAGCTAAACAGCATAGTTTTTAAGTGACACTTAATGTGCATTAGCCTATTTTAAGGCACATTAACTAAATAGCACAGTATTTAAGTGACATTTTAATGCACATTAAAATAGGCTAATATGCATTAAAACACACCTGTAGATGTGCCCACAGGTTCAAGGAATGAATCTGAGGAATCTAACTGCCTTCTCCAGGAGGAAGCTGGGGAGGAAGAGCCAGCAGCATACCTGCAGGCTGGGGAACTCCCTTCCCATCAGTGCAGAGGCAGAAAAGGA
>NW_017729032.1:28582448-28596304 GCF_001723915.1 Gavialis gangeticus
TCAGGTCCCTTCCGACCCGACCAACTATGAAACTATAAACTGTATTCTTTCTAGGAAGATTCTGGGCTTTATACTTATATCCCACAAGAAGGATTGGAACATTCTGTTAATTTTGGTAAAATGGAAGACTGGAAAATGGGTAAGGAGGAAATTCAAAATAATCAGGTTCCTAGGGGGGACATTCATTTTATGATGCAAATTTTTTGCTAAAGGGAAAGAGTTAGTTTGCCATCTATTTAAATCACATACTACTGCATAATTAATGGGGTTAAGTTAGCCTTGGCTGTGTTTTTAATTTCTTTTAGAAACTGGATGCCAAGGTATTTGAATTTTGTCTGTTGCCATTTGAATTGTTCCCATGAAGAGGCCACTTCCAACTACATCTAACAAGATCTTAATAGCTTCTAACTTATCCCAATGTATCTTATAGCAAGACCTTGCCAATACTGCATATGTTACAAGCTATTTGAAATGGATTGTTCCAGGATGTGTGACAAATAAGAGGATGTCATTTGCTTATAAAACTATTTTTATCACATAGTTCCTATTCTGAATATCCTAGTGTTCCTAATGAAAAGTGCAAGTAGTCCTTACATCGAATAGAACAGGAAAGGGAAATCCATTCTTTTAAAACTATCTTAAAAATGAGTAGTTCAGCAAGATTGAGGTATTCTTGCCTCAATGCCAAGCATGGGCATGCAAAATGATCTTTATGACCCCAGTTCTTACTTATTTTAATAGCAGAACTCCCACCAATTTTGATGGAATCAAGATAAAAGCCAACAAGTTTGTAGGTAACACCAAAACTTAAATGGAAGAGAGACAACATCGGCCTGTGTGGTAGGTAGCTCAAATGTTATTTCTAATATGATACTACACAGGTGTCATTTCTCTAATTTATTCCACCATTCAAGTAAAGGGATAAAACTTGAGATGCACACTTTCTGTGAATAAATTAACAAATGAAAAAAATGAAGATTCATTCAAACCCTTGAGGAATAGATTTAGAAAGAAAGGGAGGGGCAGGGTGCTAGAGGAAGGAGGGACATGTAATAAGGGAAACAGAAAATTAGCTTGGACAGTGGGAGTGAGAATAACTGTGGTGGAGGGGAAAGCAGCTCTCCACCTATGTGCTCCTTTCCATAAAGGCATTGCCTCAGCCACATGCTAGAAGTGTGTACAGCCTGCACCCTGACCTCATACTATCTGCTGAATAAACAATAAAACATGGACTGTGGGACTGTGCTGCATTGATGAAGCTGCATAGACCCTGATGTAACAACAGACTGGAATCCACCCCTGAGCACACTCACCTTAATATCAATTCTTGATAAATCAGAGGTGATGCCTATGCTTTAAAAACTGGCACTTAATGAGACTGCAGCAGAGGTCAGGAACACTTATGAACTATCTGTCAGGACAGTGCCCAGCCTCAGGTTCTTATTCTGCTCCTGGATTTGTGCATTACAGCTGAAACAGCTAATGTCTGCCTTCTTCTGTCCAAGAAACCTCTCTTTCAGATCTGCCTTTTGCCATAGTTTTCATGTCTCTGCCTCCTTCAAATTACATTGCATTAATGCATCCAAAATGGGACTACCAGGAAGGCTACCTTTAAGCTTCAACTAGTACTGCCTACTACTAGCCATGCAGCTCTTCAGCCAAGCTAGTTGCCCTCTCTTAAAGAGACAGGTCACCCTGTTACAGACAAAAGAATATCACACCTGTGCTCCAGATGCTGAAGTAGTTGCCAACTTACTTTTATGTGTTAATTACACCTAATTTCCTACCCTGTGACCTATTTATCTCAATTCTTCCTTGACTCTAGGACTGAATCTACAGAGGCAGTTACGAACATTGTGTGATGGTCCCATGAGTAGGAGCCATTCCTGCTGACCATTTAGCAGAACCTTAGTGTTACTTTGAGTAGGTCAAATTATACAAAACATTACAGTGCCCACAGGTGCATCCTTCCACAAAAGCACATGCAAGGCAGTACAGACATACCTGTCGCGCCCCGAAGACCGGTGCACCCTTGACCCGCGAGCCTGGGTCGTCACGACCGGCTTGGTGCGAAAGGTGTTAAAGATCGGACAAGTGGGTGTTAACAGCAAGTAGGAGTCATGTGACTTAAAGTGTATTGGTTACACAGAAAGTTTATTTTACTTACGCTACTGATGGTTGCAGCGTAGGAAGAGGAGTTGATTTGTTCAGTTACAGCATGCAGATATCATGTTACCCAGCATTTACAGGGTGAGTAGGAGACTTGCTTGTTACAGGTTCCGAGCAATTCACACAAGTTACTACAGTCTGCAGACTACCGAGAGCTCTTGACGAGAAAGATAACGAGCTGGCAAAAGACGATTATGCTGAGATAAGGATCGGAGGCGGGGAGATGTTTGTAAGAGGCCAATTTACACACTGTGTCTCCTAGGTGTGTGTGTGGAGAGTTCTCCACTTTGGGCGGAAGTTCTTTCAAAGTTATACTCGGCAAAGTGGCCAATTACTACACGCCAGGCATGAATAATTAACAGGTGGCAATCGTGCTTTCTTTGTTCACTCAGGTTTCATGCTGGCAGCCCATCCTTCAAAAAAAGGGAGAGCCTTTCTTTTAGTTTAGGTGGTACTGAGCCTGTTTGGTCACAAGACAGTAAGCACGGCACATTATTCTGATCTTACAGTTTCATTGAAGTTAGCTATTTTGAAGTTTATCTCGTCACTATGGGTACGATATCTTTCGTGCTGGGCTGTCAAAGTTAGTTTTTCTCTCATATGAGACGCTCAAGTGATTTGAAATGAGGCACAAACAAGAGTGTGTGCATGCAGCACTGTTAGTACAGAGGGATAGCCTACAATTACAGAGTTTGCTGTGTTAGCCTCTGACCTTTTGCCATTGGCATCCAAAATCAAAGACTTAGATCTTTGACAATACCTACCAAGACCATTGGTTTTTTCATGACAGGAGGTATTGGCATAATGATAGGAAACAACGGTCTTGGCTGGTAAACTATGGCCTCTAGGGAAAAAAGTCTTACAGCTAATAAGAAAAAACTTTTACAATTAATGCAAAATCACAGAGCTGGCAAATCAGTCAGCAATGCTGAAATACTCCACTTTAGAAAAACTGACTTTCTCAAGCTCAGGAGGTTGGTTGTTGAGGCTCTGAGAGACCATGATCTGACAGGGAAGGAGTTGATGGTGAGTGGCTGCTCCTTAAGGTTACAATCCTAAAAGCACAAGGGAAGTCCATCCCAGCCCCTAGGAAAGGTATTAAAAGGGCTGCAAGACCCCCTTGGTTCAATAGAGACCTGACAGAACACAGGATTACCAGGGTATGGATGACCATATGCCCACATTTGGCTAAGATCTTGTAAGGGAACACCTTGAGAGGCTGGACATCTGTAAGTCAGCAGGCCCAGACGGAATGCACCCAAGAGTGCTAAAAGAGTTGGCTAACATCATAGCACAACCAATGGTGAGGATGTTTGAGAATTTGTGGCACTTGGAAGAGGTTCCTGAAGACTGGAAGAGAGCCAATGTGGTGCCTATCTTCAAGAAAAGAAGGAAGGAAGATCCAGGGAACTACAGGCCAATTTGTTTGACCCCAATCCCTGCAAAGATCTTGGAAAAAATTATTAAAGAATCCATCAACAACAGGCTAACAGAAGACGTTATTCTGAGAGATAGCCAACACAGCTGGGTTACAGGTAGCCTAACCAACCTAATTTCCTTCTATGACCAGGTGACACATCACCTGGACAGGGGAGGAGAGGCTGATGTCATTTACTTGGATTTCAAAAAATCCTTTGCCTCATGGCAAAATTGGGGAACTGAGGCCTCAACAACCTTATGGTCTGATGGCTGGGGAACTGGCTCTGTGGTCAGACATGGCACATGGTGACCAGTGGCTTCCCCCAGGGTTCAGTACTTGGACCAGTACTCTTTAATATATTCATAAATGATCTGGATTCAGGTGTCAGAAGCGGGCTGGCTAAGTTTGCATATGACTCCAAATTATGGGGAAATGTGGTCATACTAGAGGATAGGCTGAGGATTCAGGCCAACTTGGACAGGCTCACAAGGTGGACAGACCAAAACCTGATGACATTCAACATAGAGAAATGCAAGGTGCTCCATCTTGGCAGAAAGAAACCACATCTTACCTGTAGGCTCAGCAGATTGAATTTTATTAGTAGAAGTTGAGCCAGCAATGCAATGCTGCAGCCAGCAAAGCAAATAAAACCCGGGCTTGCATCTATCCATGCATCTGAAGCAAGACTCCAGATGTCATCCTCCCACTTCACTCGGCCTTGGTGATACCACAGCTTGAGTACTGCATCCAGTTTTGGGCTCCACACTTTAAAAAGGACATGGAGAAGCTTCAGAGAGTCCAGAGGAGAGCCATGCACATGATCAGAGGTCAAGAGAGCAGGCCTTATGAGGAGAGGCATGGGACTCTTCAGCCTGGAGAAATGTAGGCTGAGGGGGCACTTGGTGGCAGCCTGTAAGTATATCAGGGGTGTGCATCAGGATCTGGGAGGACATCTGTTCACCGGGGAACCCCAAGGGAAGACTAGGTCTAATGGTCACAAACTGCTGGAAGACCGTTTTAGACTAGACATAAGGAAAAATTTCTTTACTAACCAAGTCTCCAGAGTCTGGAATAGACTCCCCGCAGAAGTGGTGCAAGCACTTACTCTGGACATGTTCAAGAAGCATTTGGATGGTTATCTTTCTGGGGTGATCTGCCCCCAGCTGACTTCATGCACTTTAGGTAGGGGGCTGGACCCAATGATCTCATGAGGTCCCTTCTAGCCCTTATGTCTATGAAATCTGTAAAAATAGTCTTGGTTTGGAAAAATTCAAAGAAAAGAAAAATGAATTATTTTTTTCAAAGGTTTGTGTAATCTCTTCTTCCATTATCTGATCTGTCCTACTCCCATTATTAAACTTAGTATTGTGACTTGATTCTAGCAGTACTGCAATGGGTGCACTATAAAAGTGTAGTAACAAAATAATAATAATAACTTACTGAAGGTCGATGACAAGATGGGGCTTACTTTTGAGAAAGCTATCATATCATACATATCATTCCATAGGAAAGATGCTTTAGTTACTCCACTCCTATTATCTTAACACTTCACAACTTGTAACATCCTCATGCCACCTCTGTGATGTAGAGAACTACAATTATCCACCATCTACAGATGTGGGACAGAGGTATGTCTACAGCATATCTTCAGTGTTCTTGGGGACAGAAACCCCACCAACCCACTCCAGCAAACAAAATGTGGAAACACAGTGGCAAAGATGCTCTGGGGCTATCCCTGCCACTGCAGAGACAAAAAAAATTTCAGTAGCCACAGGTGCATCCTTCCCCAAAAACATAAGCAAAGCAGTGCAGATATACCCACCAAGGCCATTGGCTAGATCCATAAATAGGCTTAGACATCAAAGTGTTGCCATCCTACCACTGTAGACCTCTAAATCCCTAATGTAAATCCTCAACACTTCTGCTTAGCTGCCACTTACCCTGAGGGTGCATAAAGTCCCTGGGTGCCATAAGTTTCCAATATTAAAGTTACTTAGGAACTTGAATCTCTGCTTCTGAGCATGCCAAGACCCTAAGTCTTGATAATGTCCAGCACCTAGGCACCTATTTCATACCCAAGTCCCAAGGGAATTCACAAACTAGGTAGCTCTTTGTTTATCTGACCTACAGGGCCCAATCCAGTAGACATTCCCTGAGTAAGCTTAATAGATGATGTCCCACCCAAAGTGCAGCCAGCAGTTGTGTTTCCACCATGTTTTTACCCAATAGGTCAGTAGTTAGAACCCTCACCACAGCAGGTTTGGGGCTAGACAGGGTTTCCACCAATTCCTCCTATTGAAACTTTTCCACTTTGCATGAAAGAGTTAAATATTTTGGGGGCCTGAAAGTATATGAATAGGACTTGTGCCCAATGGTCAGGGCATTCATTTGAAAGAAAGGAAACCTGAGTTTTTGTCTGTACCTCAATGCATATTCAATATATCACTACCACTAGACAGGGGTGATGATCAGGACTCATGACCTGAACCTAGGGTGTCCTGGAGTAATCTCTCCATGCTAATTTTTTAAGATGCCATTCTTAGCTGCATTGTGCAGGAAAACTAGGCTTCTAACTCAGTTGGTGGATTGCACTAACTGTGGAGCCAAGTAAAAATTAATGTTGCAATGATAACGTCTTTTTGTGGATCCAGACCTGAATGGTTTACCTAAGGCAGTGGTTTTCAACCTTTTTTCATTTGCATATTTCTAAAAAAACTTTGAAAGAAGGTAAGGACCCCTTTGGAAATTTTGTATGGAGGTGCAGACCCCTTTGGATTGTAAGTATGGGTATTTACATAGTTTTGATTGATCATAGTTATCTTTTCTCAACCCCTTAGACATAGTCTGCAGACCGCCAGGGGTCCACCAATGAAAGGTTGAAAACCACTGAAGCCACTAGCCTAAGGTCATACCAGAAGTGTGTAGCGGGGCAAGAAACTGAATTCATGCTTCACTAGCCAAAAGCAAGCAATTCAGAACTGAACCATCCCTCTAGCTAGGGCAGCGTTCTCAATCTTTTCAGATTTCAGGCACCCCGGGATAGACTTGAGGCACCCCAGATACACTTGAGGCACTCCTTGGAAAAAGGCAGCTCTTATTTTTTGCTTGTTATTTGACTACAGAAAAATAAAAGAGAAATTCTTCTATTGCAAAGAACTCAAGAAAACCAAAATAGGGCAGAATATTTTTAACACTATGGATTCCTATTGGAAATCTCTGGGTTTATCTTGCGAATCATGTTTGCACATCTAGCAGTGCTACCACTGTGTGGCACCCCATGATACTCTTGAAAGGATCTGGTCAAGAACCAATGTTCTAGGAAAAATATAATAGAGTGGATATCCTTATAGGATCCAAAAAAAACTATCACAAGAAAGAATCTATGTGGGATTTTAGATTAAATAGTTTAAAATGAAGATACAAATGTAAGGCAGAATTGTCACATGAGCTCTTCTCCACCTTTGAAAAAAGCAATAGGAACTGGCTTTGCCTGCCAGCCCTAAAAATGTTTTAATTTAAAGTCAAGGGGTGCTGACATGCATGGGAGAAAACAAAACAAAACACTATTTACTGGAAGCAGCACCGTGTTACTTCAACCTGGCTCTGCAGTGTCTGTATAGATTGAGCACTTTTTATCTAATAGCTGATTGAATCAGCTATTAGATAAAAGCACCAAAAAAAGCCCCACTAAAGCACCTGATCTATACAGGCTTTGAGAAAACTGGGTCCAACTGATGCAATGCCTCTTTTGGGCATGTGCTAGGCTTGGCATGGGAGCCAGCTGAGGTTAAAGTAAAGTGCTATTTTGGGAGGAGGCGGTTTCCAGGTCTTGAAGCAGTTCTTAGGACTTGTCAGTCAACAGAGCTACATTCCAACCCCTATATGTTTACAGCTTCCCATATTGCCATAACTCTACCCTCTCCACTTGATGAGAAACAAAAGGGAATCAGGCTTAACCCCCATATCATCCAATTTCTCACCACAGTTGACTGTCCTGATTTATCAGTTGGTAATTTTTTCAATAAAAGCTATATTGATATATGGCCTGTGCACATAGATCTGCTTGCCCATTCCTAGCTCCCAGATACTCAAGTTTCAAACCCCGTATCTATTGGGGCTTTGCATTGTATAAATACCCTGAAGTAAGAACCTCACTGAAGCCATACACTTAGAAATATTTTGCAAGTTTCAACACATACACATTCTGCAAATTTAGATTAACTAAAAAATTATGCTTTGCAAATATAAAGGAAAATATCTGTATAGCTTTTAATGAAAAATGTTCTTTACCTTTATTGACATCTCTAGCAGACTCTATGCAAGGAATATAATTTTTGTTACATTTGATAGGGCAGTACAAAACATTTATCTTAATTATTCATAACAGGAACTTCATGAAAATCATATATTACACATGTGCGTTGAAGGAAGTTGCACATGTGTGCATGTCTCAGGGCCTGGACAGATGACACAACTGCATAGGTATGACTTAAATCAGTGTTGTACGCAATATAAATAGCACCATGATACAGAGTGGAACGATGTATAGTTATCCGCTAACTGCATTCATTAGACAGTCTTAAAGTACCAGTAGCTACACAAGGAATAATTTAATGAAGTTGAGCAACTAGTAAATCAGGAGTGGAGCTCTGTGAATAACTGATTTTCCTATCACTGTTCAAACTGAAGAAAAAAAAATTGTTTTAGCTGACCCAAAATAAATTTCTTTTTTTTTTCAAATGGAGAAGCATTTATTGTATTTGTTGACTTTTCCAAGCACAAATGGAGGGTATTTAGAAACAAAAGTTTTGATTCACAAGGCTGCTTGGCTACATTCATAGGGAGAAGGAAGAATAGAAGAAGGTTGTGATAATATAAGTTATCATTGATAGCAATGGGAATTAGATATCTATGTGCTTCTAAAATTCCCACTAGACACATATCTGCACCTTGATATGTCTAAATACCTCAGTGGATAAGGCCACTTCAGAGCTTAAATTCTGTTGATATTTAATGAAATGTAGACCTTGTCTAGCTGGACCAGCACAGCTATATCAACAAAGCTTAGTATAGATACACTTTATATCTGAAAAAGGACCTTGTACCAGCATACAGTTGTAGGCAATGAAACCAAATACAGGGAGGAGCCTAAGTCTTCAGAGAGGTGTGTGATTTAGACACATCCAAGTCGTTAGTATGTTGACTAACACTAGGTGGCTCCATGCTCAGTAGACTGGATTTTTAGATCTCATTTTTAGATCTCATCCTAAGGTGCCTAATCATTCCCTGAATTTTTAGGGAGCACATGTGCCTAACAGGATCCAGGATTCCTTTCTGAGAGCCAGCCATCTAAAACTCAGGCACTACAACACTCAAGTGTTGTGGTACCCAAGTCCATTTCAAGATCTAGTCCAAAATGTAATGTTCTCTTCTACGTACCTCTAATTGCTCTTCACATTGCAACATTAGGCTGTTTTGGCATTACTTTTTTAGTTAATGATTTTATATTAACCATGGCAAACTGTAAATCGTGTATAAAGCAAACTGTTCCAAGGGCTTTTGGAACAGAATTCATTAAAGGTAAAGTTACTCAAATATGTTAATGAGATGATTAAACAAAGCTAGGCTAAACCCAGAGTAAATAAAAGAATGTGATTCATTACCACAGTGGTGTTCTGCACTAAACCTAAACAAGCCACAGACAGGAGGGATTAGTTCAGTGGGCGTGATGGAAGATGCATGTACCACCCTGGATGACTGATTCATAAGCAGGAAACATAAGAGGGACAGGAAGGCACTTTATGTGGGTTACATTAAGAAACAAAAACAGTGGGGAAAAAGCAACATTCTGATCTATTTGATAAATTTTCTGGAATCTTAACCATCATTTTTAGTTCACTTGGGTGTAATTTGGCCCTTCTCCCATTAACAGCTCAACACAATACCCAGAGAGCTCACTCTTTTTAAAAGTTATTCAAAATGTTAGTGAACAAACCTACACCAACTTTTCCAACATTTTCAGAAACATTAAACCAATATTGATTAAATCCTATTGGCTGTGTTTTCCATACTAGTCAGAGTTTTGGGTAAGCAAATATGGCTGGATCTTGTCCTGCACTCTTTCAGATGCCACTAGTTCAATTCAATGAGTCCTGAACTGCAGCTACTGAGATAGGGATAATCTTTTAAATAAAAGGACGGTGGATGTGTGCTGATAAATCTTATCTTTCTGTTGACTTTATTCTGCAATTATTTAGGGCCAGAGCCACCTGTAGGGACTTGGATCCCTACAAGTTCCTCAGGACACCTACAATGCCTAATTCCAGAAGTGGGATCCTGAACTTTGCATTTGGTGCATGAGACTGTCTATACAGTGCATGAGGTGAGTTAGGCACCTGAGGGTGAGATCTGAATCAGTCTGCTGAGTAGGGAGCTCCCCCCTCCCAACAACACCAAAAAAAAAAAAAAATCAGTGCATGCAGCAAGTGGCTGCCAGGAGCTGGAATTATTTTAGTAATTAACCAGTAAATGGCTACTGTAAAACACATGAACAATCCAGGGAAATGGGACCAGAATCCTGGAGGCCTTTCCAGGAGATGACTGTAACAACTAGGCTACATAATCATGCTCCTTCTTGTGCTCTCCATTACCTAGGAACTCTGCATTATTTTATGCATCAGGAGGAAGGGTGGAAAGAATCTCTGCCCAAATGAACCTAAACTCTAGGCACTCTCCTGGGAGGCAGTAACAGTAGGTTTGAATCTCTTCAGGCTAAGGAGGTCTTAGTTTCCAGGCCTATTCATTCCTGGGCAAGTATTCTAATTGCTTGGCTAGTATACTTTTAAAAGGGGGTGTCACAACCTCTGTTACTATTTTAAATGAGTTAACCCTGCTTGAATAACTCCAGGCTTTGAATTCCACTCTAAAGCTAGGTGACTAGGCATTGAAGCACCTAGTGCGTTTTTTCAATTGAGCTGTTGCTCTCTAAAACTTACCACCGTGAGTAATCCCAGTTATGTTTATATAGGAAAACTACAGGATCAGGCCTTAATTTGGTTTTCTAACCAAACACACTAAGGAATTTTAACTTGTCATCATCACTCCCTCAGTACCAGGATGACAGTCTTCCAGTAAATAGGGAAATCATCAGTGAGGCTATAAATGACAGGAACTAGATCCAAGATCCATGTATTTGACAGAAGTTGTGGCACAGAGTTGCACGAGGCAGGCGTAGATCCTGGAGATGTTGGGTAACAACTCTCCCTTTGTCTCGTTCATCTATCTGCCTCTGTAATGAAGCAAGTTGGCTCAAAATGATCAATGCCTTGTACATTGTGACACCATATGGGACAAATTAATGCTGAGCCTCCCTGATACTGATGTTAATCAGACTGGCCTTCAGTGAGCATGTCTACGTGAGCCCTTTACTGTGGAGGTGACTAATTAGTTCTGCAGTAAAGTCTCAGCATCTGCACGTGTTACACTATTAGGCCTCAATAAACTAATACACACTGCTGTAGTATAGTACTTGTAAGCACAAGTACTATCCTGTGGCAATATTATTTAGTGTGCTGCAATGCACATGTCAGTGCTGATGGGGCTGGCTGGAGCACCAGGATACTTCAGTGCAGGGGCTGCCTGTTGGCTAGCCCCTGCACTGAAGCACCCAGGTGCCCCAGCCAGACCCTCAGCAGCATGTTGAGCCAGGTCGGAGCAGCCCTGGGCTAGAAGGCTGACCCTCTAGACCTTCTGCCAGCCAGGGTTGCTCTGCCCCGGCTCAAAGTGCTGTGGCCCTGAGCACATGTGTACACATGGCACCTGGGAGCAATAAACTCTGGCATGAACTGCCCCAGAATTTATTCAGATATGTTAATTTAATGTGTAGAAGTGCCCAGTGTGTCCTTGAAATTTAATTTAGCTACAGTGTTGATAAGTACTACAGCACTGTAATTTAGTCAACAAATCTACTCCCATGTTTTATCTTCTCTTCTCCTATGACCAACTAACATGCAATCTAACTAATTTCCACTGATGCTAAAGACTTTTACCAAAAAGCAGAAAGGGCTGTTATACAGGTTCTCTGTTTCCTCCCGTCCTTATTAATTTATCACTGCCTACCTCTGCCTTAAAAAGTGAATTCTATGTTATAGTACAGCTGGGCTGATTCTTTGTAATTTGATTTGTTTACTCTGAAAAAAAGGCTGATTTGATTTGTATTTAAAGCTCACAGTTTGTTTAGCACTTTAAACATTTTCAAAATACATAAGGAAATATGTAAAAAATAAACAATACTTAAAACGTGTCTGGTAATATTATATGAGGCTGTTACAGCACAAAAGAACTTGTGATCTTTATATTCTTGGGGCTTAATTCTACAAGAATGTAAAGGTTTTCATACTTACAATATCCCCCACTCCAAAAATTCTCAGTACCATAACTGAGCAGAGACAGTTCCTGTATTTCATAAAATGTTTGCACCTAACTGGGTATGGAGCCTGTTCTTTGTTCTGCTGTAAATAACTCCACAGAAAAAAAATGAGGCCATCAATGAAAACATGAACCTGTTATTATTGTGTACTCATTAAAACAGGAGATGTTGCATTATGAAACTAAAGTCCCTTGGATACATTAAAGAAATTTATTCCATAGTTCAAAGCTTTCCATCCAGATCTGCTGGAGCCAATCCCTAAAGTCTTTATTTGTATCCCTGATTCATCAAAACACCAATGAATCCAGTGGAATTTAAGCATATACCTGCTGAATCAGTGAATCAAACAAAATTCTCAGTCAAATCAGTGACGGTTTTTTGCCTAAGAAGTACTAAGAGTTTCAAATGTTGCCTCCTTGTAATGTACACTAGGAGCTGAGACAGTATGTGTTTAGCCAGCTCTTGCTACACCCTGATCTCTGCCCAAACCAGTTCTCTTATTTTGGTCACTTATCTGTGGCTGGTACTATTAGTGACTATAAAAACTTCAGACAGGGAGGTAGTTGAGTGGGTGGAGACACGTCAAGGCCTAGGTTGTAATCATTTATTTTAGCCATCTCTTTTTTGGAACCCATTTAGCCTCTAATTAGACACTGCTGTTTTTGTTTTCTTTTAGTCCAGTTCCCAAAACTTCTGTGTATTTCAATGAAGTTCAATCATGTGCCCTATCTGCAAAATGTATGACACATTATAACCTGCTTGACATCTAACTCTCCAGGTACCTCTCCACTATTTAACTGCTACATTCATCCCCCTGCTCCCCCCTACCCAGCCTGTCTCTCACCCACTGACTTCTCAATTTACATCTTCACTGATTACCTGTCTTGTATGCATGCCAGCCCAGCCTCTGGCTCCTTTACTATTCATTCCATCCAGGAAGAGCACACACCAACTGCAGAGACTTCCTCAGCCTCAGATGAAGGGTTTTTAAACCCAAAAGCTTGCCAATTTTTTTTTCCAACTATTTAATTTGGTCAAACAAAATACATCAGATTCACCCAAAGAACCTGGTCTGCCTATCTGCAAAAAGCTTTCAAAAGTTTGATCAACATTTGCCATCATTTGAAAGGTGTAAGCAGTCATTTGGAAGGAAAAATGGGGGAGAGATGTATTTAAACTCCAGTAGATATGACTGGCCTGGAGGAAACAGAATGGCAAAAATGAGCCATGGGAATTGCCTATATAAACAGAGGTGACTGGCATATAAATTAGGCAGTAATCTGATTTTCCAATGTATTCTTATCTTTTACAATCAATGGGTCGGGAAGGGATCTCAAGGGTCATCTAGTCCAACTTCCTGCATAAATGCAAGATTCTTCAGCTAACTTTGCTGAATGATTTAGTAGCCTCTTTTTAAACACTTTGATGAAGGAGATTCTACAGCGTTCTTAAGCAGCTTACTCTACCGTTCTCAAGATAAGGAAGGTTTTTCTGAGATTCAATCTGCTTTGCTGTAGTTTAACCCACTGTTTATGCCCTGCCCTCTACAGCGAGGGAGATAAGTTATTCTCTTTTTTTATAGCAACCTTCCAAATATTTGAAAACTGCTATCATGTCCTCACTTAATCTTTTCTCCAAGCTAAACCTATGTAGTTTTCTCAACCTTTCCTCATATGGTATGCATGCTAATTCCTTTATATTTAGGGTGATCATCCGTCCTGGTTTGGCCAATGAAGTCAAATATGAGGTGAGAGGGCTTAATCAAGAAAAAACAGGTTATTGGGAATGATATTGGGCTAGAATGAGTATGGTCCAAATACAAAGGAAACAGATGTTTTA
>NW_017729032.1:28596387-28596747 GCF_001723915.1 Gavialis gangeticus
AGACAGGGGTGACAGACAGAGGAGTGAGAGGACGGTCACAGAGGCAGTGAGGGGCAGGGGTCTGGGGAGCAGGAAAGTGGTGGGGAGGAATTGATGAGAGAAGAGAGGCAGCAAGGGAGGGAGGAGGAAGAAGATGAAGAAGGAGTGAGTGGAAGGTTAAAGGAGAGAGGCATGGGGAAAGGAGTCAAAGGAGGAGGAAGCTGGTAGGGTGCAGTGGGGGGCATATAGAGGGGGTCTGATGGAGACAAGAGGAGGCTGCCCATGTTCAGCCTCTCGCTAACATGATGATCAAGCCGCTGCACAAGGCACAGTGCAGCCTGGATCTGGACAGACACACACATACACAACCCCCCCCCCCCC
>NW_017729032.1:28596793-28598814 GCF_001723915.1 Gavialis gangeticus
CAACTTTCTCCCTGCTCAACCGCAGCCTCCCAGTCAGCCTTCCTTCTCCTCCTCCTCTTGATCTCTTGCCCAGCGGAGCCCCAGCCACCTGTTTCCCTGACCCACTCTCCCCATGTCCCTGTGAACAGTCCCTGCCCCCTCATCCTGCTGGCCAGTGGAGAGATGGAGTGGCGTGGTATGGTGCCCGGGGGGACAGTGTCCCAAATTTCCTTAATAAGAATATGGTCACCCTATTTCTAATCTTTATTGCTTACCTATGGATCCTCTCCACTTACATCCTACCTAAAATGTGGAGCCCAGAAGTGCACCCAATACTCCAGCAGAGACCTAACCAATACCAAGCGCTCCAAGTAAAGTGGTACCACTACATACTACTGTCTTACATACAATGCTCCTGTTAATACAGCCCCAAATTACATTTTTGGTGGTTGCATCACATTGCTGGCTCAAGTTGGGAATATGATATACCAAAAACCTCAGGTCCATCTCTGCCATAGTACTGCCTAGCCAATTTTTTTCTTGTTCTGTATTTGTGCAATTGGTTTTTCTTCCTGGGGTGCAGCACTTTACATTTGCCTGTGCTTAAATTTCATTTGTTGTTGATAGCCCAGTTATCCAACTTAACTAAGGCTCTTTTGTCTCGTATCCTCTGAAGTGCTTGGAACCCTTCTCTGTTTTGTGTCAGCTCCTGGTATATTCTTCTTCTCAGAAAAATAAGTAGAATTTAGTTTGCTTATGGTCAGTACTGAGTGGTATTTAAATGACTCTATAATGGATATAATGAATTAGTACACATTACATCCATTAGTGTTAGGATTCTTATCATTTTTATGGCTTTTAGAATTCTGTTTGCAAGAGGGAATGTGTGACTTCAGTGTGATGTTCAAAAATCCCTGAAATGTTCTATTAAATTGTATAGATGGTTCTGAAGTGGGATGACGGATTGAGATTTTGTCCCTTTCTCTCTCTGGTAGCTTTGTGAGGATCCTTACTTCTCAGACTCAGAGCATGTTTCAGTGCTCAGCTGAAATCAGACAAGGGCTGTTCACCAGGGCACCCCACGGGAAGACTAGGTCCAATGGTCACAAATTCCTGGAAGACAGTTTTAGGCTGGACATAAGGAAAAACTTTATTTACTGTCCGAGTCCCCAGGGCCTAGAATAGGCTCCCCGCAGAGGTGATGCAGGCATCTACTCTGGACTCCTTTCAGAAACATGTGGATGCCTGCCTTGCCGGGATCATTCGACCCCTGCTGACCGGCGTTCCCTCTAAGCTGCCGACATGCCCGGCAGTGCAGCATGAGTGCACCTGTGCGGCCGCGCATGCCACGCAACTTAGAGGGAACGCTGCTGCTGACTGCTTGCCTTTGGGCAAGGGGCTGGCCACGAACGATGCATGCCCCTGGAGTCCAGGGGGCATGGTGAGCTCCCGCAGACGGTGGTAGCGCTGCTGGCAGTGGCAGTGTGGTGGAAGCAAGTGGGGAGCGGCCGCAGGCAACCATGGTGGTGTCAGCGGTGGGTGGGGGGAGGTGGCGAACACCGACCAGTGGTTGGCAACCGGCATCCAGCAGCAATCATCGGTGGTGGTGGTGCCTTTTCGCCAGGGGTGCACCGCCACGCTCAGAGTGTGCACATGCACCCGTGTCGCCAATGGGGCTGATCTCGCAAAGTCTCTTCCAGCCTGAGCGCCCATGAAATCTACGTGGCCCTTTTTCTTTAGGACGAGGAAAAACAAAATCACCAGCCCCCCCTCCAAAGCAGGAACGTGTTCCCTTGTGCTCGGGACCCTGGAGCAGGCGGCGATTTTGCAGTGCAAGGGACTGCAGTGCAAGTCCCTCTTGGGATGGGGGGCGGCTGGTGAAAAGCAGGGCTTCGCAGCTGCCCGATCTCCGGTGGCTTTTGCCTCCAGCCAGGCGAGAGGCTCGTGCGCGGCCCTGGCCTGGCTCAGGACGCACGAGGCGCGGGGCGGGGCTGGCGGGCTGCCCGCGGGCCGCAGGGGAGCTGGAGGCGGCGCTGCGGCGG
>NW_017729032.1:28598947-28618235 GCF_001723915.1 Gavialis gangeticus
GCACTTCGTCGTGGTACCAGGGAGGGAGGGGGGGGGGGGGCCGGGGTCTTTCGGCTCTGTGGTTCTCCTCGAGGCAAAAACACGAGTGGGATTGCGTTCCCCGAGGGGGCTGGGGTTTCCTAGGAGCCACCAGAGTAGGGCGACAAGCTGCCTGGGGTGCACATCGACACGACCAAAAGGGGCCGGGCCAACCATTTGGCGAACTAGGCGGTCAAAATAATAAGTGGAACAAAATAACAGGAACATTAAATGGCAGCCCCGCAAGTGCTCCTCAGTCCCAACTGGCAGCCCCTGCTCCCAGGCTGGCGGTGCCCCTCACTCCTGCCCAGCGCACCCACCCCACAGGGGCCACTCTCCTCACTGAGCCCTAAAAGTTCACTCTAAACTTATTTTCCTCTATACTGAAAGTGGTGGAGGCACCAGTTACCCTTGGAGTGGCCCTGGATGGTGGTACTTGTGTTGTTTTAATTTGGTGGTGCACAGTCGGTCAGTTTGGGAACTGCTGGCCTAGGGGATCTCTTATATTGGACCAGCTGTGCAGTTGGGATGAAGTGGGACAAGCTTTGGGATGCCAGACGCCCTTCCTGCAGTGTGGGCCCCAGAGGCTAAGAGCAATGTAGCCATGATGGTCCTGAAATAATGCGGGAGGCAGGCGTTTCTTAGGGTGCTGCTGTCTTTCATTGGATCAGCTGTTGGCCAGTCAATCCAGAGGCTGGGGATGTAGCAATAACTTTCCTCCTCTCTTCCCAGTCTTTTGCAATCCTTGTACAGTCAGTCACAGAGAGTTACTTAAAAGACAGCAGCAGGTAGTAGGTGGAGTTTTGTTTTCATTGTGACGTTGCTGCTAGTCCAGATTTTCTTCAGGTTTGGTAGTTGTCCAATAGTAACAGCAGTTTTTGTTTTTACTTCTTTTTCTGATGTTGCATGTTCTGTGATGGTTGCTCCAAAGTATTTAAAGTGTTTTACTTTTTCTAGTTTCTCATTACCAATGTTTACTGACCAACTACATAGTTGGCATAAAGTTAGACCAGCCCCCTCCTCCCCCCTGTGAACCCTTACTTGAAATCATAAGAAGAAAGATGCAGTGGTTTGGACCTGTAACAAGAAGACCCCACATGCTTGGCAACACCAGATCCCCTAGGTCGGCGGTTCCCAACCTCTGACCCATGCTGTGCTTAACTTGCTGTGCCTGGCTTCCTATAATCAGAGACCTGAGGAAATGTCTTGCATTTGAAAGCTTGTCTAACTTTATCCCAACCACATAGTTGGTCCAATTAGGATGATATCTTTTATTGAACCAACTATGTGGTTGGGATAAAGTTAAACAAACTTTTGAAAGTAAGAGGCTCTTCCTCAGGTCTCTGATTACAGGAATCCAGGCACAGAAAATTAAGTACAGCATAGGGAAGGGGCTGAGAGGGTTTGTCTAACTGTGTCCCAACTACACAGTTGGGCCTGTAAAAGATAACACCTTAAGAAATCCTTGCCTCTCAAATGATTTTGGGGACCATCACAGTTAAAAGTTGAGAAGCACTGCACTTCTGTAGAAATTCACCTGCACATGTAATTAATGTGCAGAAAGGGTAGCTTCATTGATTGGACATCAAGACCATTAAAAAGGAGAGAGGGTTGTTAATACCTGTGGGGTGAAGAGAGATTAGCAGGGATCAGGTAGATTATAAGAAGTGATGAATGAGATGAGCTGGGATGATATAGTTGGGCGTGGTTCTGCTTTGAGCAGGGGGTTGGACTAGATCAGTGTTTCTCAACCCGTGGGTTGCGACCTAAAAGTGGGCTGCAACAATATATGAAAGGATCACAAACAAATTTAAAAAATGGATCAACACACTTTAAAAATGGGGTGTCCTTTAAAGGAGAAAAACATAGGAAACCGTGGCTTTTCCCTTGCAGGCTGGCGAAGTTCCAGCCTACAAGAGGCTGTTTGGGGCTGGTTGGACCCCCCTCTGCCTCACACATTGGGGGAAGAGGGCCGGGCGGGTGGGGGACAGCGGGTTGGGAGTGAGGGGCACTGGTTTGGGACTGGCCATTGGTGTTTACAAAAGGGTCCTGATACAAAAAAGGTTAAGAGCCACTGAATTAGATGACCTCCTGAGGTCCCTGCCAACCCTAATTTTCTATGACTCTATGAATTCCCTCAGCACTGTTTGAACAGAAATGCCACTGTCCCTCCCAGGCAGTTGGTTTTAAAGTTTGGGTAAAGAAGGAATCAAAGTGGGGGTGCAACTACACCACTGAACCTCCTTGGATCCATCACCACCCCACACTATGTGCTCCTGCATTCACTCTCTGGAAAATGTAGGACCTGATTTTCAGAGGTACCAGGGATCTCTGGTTTGTGTTGACTTCATCTGGAATTGTAGCTGCTCAACAGAGAAACTATCTTAAGCCTGTAAACAGAGCTCTTTAAATAGGTAGATGGATATGAAAGTCCTGTTCACCTCAGTGAAATGGTTTTATTTTCACAAGGAGTATTCACCTCCAAGATTTAAAACCAGGTTGGTTTTCTCCTATTTGTTGAATCGACCATTTGTAGTTCCAGCTTGCTTTTCCTGGAGATGAAGCCACAGCTTTTTGAGGTTTTAAAGGGATTCACGTACACTTAGAAATGTACATTTGATCTCCTGCTAAGATTATTCTGTATCTTGAATGTTTGAAGACTTACAAGATGCATCTTTTACCTCCATAAAATATTTTTTAGGTTTTAAAATCTAAACAAAAACATTAATAAAATCAAACTTGTTCATACATTTGATGAGTTTAAGACTCGATAGAACTATTTAGAGCATTTAGCCTGATCTGTTGCATATCAGAAGCCTTTAAATTTCATCCAGTATTGAGCCCAGTAAGCTGTATGCGTGACTGTGCTAAAGTTTTAGCTAAAGTATATTTTCAGCAAGTGAGCCCATTTTTTATTTGAAATTTACGAATCTACCATTTTCTTTGGTAGTTTGTTCCTATGATTAAGATTTTTTTCCCCTCAAGATTTTTTTGGTTTTTTGGGGGGGTGAGGGGGAGGGGGGGTTAATGCATTATTTCTAGTGCCTGGCATCAACTAGCTGGGTCTTGCTTTGCCTTGCTATTTTAGATGAAAGGGTCTTTTAGTTTCCAATATTTTTAAATATATACTTGGAACAATCTAATCAAGTTAACTGTCATGCTGCTTTTTGATAAACTAACCAGACTGAGCTCTTTAAGTCCTCATTGTAATGCATTTTTCTCCAGCTTTCAAATAACTCTTGTGGCTCTCTCCTGCACCCCCTCCACGTTGTCAACTCCCTTTTCTTAAAATGTGGGTACTGGAATTATGCATCGTATTCCATTATGGGTTTTACCTGTGTTGCATACAGAGATATGTAACTTCCCAATTACTTTCTTGATAGTGTGGGAGTGATATTGTAGCCATGATGATCCAGGAAAAATGCAAGGGACAAGGATTTTTATTTTCAGAGACCTGAGGAAGCATACAGTGATACCTGAAAGTTTGCCTGTGACTAGGGCCTTGTTTAAATCGCATATTCAGCTGGTGGTACAGCGGCTCCTTTTATCTTGGAGGTCCCCCTATGCACTGCCCCTCTCCCCACACTGTTGATTAGTGGAAGGGTTCTGTCAGCACAGCCACTTGCTCCTAATGGCCAGGAGGAGAAACAGCAGTTTTAAATATGCTGCAGTTTTTGCTGCTTGCTGCTGACTGGACAGGAGGCAAAAACTGCGGCATACTTAAAACTGTGGTTTTTGCCTCCCAGCCATCAGGAGCAAGCGGGGAGACCAATGGGGTCTTTCCACCAGTCAGCAGCAGGAGGGTCGTGAACGGGGAACCTCAAGATTAAAGGAGGTGCTGTGCTGCGAGCTGGGCCCGTGATTAAAACCAAGCCCTACCTATGACCATCCCAGCTATACAGTTGGTCCAATAAAAAAAATCACCCACAAAAATTCTTGCGTCTCAGTTATTGTTTGCTGTTCTGCAAATACTTGACTTCAGACTAGCATGTTAACTATGTCTCTGCAAATACACCCAAGGATTGCACAAGCCTTTTTTTTGCTACAGCATCTCACAGGGAACTCACTCAGTTGGTTATCCATTATGACCCCAAGTCCTTTTCAGAATCAGTGCTTTCCAGATACAGTTACCCCATCTGGTAAATGTGGCCTTTGTTTCTTGTATCCAGAAGTCTGACTTCACACTTTTTTTTACTGAATGCATTTTTTTTAACGGATCCAGTTTACAGGGTGATTAGTTAGCTCTGTATGGCTGCCCTGTCCTCCTCCTCATTTACAATATCCCTGATTTTGTTGTAATCTACAAGCCTGTCTGTAGTGACTCTCTAGTACAGTTCACTTCAGAATACCATATCAGCTGAATACCATATCAGCTTTTCCATTTTTTGCTTGGTATTGATCTTGGTCTTACTAACTTAATGACTGGGCTAACTAATAATTATCTAGGAAAGGGCTGTCCAACTTCTAAGTGGACAGGAGCCTACACCAGTGGGCGCTGCATACTCCAGAGGCCATACTAGTTTGAGCCATGGGGTCCTAGGCCATCACCACCCCTCACCGTACTGTGCATATGGACAGCCCCCGCTTTGCGTGCGCATGTGTGTGTGTGCAGGTGCGCATGCATGCGCGCGCGCACATGCACACGCGCGCGCACACACACACACACACACTGTTGAATTGTGTGAGTGGCCCCCACCTCATTTCACTTGCTGCATTCACAGCCGTGCACCATGGGTTGCGACACCCTGTCTCCTGGGATGGGAGGAGGAAGCAAAAGCTGAGGAAGGGAGAGGGAGCTTAGAGACCCCAGGTGCAGCATCAGCCCCTCATAGGCTGCCAGCTGGACAGCCCTAATCTGGGTCATTACATTTCCCTTTTTTGGAATGGTGGCACAATGCTAGTATCCTTAAGTCTTCTTCAACTTCCTGGTATGTCAAGGTTTATTGAAAATTAATATTGCAGGTCTTAGACTTTCTCAGTAATGTCTTTTAAATGTCTTGCAGATTATCTAAGCCTATTATTTTAACCCTACACACCCCACACATAGGGGGCTAAGGTTTGGGGGTGGGGAGTGGGTTGGGAGTGAGGAGCACTGGGTTGGGACTGGTCAGGGATGCTTACAGATGGGGTCCTGGTACAAAAAAGATTGAGAACCACTGGTCTAGAGAGAATATGAAAATTATGTATGACTTGCTGCAGAAGAAAATGACACTATTTTACAAGATGTCGCTTATTTAAAATATATAGGACTACACTGTCCATCTTTAGTATGAATATTTTTGGACATACTTTTGTCTACTGAGAACCTCAGATTGCATGCATAAATGCATTTGGGTACACAGAAATCATGCGTATGTAAAAGAAATTGCTTTGCCCAAAACTTCATAGACATATATTTGGTGGCATAATTCTGGATATGTAAAATGAGAAGTCAGACTGAATCCAGTTTTTAATTGGGTTCCTAAGAGGTATATCCTTTCACTAACTCTCATTCTTGATTTAAAATTTATAGGACTTTTTTAATGATCCAAATGTGAACTCCAATTTGAAGTTGCTTTCAGGTTCTGGAGAGTGGACTACATTAGGTAAATTTAGAATATTTTTTCTTTTCTTTTTTTTCTTCTTCCTATGTGGTAACTTTTCTCATTTTAAAGGTATGTAACACTGATGACTTGTATCCATACCGTTACCTGGATGAAATAATAAATGTACACCAGAAAATTCCTTTAATACAATGCCTTTTAACAATAGGTAAGGAACATTAGTTTATGTTACTAAATCATTGTTTTATAGCAGCAACAATTTAATGGTATTTTTTCCAGATGGTCTACAAAAGTAGATAAGGCTAGCTAATATGTTCAGTGGTGCTGCAGACTTTGCTCCTCTCTGGTAAGAACAACTGTGTTTTTGTAAAGATTGGACACTTAGGTTGTGCTCTGGGTTGTGTGGACACAAGGTAAACCAGTCACCTGTGTGACAACCAAGAATCTACTTTGCAACAGGATAATGCCCAGGAGTGTTTTGCATACAGATACAACCATAATTGTCCTATGTCAAAGATAGCTGGGAGAAAGGAAGAATATCCCTACACAAGCACAGCCTTCAATTACTTAATGTGTATTTTGTGCATGTGTGCACAAGGGTGGGGAGGTGCTTCTACTGCCCCCTCCATCCTAGCCCCAGCTTCTTGTGGCATGAGCTTGGGGAATGCCAAATACTCTGTCTTGTTTTAGGCAGCAATGTTTCATCTTGGGGTTCTGTATTTGGCCTTTAGATCAACAGAAAACACACAGAAGATGCCAAGAATTTCTCTATGTTGAGGCCCATTCCAGGTACCCTTTTCCCAGCCAGACTTTAGCAAGCTTAAGGAAAGACAGTACCCCACATCATGAGTACATCTACATCTGGCCTTCTACTGCTTTGCACAAGAGCCTTCATAGGTTTTGTCTTGCCTGTGACTTTTCAGGCTGTCCTTTGGGAAGGTCAGCAGATTGCCCTGTGCTCAGGGTAAAGAGACACCTGTCAAATATTCACAGGATTTTATCTCTTGATGATCCTTGAATGTCTCTTCCCACTGGGCACAAGAGTAATAGATTTTATGTTAAATACTGTATGTGTTATCTCTCTCTCTCTCTCTCTCTTTTTCTCTTTCTCTCTCCCAGATCCTAAATGGTCATCATATTTTTTCTGCATACTTTTGTGAGAAATGTTGCTTCTGGTTTAAAAGCCAGGAAGCAAAAAGTGGTCTTCCAGTATTCTAGCAATGTCCCCCAAGCATTCAGATTCCCAGTTTAAGATTCCCTGTACATTTATGAGTGCAGAGGCACACTTTATAATTAAAGTTCCCATCCTCTTCCATGAGTTCTTTGGAAGATTCTAGCTAAAAAAGTTAACTATAGATCTGGAGGAAATGAGTGACTGCTTACTACTTCATCTAAGTTGTTAATCTAGATTCAAAAGCTGTGTTTGTTTCCTTTTTTTTAAAGTCTCCTTAGGATGCATGAGGCAGTATCTAAGGAGTTCAGCTAGAACATGAAAAATTTACCCAGGAGCTTAGGACACATCCAGACAAGCGTGCATGGGTGGTACGCAACATGCAAGTGTTCCCTGTGCTGCTAATTTGCAGTGGTGGGGGGGAGGGGGGAGTTGGACACTAGGGGATCTCAGTGTCAAAAAAATCTGTACCTGAAAAAAATAGGGCAGCACATGTGGCGGCAGCGCACACCTCCCAAAACCAAAGCCTGGTCAGCTAGAGCCATTCTCTGGCTGCCAGCCAGGATCTCCACTGTAGGATCACTGTGGCTTCAGCCCCTGGAGGCCCCCAGGACCCCAGGTAACGCTGCCAGGGCCAGCTCAGTGTTGGCCACAGCCTCCCCTTCCCCACCTGGGCAACATGCCGTGCACCAGAGTGCGCATCGACGGGTGTTCCCCCAGGACAAGTGGCAGAGTCACGGATTGTGCTGCTGCTGTTTGTCCCCAAGGAAACGTATGTTCCTGCTTGTGGGGACACACCCTTTGAGTCTGGGCAGAAAAATATGTGGTGCATCCATACTTACAAACCAATACCCACCCAAATTTATATTTTAACACATTATCAGCCTTTTATTTATATATTTTGCATTTGTAATGCCTTGTTTTCTAGACTCACACTTTCCCTATGATTGTAATGTATCTTTTCCATCCCATCCTCGCCCCCCCCCGATGATTATAAGGTATCTTCTCTTTCTCCTGTCTTCATTGTCTTTCCTTTTGTCTTTGCCTGCTCTCCTTATCATTACCCAAAAATCTCATTTGTATTTCTTTACTAACTTATCGCCTCAATTCTTCGAACCGTTTTTACCATTTTTGTCCTAGATGTATGGGATAGAGATTATGTAAAAATTGGGGGGCTGGGGGAAGAGAGACAGTACTGAGATGTGAAGTCATGCCATGGTGGTTTGGACTTCCTACTCAAATTCTATCCCAGGACTGTGCTTAAGGGTTTCTTTCAGTCTACAACTGACATTTTAGTTGTCCAGTAAATGGATTTACTTATTGGACACCTAAAACATCCTCCCCATGTCCTTCTGTCTAGGTCAGGGTTGTCCAAATGAGAGGAAACCTGTGGCCCCTGGGCTCCCAGTCTGAGTGCTGTTCACCCCATTGCTGTCCTGGTGCTGCTACCAGTGTCTCCGAGCTCTGCTTCATTTCTCATTAGCTGGAGGAGGGGAAACAGCCAGAGAAATGAGAGATTGGGGTATGGTCCTCTACTCCTGTCATGCTTTCAATGTCCTCTGCCTTATTACTAGCCTACTGCTCTTAGCTTTCCCAAATATCAGCAAAGTTGAACTGGTCTGATTCTTGTCAATTTGACTGCTGCTTGTAGTGCTTTGAGTAGCTGCAGTGAAAACAAACCAATGGTTTTCACTTTACTGTAGCAGTAGCACTGCACCTGCCTGTCAACAAACTTAGGAAGGGAGCAGTGCATCTGTTTAGACTCAGTTCACACTTACAAAGCTATCTTCAAAGCACTAGAAATGTCTTTTTAAAAAATAAAAGCTTAGATTCTACAGAAGCTTACACCACTTGCCTGGCAAAGGTTCCCAGTGGCCATATACAAGCTGACTTGTCAAGTTTTGATGACAGCCATGTAAAGTCCAGCTTATTTTTTTTAAATGCAGGGTGCTGTTTATGTTTGAAGGGTATCCAGGTTGTAGCCATATTGGTTTAGAGGAAAAGGCAATCAGGACTTGGTAGTAGAGATGATATCTTTTATTAGACCAACAAGATTTTTGGAAAAAAAATCTTTAATTGCAAGCTTTTGGGCACAAACACCCTTCATCATGCATTGGAGAAAAGATTGTAAAAGTTCTCCTGGATAGGAATTAAAGTTCATATTTCATAGGATTTCACAGAGGAGTCAATAGATGGAAAACTCCTTTGGGCAGTCAGTTCATAGCTGATATGGAGCCTCTCACCTCCTATGAGGATCTGTGATGATGGAAATTACCCTGAAACAATTCCTGCCCATGGCAGGGGGTCGGACTTGATGATCTGCTTAGGTCCCTTCCAACCCTACCAACTATGAAAGGCTGAAGCAGGATCTCAGGTTTCAGGTGGTCACAGTTGCTTCCTGTTTGGGAAAATATGAAGGTTTCATTTTAAAAATCAGCTAAAATGTAAATGTTTATGTTTGAAGTTATTCAGCATCTAATTCTGCCTGCGCAGGATCAAATTGGGTCCTTTGGTCTTTTTCTCACAACTTCTAAATTAAGGCTTGACTCAACTACCATTAAAATCAGTGGAAAGACTCTTTTAAAAATATATTGCCCATTTCCTGTGAATTTGCAGTCAATTGATTAGAATTTGATTCTTTTTTGAGAGAGTCAGTCCTTGAACCATGTACAGAATGCGTGGGTTTTTTGAGAGAACACTTTTTTAATGGCTATATCAATAAGCAGGAATGTAGTTACAAAAGTAATTTTCAGGGGTTTTCAGTTGTTCTTCCTGGTATCTTCTGAATAAGGTGCTTTTAAAATCTCAGACGGAGTTTTTGCCTAAATAGTAGGATGTCTTTTCACAACAGCATAAAAGACCTCTTGAACTTTTTTTTTTCTCTAACCCTGATTATGTAGGTGAAATTGATTTTTTTTAAAGTAAATGTGGTTGTTTTGGGAAATAAATGTCCATTTGATCATTATTCTGTATGGTTCATGGGAAAATATCCAAGGGAGAAAAGACCTTTTGAGTTAGGCTTTCTAAATGGGCTGTGCTTTGCAGGCATCAGCGTCAGACTGGAATGTCAGATTAAACTGGATTCTGTTAGAGGTGTTACTATTTATGCTGCTCGTTTTAGGAATGGTTCAGTGCCTGAAATCTGCCCTGTTCCCACGTTGTATGTTAACAAAGTACTGGAGATGAAAACTCTGTAGTTCTTTTAGGTAAAATACTAAATTTGATAGAGCACTGTGTAGTTCCTTGTTTTCCTAAACAGCCCATAACTTTCCTAAATTCTTGTATTCTTGTTTAGTCTCCTATAGTGGAGAGAAAAGATAGAAACTGTCTGGAAATTGGAGTTGTGTAGACGTACTGCTTTTGTAAATGGAAGAGGAGATATGCATCTTTATAGATAAGTAAATAAGATATATATATGTAGAGTATGAGCTTTTGTGGACCCATGTTCACTTCATCAGATACTGTGAAAGGACATGCTTTTGTGTAAAACCATGCTGACTGCTTTTTTGGAGTCTTTTTTGCCACACTTTGAAAAAGAGGGCAATCAAAGATGCATACAAGGACAGAGTCCTTTCTAGTTTCTGGTTCTGAAACATTTAGATTTTATAATGTTACTAGTAATTTAATGGCTTATTGACTCTCAAGTGTGGCAGGAGACTATGATGTGGCTCTATAAAGATAATATATTCTGAAGTCTAATAACTTTCCTTTTCTTGTAACACTTTTAGTTCTGCATACTTCCTCATCTGTTACTTATCTTGTTTGTTAATGCTTCTGACTGGTTTACTGATTCAGGAAGAAGTGTATGAGGCTGAAAGAATGCTGAATAATAGCCAGATTTATTGCTATGCTTGCAACTATTTCTCTCCTAAATATAGCTCTCTTATTTTTGTTAAGGATAGTTGCAATAATAATAAATTTCTTACCACAGTATTGTGTAGGCTAATTATTTGTATGCTGTGTACAACTATGAGAATGTAAATTCATGAACTGTTTAAGTAATAATTTAAAGTTACTGTGTTTTCATTTTGGGTTTTTTCCTATTAATGATCTCGTCTGTCTTTCAGGTACCAACGTAAAAAATATTGAAGCTACAGTTGTTCCTTGTACACAAGTTTCCATGTCATTTTTTGACCGATTGTACACTGAAGGAGTTGTTAGAGAGACTGGGCATATTGTGAAGTGTTATGATGAATATTATGATGACATTCCCATCTCAGATGAGTTAAGGAAGGTCAGTACAGCATTTGAGATATTCTTAGAGTAGTTTTTATACCTTTTTTCAGATACTACTAACTCTTCTTATCCATTGTTTTTTACAATGGTATCTGTATGCTTCTAAAGGCAGAATCAAGAGTCTGTAGCCGTTTGAACTCCTGTGTGGTGTCATAACAACAACTACTTTACCAGTTGCCTCATTTTTTCCCTTTTGTACACAGAGGCAAAGAGAGCAGATTTTTCTCACAAAAGGAGGAGGAGAAAGGAGTTCCTCATTCCCTCACAAGAAAAAATGGTGCTAGTGCCTCCTCTTTTTCTTTCTGTCTATATGGGGAGAATTACAGGTGCCAATAGAATGTCCTACTGACATGATTGTGGACATACATAACAATTAAACCATTCCAAAATATAATTGATTGGGATTCCTTGATTAGGAATAGATGTTTGGGGCATTCCAGGAAAAATATCATTAAAAGTATTTTGAATTTCAATAAAAGAGAGAAAACGATTAAAGGAAAATGATATAAAGTAGAGGTGAACCAATACACTGTTCCATATTGGATCGGCACCAATATAAGGAGAATTGACAGTATCAGCCATCGGCTTTTTTTGGCTGATGTGGTTGATAAATGCCCTGTGCATGCATGCAGCCGTAGTGCAGCCTGCAGGCAAGCCCAACAGCATGGAGAGCAGTGTCCATCTGGTAAATCTGTTGTGGTGGAAGGGGTGGGAGGAGGGAAGGTTCATGGGGGGAGCAGATTGAGGTCCCTGCAGTGAGGGTGGGAGTGGGGCTGGGGCCGGGGCAGCTGCTGCCTAGCTGGAGTGAAGTGGGACGTAAGATGGAGCCGTGGCTCATCTGACTGGTGTGGGAGGGGGGTGGCTCCTGCTGCCACGCACCCCTGGCAGGGCATGGAAAGCATATGTCCCTGGATCTGTGTACAGGGCAGGGCAGGCTGCAACTGTGACCTGGGACTGCTGTGCTGGGCTCTTCCTGGGGGGGCTGAGCCAGGCTGCACTCAGGGTGGGCTGCGGCGGCAGTGTTGAGAGGGAGGGTTGGGGGACTACAGTGAATTCTGGAGTGGCTGCAGCTTCTGCCCCCCGTAGCTCCTTTTCAGTGCCACTGCCACCTGCCCCAAGTGTAACCTGGCCCAGCCCCCTGCCAGGAAGAGCCCAGTACAGCTCCAGCCCCAGTCCACAGCAGCAGCCCACCCACACACCCGCATGCCCTCCTGGGGTGCATGCAACAGTGGGATCTGCCCCCCCCCACGCCTCCTAGACAAGCCACTTGCAGCTCTGTCCTGCACTCCACCACACTCGGGCTGGGCAGCCCCAGCCCTACCCCCTCCCTTACGGGAAGGGCCTCAATTTTTGCCCCCCCACCCCTTCCACCACAACAAACTTACCAGTCAGACGCTACTCTTCAAGCTGCCAGGCTGCATATCGGAAATTGGATCGGTATTCGCCGATATGGCTTGTTAAAAATCAGCCATTGGTATCAGCCCAAAAAATCCCCATCAGTACACCCCTAATATAAAGCTATAAAGCTTGGGAAAAAAGTTCAGAAGCAGGTATAGTGCAGGGATTTAACTTTGAAATGTACATGATCCAAACTAACAGCGTTTCTTTTTGGATTATTGTCTTATTCCTTCCTTCACTTATTATCACTCTTATATCTTAATGGTACTTAACTCTTAGTACTTTTAGTAGTCTTCATCCATAGGTAAACATTAGCTCAGGTAAATATTTTCCCCATATTATTTGCAGTAGTGCAGTTCAAGTGCATTCTTATTCAGAAAAGTGCCCTTGTAACAATCAGCAGATCTTTTTAGTGTATGTGTATCTTCTGATTTTAATGACTTGTAAATGAGGCTTATTTTACTATTACTTGTTCTGGGCTCGCTCAGCTAAGTTTGAGAGCTGTATTTTATTCACCCTAGTGCATCATTAACATAAGCACTTAAATACAATCAGCCATTTACACTTGCCAGACCTGTTGAAGACAATGAATTTGCATAAGTGGCACTGATAAAGTTTGACCTGCAAAACTGGTCTGTCTTGAAGTTAGGGGAAGAGGAAAGAGCCATCAGATTCCAGGTTTAGCTTGCAAACTGGCAATTAAAATTGTTGGGTGTTAACTTGTAAGTAGAGAACATTTTCCATGAAAAGTGTTTCTTGTCAAAGGTGTTTATGTAATTTGGAAGGGGAGAGACAATACACAAAATGTTGTTTCATCCTTCTCCCAACAGGATGGATTCCTGTAACTGTATAATCTCCCATTTTTAGTGAATGGTATTCCATAACATTGTTGGTTGTGGCCATGTTGGTCTAAGGACATAGGCAGACAAGGTTCTTTGGGTAGATGTGATATCTGATTAGACCATCTGAGTAGTTAGAAAAATTAGTATTCCATAGGCACCCCTACTGGCAGATCCCACTGCAGCTTGTCAGAAGTTATGTGATACATCCAAAATCGCAAAGGGAGTTAGAAGCCAGAAGTTCCTGCCTTCCATTTATGTGCTTAGACTTCTAGCCATGCTCTTATTTAAATTCCTAATCTGACATTGCAGTCAATAAAGGAACTGGATCAGTCATTTAACACTGTAAATAAAGACAAAAAGAATACTGATTGGCAGCTCTCCAACATAACAAATTCCTGTTTGGTTCACCAAAGAATACAGCTGTGTAGTTCATTAACATCACTTCATTGATTCAGTATCACAATAATTGTCCATGCTGCAGGGAATAAGAAAATTTTCAGACAAAATCAGTTCTTTATGGGCATAAATCTGAAAGCTGGGGCCTGCAATCTATTCCGTAGGTGCAAAACAAATAAGGAATTTATCCCACAACAGAAGATTTCTACCTGACTGAAAAATATCTCCCATATTCCATATGAAAATAATAATGGAAATATGTAAACATACAGCAAAATAGTTGCATTGTTTAATGTTTCATTTCAGATCAGGAATTGATACTACTTCTTTTTCCATACAAGGTTTTGCTCCTGGAAGACTCAGACCATTTTGATTTATTCAGCCAGTCAGAACGTGAGGAGTTTCTCTTCTGTCTTTTTAAACATCTTTGCCTTGGAGGAACACTCTGTCAATTTGAAGATGTACTTGATCCATACTTAGAAACTACAAAGGCGTTGTATAAAGATCTTGTGAGGTAAGGGTTTCCCATTCTTAGAAACTGATTTTTCAAACATGCACGAGTTTTATGTGTGCAGCTGTTCATAAAATTGCACAGCTATGCAATTTTAAATTTTGTAAATTAGGCTATGTTATTAATGCATTTACAGTATATGGTATGAAAGTATTTAAAATTGTTTATGTTACAGTAGTGCAGGGGTGGGCAATTATTTTGGGTGAGGGGCTGCTTACCAAGTTTTGGCAAGCTGTCGAGGGCTGCATTGGTAGCCCCACCCCTTGACAGATGCCCCTGTTACCATCTTGTGACTGGAAGTCCTGCCCCCTAACCACTGACCTTTGTCACCCAAAGTCCTTCCCCTTGCCCCAGGAAGTACTCCTTTCATACACACATGTACTGTCCCTGCCTGCCCCCCCCCCCCACACACACATGTGTATTGGCATAGCCTGTGCTCCTTGGTCTGGCGATGGAGCCAGCAGCCATCCGGTGCTGGAGCAGGGTGGGGGTAGGAAGAAAGTGAAATGGCTGGGGGTGGGCGGGCTGAACTGTTCAGTCCTGCTGAGGCTCCTCCCAGGTCCTATGGCCCCTGGCTCTTGTCAGCTTTGACAAGCTGCTGGGGCAGATAAATATTTTCTAAATATTTTAGGGGCCCCATGAGCCAGATAGAACGGCCTGGTGGGCTGGATTCAGCCTGCAGGCCGTATTTTGCCTGCCCCGAGATAGTGAAATACTATTGTTTTTCATATGATTTTAACATAATGACAGCTCTCATAGTATCTTTCTTTGCTATATTACAAAGCTTAGGCATAGATGATTAACTTAATTCAGTAGCGCTTAACCTCTGGCCCACAGAGCTGTGTCTTCCAGTCCACAGGTCTCTCCATAGGCACGTCTACACAAGATGTTTACTGCACAAGACTAATTAGCTGTGTAGTAAATATTGCGTGTCTAAACATGCACCCCTATTAGGCTGGAGTAAACTAATTTACGCTGCAGCAGCATGTGTGCGGACACTGCCCCAGCTGGCTGGGGCATAAGGGTGCTTCAGTGTGGGGGCTGACTGCTGGCTAGCCCCACACTGAAGCACCCTTGTAACTCAACCAGCCCCTCCAGAGCACTTTGAGCCTGGGAGAACAGCCCTGCTTTGGCAGGCTGACCCCCTGGACCCTCTGCCAGCCGGGACTGCTCCAAGCCAGCTCAACATCCTGCACTCCCAGTTACACATTCAAACAGCACTGGAATTTATTGCATCATATTAATATGCATGTGTAGACGCACCCCATGGGTCGGTCCAGAAATTTGGCAATAGAAGAGCAGTGGCAACTTTAATTGCTGTTCCCCTGCTGCCAAATTTCTGGACTCAGGGGGAGCCTCGTGGGCCAGATAACAAGGGCCTGCATGCAGGGTTGGGCCAGCATGTGCGGTTGGACTGGTGTGCAGGGCTGGAAGTTTGGGAACTACTGCCTAAATTCCCTGTTTAGAGACTTTACTGGTTCCATCAGTTCTGTATACTGAAAATGGTAAATACTAATGGGACCAGATAATGTGGTCAGTTTAATGTAATACCAGAAAAAAAGAACAGTCTCAGGCAAAATCAATACACTCTTTTCATAGTTTCATAGTTGGTAGGGTTGGAAGGGACCTGAGCAGATCATCAAGTCCAGATTTATCTAGTAAGAGGAAAAAATACACTAGCCAGTTGTGGAAATACATAAGCTCTTAATAACTTCATTTTCCATACTCAACATCTTGCTCTCAAAAAATATACAGGGCATAATATACCATTACCTCTAGTTTTGGCAAATTCACACTAAGTTCAGAAGTTAGTGAAATGATACCATCAGTGGTTATTATTTTTTGCATTGAAGATGCTGAGCATTTGGCCTTGGTTCAGTTAAGCTTTTAAGTACATGCATATTTTAAAGATACAAGTAATCCTATTGAAGTTAAGTAATGAAGGTTACATGAAATGAGTCAGTGGGACAACTTCTGCCCTTTACAATTAAACTTGTACTTAAGAATTTCACTGGATCAAGGCCTAAGTGTTCTGCTTCTTGCAAAATCAAGTTCTCTTTTGTCTTACGAATTAACCCTGAGGAAGGCTATGTAACTCGAAAATTTGATGCCTTAACAGCCATCTGGGATAAAATACTTGGGGCTTGATTTGTCTCCCATAATTTCTCTAACTAAGCACAATGAAATCAGTGGGGTTGGACTGGTGTGTGGGGCTGGAAGGGTGGGAATTAGAAACTTGATTCTTGTCAACCTGACATAACTGACTGAGGTGAGCATTCAGGGCTTGGTTTAAGGAATCAAATAGCTTGTTGACTGTTCTTGAGACTGCCCTCCCACTTTTTCTTTTTGCTATTATATTAAATGCATTTTTAATTTTAATATTGCTTTTCCTGTTTGTAAAGATATATAATGATGTATCATTACAACCTTCCAGAAAACGTGAGAAATGGTACACAGGAGAGCAATTTTATAGTAAAGAGTTTGCAGCTGATATAGAATATGAAAATCAATTATAGTATTGGTTTCCTGGTTACAGTTAAAGTAGCAAATATTATAGTAATATATTTTTAATCTAAATACTTAATAGGCTAGTGATAGCAATATTCAAAGCAGGATTTGTACTTTGTATTTTCTGTCTGTTTTATACAGAAGTTTAAAAATCAAAGCTAGCCATCCAACCTACCAGTTAGAAGCTATCATATTTACCTTCAAATTTAAGATGATTTCTCCCCCCCGCCCAATAATTAGATTTTGTTCATGGAAGATACATAAATTTGTTTTAATTTTCCATGTATAAAGTCTAAGTATTGGAAGGTTGTCTTAAATTTGTCCCTCCCACAGCTGTGGGAGAGAAAGCAGTGGTGGAGGTCAAGGGAGCAGACCCCACCCCTTGTCCCCTGCCTGGTCCTCTATGCCTGTGCCTATCCCCCTGCTGCCTGCCCTGCCCCCATGCCTGTGTCTGCCACCCTGCTGCCTGTCCTCCCCTGCTACTTGCTCCCACTAGAGCCTTCCTCCCCTGCCACTTGCCTCCTGGCCCCCTCCATGCCTGTGCCTGTCTCCCTGCCACCTCCTCCGTGGCCTACCCCTGGTCTTCCCCAGTACTTAGATTTGGGGCCAGTCTGGCTCTGGTGGAGACAGCAGCAGTGGCCCCAATACTGGCCTGTCTAGACAAAAAGAGTGGCAGCAGCTCCAGGCCTTGCTGGGTTGGGGCTAGAGCCAGAGCCCAAGATAAGTGATGGCGGGGGTTTCTCTTTTGCACTCTCCGCCCCAACTGCAGGTCTCCCTGTGCACCACTCCCCTGGTGTGGGTCTCCTCTACACTCCCCCCACAATGCACCTGTTCTCCCACTGTATGAACCACCTCAACCTGGGGCAGGCAACGGCTCAGCTCTGGCTTTGGTCCCAAGGCCCAGGCTGAAGCTGGAGCTGAGTTGCTACCTGCCCCTAGCTGGTACTCAAGTCTAAGATAAGGCTTTTTTTACCCATGATGATTGGAGGAAAAATCCTTGTCTTAGATTCAAGTAAATAAAGTAAATGTTTTCATTTTGAATTAATATCTTGTTGAGGGGGAAACCTTGTTTATCATGGACTTTATCCTTTGGGTGTATTATTTTATGCTGAATATTAAAATTACAGCATGCAGGCTGATAGCTGTTTTATTTAACTGATCCAGTCACCTATTAGCAAGTCATGGAAGTAACTTTGTAGAGTTAAATAGTCCACTTGAAAGATTCAGAATAATTTCTACTAATTGTAATAAAGCTCAAGAAAGAAATCTTGTAAATTGAGGAAAACGTAGGCCATATGATGATCTTAGTTAAAATCTAGAACTATGGTTCAAAATTCTTTGATGTTCTGCTTTCTCCACCTTTGCTTTTACATTCTTCTGAAACTACAATAAACATATATGCCTCTTGGGAATTCAGGATAAATTGTCACTTGTCCTTAGGCAGAACCCAGAGTTGTAAACAAATATGAGACACTTCCTACACTACCCAGGGTTTGGAATGGAAGAGGGAGAATGAGGGGTGATTTGGCCCAGCAGTGCTCCTACTTTCACTGCTTCTTTCTTAGCCACAAGCAAGTAGGAGGAAGACAACAGAGGGGTGGAACACAGACTTTTGGTAGTCTTAATTAATGTGTTAGATGAACCAAGTCAGCATGATAGAGAAAACAAATACTGCTTTATAAATTGCTACAGTAGCTTACTCCCACTGTGAAAAATGGAACTAGGGTAGGAGGTGTGAATCTCAAAACTGTGTTTTTTCCCATGGCTGCCTCAGAGGTGAAATAATTATAGTACCTCAGTACTATGCTAGATACAAAATGTTAATCTAACCTTTAGGTTTGGTATCTGATGTTTATATCTGCAATATGTTGTTTTCCATCACTTGTTTGAAATTTGCCTATGGTGTCATGTGGATAATTACATATTTGTTCCTATAAAAAAAGTATTTTTCAGCTTTTCTTCAGCAGTCAATCTAGTCTCTTTTTTTTGTTAACTTTAAAAGCAGAGCTGTCCCTAGTGGGGTTCAAATTGGGGTGACCAGCCTGGGCCCTGTGCTTTGGGGGGCCCCATGGACAGTGCCGTAAAGGCCCCGCCACTGGCTTCTGTGGGCAGTTGCCACCCCCACCTCCCAGCCCCGCACAGGCTGATATGCCCCAGGCCCCACACACCGCTAGGGATGGCTCTGTTTAAGTGAATAACTTAAATTACAGCTATTCCAAACATCTCATCTGATTATAAATAAGAGTAAATCACCGTATATGTAATTTACCAATAATAAAAAGAGTAATCTGGGCAAATACATAATGCAGTCTATACTCAGGTGACTGTTTTCATTGACTTATATGGCACTTGTACATGGGGACTGCAGTTTCTGCCTATAGAACTGGACAATTGCTTTCCTGTTGGCATTTTCTTGTTGGAATTTTTGTATCAACTTCAGTAATTTTAGCTAACCAAACAACCTCTAAATAACTTTTAAACTTTCTAATTTCTACTGCTGATTCCATCCTGTAATACTTAATCATCAAAATAAGTTCTTACTGTAGAGTAGCACCAGAAAAGTTGCCACCGCTGAGATACCTCATGAACATATTACAGGCATTGAACAAGTGGTAGCTATTTTTAACACATATATATATATAGAGAGAGAGAGAGAGAGAGAGAG
>NW_017729032.1:28619393-28620814 GCF_001723915.1 Gavialis gangeticus
TAGGGGACTATTGTCTCAACAATTCAATGGTCAGATAAGTGGGAAACTGGCTGCAGGGTCAGACCCAGAGAGTAGTATTAGATTAATCTGTGTCTGCCTGGCAGAAGGTAGCCAGTGGGGTCCCCCAGGGTTTGGTACTTGGATCAGTGCACTTCAACATCTTCATCAATGATCTGGATGTGGGGGCGGGGTGGGGGCTGTGGGGGTGGCGGGACTCTGTGGGGGTAGGGGGAACTTTCGGGATGGGGCAGAACTGTGTGGGAGGGGTGGGTTCCCTGTTGTCCCCCTGCCCCGCATGGCACACAGCCTTCCCCATAGCAGCAGCATCCAGCAGCAAACCATTGGGGTGCTTGTGGCCTGCTGCTGGCAGAGACCCCTGGTGGTGTGCGGTGCCGCCTAAGACACAGGGGTTCCATGTGGCATGCAGCGTTGGCCTGGCCCACTGGTTCTTGCCTTCAAACAGGACCAGGCCAGCTCTTGCTGTCATCTGGGGCTTCCAGCATGGCAGGCAGGAGCTGTGTGCCATCATGTGAGGCTGCTTTTGCCTCTGTGGATCTGGCCTGACCTGATGGTACGCAGGACACAGGGTGCCGGCCTGGCCTGATGGCATCTGGCTCCTGTCTGCAGTGACAGCAAGAGCTGGCCTGGTCCTGTTTGAAGGCCCGCACCAGTGGTTTGGATTTTTAACAGTTCTAAAGCTGTCACATTCAGAAAAGGGTTTTAAATTTGAGTTTCTAGGGGTTTTTTTTGTTTGTGAGTTATTTTTTAATTGCAATTATATTTCTAGGAGGGGAGACCCCGCCCCCCTTTATTTCTCCCATGACCAATATATATTATGTTCTTAAGGAAATATGAGGGAGGTAGAATGAAAATTTGGAGTTGGCCTGGAAAAAATGCCTTTCATATATTTTATTTTAGGGTTGTTGTTTTTTTCCCAGAAAGCTTTTCCAACCAATTCCTGTGATTATCTAAAATGCAAATGGGCCTGAGTGCCAGAATGAATGTAGCCACTCTTGCAGAACCTGCTTTGGGGATTTTCAAAGGCAAGAACTTTCTTTTCATGTCTAATCTGAAAGGCTTGCCTTCAATGACGTAGCAGCCAGCATTGTTCTGAGATATTAGTTTAGGTCAGTCATGGAGAAGAGACTGCTATAAGCTAAATCACCAGCTCTGTTATCTACAGAAAGTCAAAAGTCTCCAATACAACTACTTCAAGATGACTGACCTTGCATAACATTCATCATAATATAGTAAGAGTCACAGGAAGAGCAATAAAGGCCCACTGTCTGAGGCTGTTATTTATGTGATACAAAACAGTTTGTGGAAAAGAGACAAAGGCTAGGGACAGAAGTTACACATAAACCGGTTTAAGTGATCAGCAACTGGTTTAAACCTGTAACAGAACAGAAGCTCTGTGCACA
>NW_017729032.1:28625814-28627778 GCF_001723915.1 Gavialis gangeticus
TGAACAAGTGGTAGCTATTTTTAACACATATATATATATAGAGAGAGAGAGAGAGAGAGAGAGAGTGTCTGGTATTTTAACTGTGTACTTTACTAGTTACGGAATCAAAATTAATCCCTCAGGGTTCCTAATCAGTTGGTCTGAGGTCTTTGGTTTTCATAGCATTATAAGAGAGTACTCAGGTAGGGCCCTTCAGGCATACTGAACATGCTTACAAAGAGCTAGCAGTCACAGAGACTCTACCCTCTCCCTTCTTTTAAATCCTTCATGCCACATTCACAACATACTGTCTGCTCCTCTAATCCCTAGCCTTAGCTTGCTCCCTGCATTCACTACAGCTGTTTCTGTTCTAATGCTGTTGAATGACGTTGGACAAAGTGCCTGGAGTATAATCTCTTCTTCCACATTCTTTCCTTTTGCCTCTCAGCTACCCTCTCCATTCCCACAGGGTCACTTCTGTTCTCTGAGCCACTCTTTTGCTATCACCTCTAGTTGGCTCCTCTTTACTTAAAGAAGAGTCAAACCCTTATTCCCAGCCTCTTCCTTTCCATGCAGAAGTTCCTGTATGAAAACTTTAAACTACATACTTTTAAACATGGATAGATTTTCCCAAGTAATTATTTCATTTCACTCTAGTCTGGCTTTTACCTTTCTACTAGCTATCCTTTAACTACTCAAGCTGTTCTCTTGATTCCATACCCTTTCTGGTTCATTTTTCTTCTTGTTCCCCCATATGTCTTTTGACTGTTTTCCTTACTTGAGAAGACCCACCCCCCATTCTTCCCAAACTGGTTCTTCTATTGTCATTTTTCTTTTTCCTTTTATTCGCAAATCTTAAACCATGTTATCTACTCATTTCATATGACAACACTTCCTTCAGCTATCTCTTCTTGACCACTCATTCTGCCACTCAGCCTCTCCAATCCACTAAAAATCTCCTGATCAAGGTGACTGTTATGCTAACTAAATCTGTCTACTCTTGTGCTGTGCTTCTTACTTGAGTATCCCATTTACCTACTTTTCTGTAAATTTTATTTCTTCAAGTTCAGCTAGGGCATTAAGACACCCATCTTAAACTCAAATTGTTTATTTGCTTCCATTGATACTGAGACATCTGTTTGTTCTAGCTTGCAGTGATGCTGGTTTAGAATCTTCTTTCTTCACCCACACGTAGGTTTTATCTGTTGCTTCTTCCACTTCTTCCTTTTAGTTCATCCAAAATGCTACTGCTGTCTCCTTCTTGAAGTGCATGTTGTATCCTGTTATCCTCCTCTTTAAATATTTTCCCTGGCTTGGCTTCCTGTATTCTCTCTCATCAAACTGTTAATGTTGTTTTTCAAAGCACTGCATAATTTTGTTTAATCTCTGATCTTATTTTTTTTCCTCTTGTAGTCTCTCCTTATTTTCTGGTGTTTTTCAAATTTGGCCTCCTGTTTTCTATGGGTTGCTTCCTATGCCAGTAACAATCATTTGACTTCTAAATTCTTCTGGAAAAAACACTTCTATAAATTCTTTCTTCTGCATACTCTTGTCCTGTATCTTATTGAACTTTCTCAACCATTTGAGAGCAAAGAACAAGCCAAATTATTTGTAAATAAATGTAAAAGATTAAGGTTCTGTATTATTTTAAACAAACTTTCAATTTTAGAGCCAATAGTGAAGAACATAAAGGCCCTATCCAGACGAGCAAGCATGTGCCTGTTATGGCATCTTAAAACAGCTAATCCTGGTATCCAAAAAAACCCAACATACTGAAAAAAAATGGCACAGGGTGCGGTCCTGGAGAATACACTGAAGCAAGTGGAGACTGGCTCTTCCAAAGAGATGGTCTAGCACCCAGCTAGAGTGTCTCTATGCCTACTAGGTGCCCCTGCTGCTCCAGCATGCTGCCTCAGCATGATGGAGCAAATAGAAGCAGGGCAAGGCTGGCAGCAGGTAAACAGGGATGTGGGGGCGGGGTGGGG
>NW_017729032.1:28632778-28635577 GCF_001723915.1 Gavialis gangeticus
CTGCCCCGCATGGCACACAGCCTTCCCCATAGCAGCAGCATCCAGCAGCAAACCATTGGGGTGCTTGTGGCCTGCTGCTGGCAGAGACCCCTGGTGGTGTGCGGTGCCGCCTAAGACACAGGGGTTCCATGTGGCATGCAGCGTTGGCCTGGCCCACTGGTTCTTGCCTTCAAACAGGACCAGGCCAGCTCTTGCTGTCATCTGGGGCTTCCAGCATGGCAGGCAGGAGCTGTGTGCCATCATGTGAGGCTGCTTTTGCCTCTGTGGATCTGGCCTGACCTGATGGTACGCAGGACACAGGGTGCCGGCCTGGCCTGATGGCATCTGGCTCCTGTCTGCAGTGACAGCAAGAGCTGGCCTGGTCCTGTTTGAAGGCCCGCACCAGTGGTTTGGATGAGTGCTGTGGGCTATGTGGAACCCCCTGCGTCTCAGGCGGCGCCACATGCTGCTGGGGGGTTCTGCTAGCAGCAGGCCATGAGCACCCTGACAGCCCACTGCTAGCTGCTGCTGTGGGGGGAGGGGGCTGTGCGCTGTGCAGGGGGATGGTTGGGGGGACTCACCACTCCCACAGAGTCCCCCCCAACTCCACAGTCCCCACCCCACACAGTCCCTGGACACCCACAAACCCCCTAATCCATCCACAAACCACCCCCCACAAAGCCCCCACCCACACACCTACCCATAAACCCCATAATGCACCCACAAACCCCACACCTCCCAAACCCCACAAAAGCCCCACACCTCCCACAAACCTCATACCCACAAACCCTACACCCACCCACCTACCCCTCAAACCCCCCATGCACACCCTCCATAAGCCCCACACTCAAGCCCCCAACCCTTTCCCCCCTACAAACTCCACATCCCTCCCACAAATCTGACATCCTGCACGCCCAGCCACCAGACAGGATGGGACCTGCTGGTGAGACCTGCAACTGCAGGGGCAACTGCCACACTGTAGCCCTGCCCCATACCCACACCAGTGGTGGGACATGAAGCCCCAGCCTGGTGGGGCTCCTTGTCCCAGGAACCACTTGTGGGGGATGATGGGCTCAGAGGAAGGGTGGAGGTGGCAGCAGGGGTGTGTGTGTGTGAGAGAGAAAGAGATGGGGGTCAGGGATTGGGGAGTACTCTCTGGGTAGAAGCTGCCAGAGCTGGGCTTAGGGTCTCCCTGCCCCCCAAAGCAGCCTGTGTAGGGGGAGGCCAGCCTGGAAGAGGAGGGGCTTGCCCAGCCCAGTCTCTATGCCCCAGTCACGGGCATCGTAGGAACAGCATGGGGATCACTGGGGCCTCGGCACAGGCACAGGGAGCGAAACAGTAAGGGCTGGCACTGCTCAGAGCCACAAAGAACCAGGTGGGAAGGTGGGACAGCTGCAGCTGGACTCATGTCCTGGTGCTGGGACAGAGCTGCTGCTGGGAGGGAGCTAGTGGGGAGCAGGCAGGGGCTGCGGGTCAGGAGTGAGGGGCACTGGCAGGGCTATGGTTTGGGAGCAAAGGGCATGGGCAGGGGCAGGGCACTGGCACCCCAGTGCTGCTTGGTGCCCCACATCCTGGTGAGCAAAGGAGGCAGGAGCAGCTCTGATTCTCCTATGGGAAGGAAACCAAAAGCAAATGCCAACATGTATAGATATTTAGAATTCATTTTATTATGATAATAGAATCATGGAACGTTAGGGTTGGAAGGGACCTTATGAGGTTATCCAGTTCAGCCGCCTGCTTGAAGAGGCACTGGTAGGCTTCCAAATTGCTAGAAAAATTGTTAATAAGGACACTGTAAAAAAAGCAATAAATCTTAGAAAATTAGGGTTGGAAGAGACCTCAGGAAGTCATCTAGGCCAACTCCTTGCTCAAAGCAGGACTGCCCCAACTATAACCAGGGCTTTGTTTATCTGGGTCCTAAAATCCTCCAAGGATGGAGATTCCACAACCTCTGTTGGTAGCCTGTTCCAATATTTTCCTACGCTTCTAATGAGAGAGTTTTTCCAAAAATCTTAATTCAGCTTCCCTTGCTGCAACTTGAGACCATTGCTCCATGTAAATTTTGAGCCTAAGAGGGCCACTCTTGTCTGGCAGTAGTCCAGGGGCCCACGCCCAGCTTTGAACTCCAGTCATTCCGGTTGTTCCTTCAGCACATGGGGCCCTAGGCCACAGAACATACTCTATGTTTGATTTAGATAGCACATTTTTGCTTTTATAATATACAATATTTGCACAAAAATGCTCCAGAAAAGCCTGGGTAATACCTACAGTGGCAGTTCCTTTAAAGACTTTCTCCCCACCAGTCCTTAAGGCATCTAGATAACAGACTTTGAGTTCCAACACTACTGCACTCAAAGTTCATTATATTATAAAAGTATATGCTACATTTTTTGACCATCCATCACTTACCGTTTAAGCATACTTACACTTTCTTTCTTGCATCCACTAAGCTTTTGAAATTGGAACCTATTAAGAAGAGTTACAAATGAGCTAGAAAATTCTTAAAAACAAATAAAATTATTTTACATAGCAAAGTTCTCTTCTTTGCCATTGGCAGAAAAGGTTCTTTGGGTAGATGCTTGATATATTTTATTAGACCACAAAATAGTTGGAAAATTTGTTCTTTGCAAGCTTTTGAGCATAAGCATCCTTCTTCAGGCATAGAGAGAGTTTGCTCTTTGACATTGTCACCTAAGACTGACTCTACATAGATTCTTGTACAAGATTACATTACTGACTTGCAAAGTAATTGCTTACTTCTTGTCTACTCCATAGCCCATCAGCAGTTTTTGAACAGCAATTAACATCATAAAAATATAT
>NW_017729032.1:28640577-28642253 GCF_001723915.1 Gavialis gangeticus
GCCCATTAGCCTTTGTTTTTTTAGGAAACAGTCATTTTCAGAGTCCAGTTCTTTTGGGACTTCTGTCACTTTTGACTTTTAAATCAAAGTCTTGTGGATCAATATAAACAATTATGGACCTGATTTTGATGAGTTTTGACAGGGTAGAGGAAAACACACCATTCAAAACATACCATATTTCTCCCTTTCTGAGAGCCATGCAAAGCCATATTTGTAGCTCTTGTGCTGGGACTTATCCATTGGTGACACATAGGGGGTGCACACAGGTGCACATGCATCCCCTGAGATTGGTGGTATACCCCCTGAGAAAAGCGCCACTGATGCTGCCAGTGACGCCTGTAGGCGGTTGTCACTTGCCACCCCACCCCTCCTTGGTGCCAACGCTGCCAGCAGTGTCTTCAGGTGGTCACCTGTGGGAGCTCCTCACTTAACCCACCCCTGCCATCAACACTGCTGCAGCTGCCCGTAGGAGCACCCTGCTTGCTGCGACCCGCCCAACCCCCTCCGGGCAGTTGCCATGCCCCTCCCAGCCTCCGGGGGCCCATGTTGTTCATGGAGCTATCTATATATTTATGATCATAGAATCACAGAAAATGAGGGTTTGAAAGGACCTCAGGAGGTCATCCAATCCAACTCCCTGCTCAAAGCAGGATCATTCCCAACTACATCATTCCAGCCAGGGCTGTCAGGCCAGGCCTTAAAAACCTCCAAGGATGGAGATTCCACCACCCTCCTAGTCAGAAAGTTTTTCCTAATATCCAACCTAAACTTCCCTTGCTGCAACTTGAGACCATTGCTCCTTGTTCTGTCATCTGCCACCACTAAGAATAGTCTAGCTCCATTCTCTTTGGAACCAACATTCAGATAGTAGAAGACTGCTATCAAATCTTCCTTCAGTCTTCTCTTCTACAGATTAAATAAGCCCAGTTCCCTCACGCAGACTCTCCTCAGAAATTATGTGCCCTAGCCCCCTCACCATTTTTGTTGCCCTTTGCTGGACTGTCTCCAGTTTGTCCACTTCCTTTCTGTAGTGGGGGCCCCAAAACTCGGCATGGTACTCTAGATGTGGCCTTACCAGTGCAGAATAGAGGGGAATAATTACTTCCCGTGATCTGCTGGCAATGCTCCTACTAATAAAGCCCAGTATGCTGTTAGCCTTCTCAGCAACAGGGACACATTGTTGACTTATATCCAGCTTACTGTCCACTGTAACCCCCAGATCCTTTCTGCAGAGCTGCTGCTTAGCCAATTGGTCTCAAGCTTGTAGCGGTGCACGGGATTGTTCTGTCCTAAGTACAGGACTTATCCTTGTTGAACCTTATGAGTTTTCTTTTGGCCCAATCTGCCAATTTGTCAAGGTCAAATGCTAGCCTTAGGCTAGCCCTAGGCTCAGTTGAATCCTAGCCCTACGCTCCAGTGTATCTACTACCCCCCCCCACCACCTTTTTTTCCCCCACCATTAAAAATATCAGACTTCAGATTTTATAGTTTTGCAACAGAACCTCTTAGCACGTGTTGCAAAACCTCCTATTTTTTATGGAAGTAGTAAGGAGATTAGCAGGGGTCCTGGTTTTCTGTTTAAAAATCATAAAAGCTCTGATGACCCTTGCAAGTTCTCTGATTTAAAAAAAAAATTTGTATTTTTTCTGTGGGCGGGACCCAGTGCACGAGGGAAT
>NW_017729032.1:28647253-28662830 GCF_001723915.1 Gavialis gangeticus
TGACCAATGAGTTTATTATGACACAGTTCTGGGTTGGTTTAGTACAAGACTTTCGCATAATACATAAACTAAATGCTTTTTACTTATTTTTAATGTAAGAGAACATTAAAAATAACTCCTATTATATATTTATGTTTGTTAATTAAAACCCGGCTAAAACATATCTTATCATAAAACTATGAGATTATGATATCCTAATTTTTTTTTGTGTATAGCATGTCCAAATTTGAGCTTTTCCATCTTCATTTGGGAGATAGATTTTACTTCAAAATGGTAGCAGTTACAATGTCTTCATGTGGCAGGGCACTGTTTGTGCCTGCCACTTTAAGACTTGGGAACAAGCAGCCAGCAGGTGCTTAATTGCAGTGGCCATTTTAGAGCTCTAGCTGCCCATATAAACAGGGCATTTTGCTGCTGGCTCGAGGTGCAGCAACATCACTGGGCTGCAAGGCTTCATGGAACACTCTGGAGGTAAGGGAGGAGCTGTAGGGGATGGTAAGGAGGCTCCTGATCCTGGGCATGACCTAAAACTGCACCCTGCTGGGAGTGGGTGACCTGGTGGGGCTCTCAGTGGCATGGGAGCCCCCAGGAAGTGCCAGGCCAGTTACCACCTCGGTGAAAGGTGGGTCGGGGCACCTTAACCCCAGCTCTCACAACTGGGTGGGTTACTCCTTTGTAGGGTCTGGAAGGTGGACCCCAGCGAGAGAGAGGGGGCCATAGACTCAGAAACCTGTCTTGAAATCCCCTGACTGGTCAATGCTGGGGCCAGGACCGGAAGGGCCAGGGGCCCACCACGAGGGACACCCAGAGCTGAAGGCCTGAGGTTGTGACTGGCCTGGAGGTGACGCCAGGGCCAGTGTAGCCAAAGGTCCCAGAGGGAACACACCCATAAGGGGGAGCAGCTCAAGGAGCTATGCAGCCTAGAATGAAGACGGAGTAGGTTGGCTGAGTGGAAGGATCCAGGTGGGGTTCAAATAGTAGGATTCTGGGGCCCAGAGTGGGGCCAGTGATGTTAACAACAGAGGATGCCATCTGCGAGGCACGCGCTGCGGTGTAGGGGAGGTATGGTGCTGCAGATAGTGCCCCCTGGATTGGGGCAAGAAATAAGCAGCCTCCCGCTTATTAAGATCATTACTTAACTAACATCAAGAGGTGCCAGGCAGTTGGCCCAGAACAGGTGGGCAGACCAAAGGTAAATCGGCCCTGAGAAGGCCCCCTATTACACTTTACCTTGTTATATTTCTGGAAAATTCACACTTCTTCCTCCTCCTTTTCCCCCTTTACCACTTTGTTTCTTGATATACACTACATTTACCTGAGAGCTTGCGGTTGCTGTCTTGGGTACAGAAACTAATACAATGTTCTGGGGATAATAAAATAGTTTGAATTAAGATAAGTAGTAGTGAAGAGGATTCACGTTCATAAAAAAAATAGATTAAAATAGCTATTTTTAAAATATGGAAGTTTAATGATTTAGCAAATAACAATTTGAAGAATATATGCAATTTGGTGCAGTATGCTCATGCAAATATTCTTTCTAAAAAGGTCAGAGGTTTTTTTTTTCTAAAGCTCATAGTAAAAATTAACAGTTACAGCACTTAAACTTATTTTTCACATCAATGTGTCAGCGAGATGGTAAAGGTAAAATTTTAGAGCCATTTAATCCAATAACAAACATTTGAGCAGAGTCACTGTTTCATTCTAGGAATTTAACTGAGGGTAAAAACAGACTTCTGGAACAAAATCCTTTATCCTGGAACCCTACAGTAGTAGATGCCCATTGTCCGCTTTAACTACTTGCAATGTATTCAAGATAATAGGGGTGTGTGAGGCTTCAGTCCGCGATTTGATTCGGATAAGATTTGGCCCAATTCAGAGGCCAAATCACCGAATCCGAATTGAACTGGGAGAAAGAAAAAACCCTCCGAATCGATTCAGGAAAGATTTGGAAGACAGTCTTACAGGGAAACAGAAACTGAGAAGAGGAAGGGGGAGCAAGTGGGGGAAAGACTGACATGTCTAGCTGGCCAGTGACTGTGATCTTTGCTTGAGTCCGCTTCCAATCACAGCGCTCTGGGGGAGGGATGTAGAAACAGCATATAAGCCTCTGTCTGCAGGCTTTCTGTGCCTTTTGTGAGCTGTTTCTGCCTGAGCAACAGCATCTGAAAGGTACTGGACTGGCTTGGCTTCCTACCTAGTCAGTCTCCTGCTACTTTTTGTTCTTTGAAAAGATTGGTTATAGCTTACTAACTAGAAACCCTCTACTTATCCCTATCCAATCCACTTCTTTCAATTTATGTTTGTTCTTGTGCTTTTTTCCCCAACACTTCAAATAGAAAGCTGTGTTTTCCCTGGTAGTGTGATCCATCACTGTGCAGGGAAGCACATACATCACACACAATCACACACATTCATCATAGAAGAAGTCAGATATTACAACACAGAAGTCACACATTCATAGAAGAAGAAGAGATTATATAGTTATTAACATTATTAGTTATAGTTACATACAAACTAAAGACAACACAGAAGAAGATGATAGGGATTCAAATTAACACAACACAGAAGTCAGACTGTCATAGAAGAAGAAAAGATTATTTCAGTTACACACAACAGTAAACATAACACAAGTCATATTAACACAACACAAGTCAGAGTCATAGAAGAAGCAGAAGAAGAGATATTATTTTAGTTGCACATACAACAGTAAATACAACATAGAAGAAGTCAAATACAGTCATACATCAGAGAAGAAGACATATATTATTAGTTAGGTACACACACAGACACATTTTCCAGCACAGGAAAGATTACCATGAAGCGTGCTGGAAAGGCAGGTGGCAGGTCTTCTGGCAGGGGAGGGAGAGGGGCCAGAAGGGGTAGGGGGAGAGTTAGAGCTGCAAGTTTTGCCCCCTCTCCTCAAACATAGATACTTCCTCTTTCCTGACAGCCACGAGTGTTCTGCTGCCAGTGGAAGCAAAGAGGTGGGAGCAGTACCTGTCCCTGCATCTGCACCTGCACCACCTCCCCTAACTCCAGAAATAGGCACCAGCAGCAGAATGATAGTCTCCTCCACCCCAATTTTATCTCCCAGCATAAGCCTCCCACTGCCAGAGGAGGAGCTGGATCTGGAACCAGGGGACCTGAGCACCCTAGCTAAAGAAATTCTGGGGACTGAGGGGGAATCTGAGTTTGTGCTCCACACCGCTTGAAGTTCCCCTAGACCCAGGTCTCCTTGTCAGGAAGGCACCTCAGAGGAGGTTGTGGAGGCAAGTGGCTCAGCTGAGTCAGCTCCTCCTGTTGTTCTGCCTGTGCCTGCTGAGGATGGGGATAAGGCAGGATCCCTACCCTCAACCCAGAAGCGGGGGAGTAGTGTAGTTTGGGATCATTTTGAGGTGGCAGATGATCCTAAGTATGCTATCTGCCAGCACTGCCAAAAGCAGATCAGCTGGGGCAAGGAGGTGAAACACTTCACCACCACAGCGATGCTGCTGTATCTGTGGAGGCAGCACCCCCTTGCCCTTCTTGTCCTGCAAGAGCCCCACATTTCCTGGGGCCTTCTTTCTACTCCCTATGTATTTAAAAAAGGACTTCTTGTTGTCCTTAATCTGGGAAGCCAGCCCCTGTTCCATCTCTGCCTTGGCCTTCCAAGTCAGGGAGGCAGAAGGGCAGAGGCGAGGGGATGTGGAAGAGGGGGATCCAGTTTCCTGTGCCAGCACTCCCAGCACCAGCACCAGTCATTCTCCATGCCAGCTGCTGCCGATGTGGGCCAAGGGCATGGCTTCAGTGTTGGGGTCCAGATGCATCAGACCCCAGCCTCAGGCAGGTAATACCGAAGCTTCGGTGGCTACCTATCTCACCGAAGACATGGAGCTGCTGGACCCTTTGGCCTACTGGGCAAGCCGCAGCCAGATGTGGCAGGACCTGGCCACAGTTGCTTGGGAACACCTGTCCTGTCCACCAACCAGTGTGCCAAGTGAGAGGGTGTTCAGCAGTGCTGGGGATGTTGTGATACCCCACCGTACCTGCTTGAATCCTGGTTTGGTGGAGCAGCTGGTGTTCCTCAAGGTGAACCTCCTGCTACTGGGGTTCCCCAAGGTCCACCTGCAGAGGGAGTGAGTGCTACCCTTCTCATTCCGTCTGCACCTATTTCCATTTTATATTTTTAAACCAGTTAATGCCCCGCTCAGAGCTGGAGGGGGACTCACTGCATCACCAGCCAGCAAGGGAAGAACATGTCTCTGCTGAGCTTCTGTGCCAGGATGAACTTGGAGGTATGGGCTGGGGCTATGGGGAAGAAGGTGGCCCCAGGTCCCGGGCATAACCACTAAAACTGTACTCTGCCAGGGTCGGGGAGGCCTGGTGGGACTGTTGGTGCTGTGGCAGCCCCAGGAAATGCCAGGACTGAGGACCCCCCTTGGTGAAAGTCAGGCAGGAGGTGCCATAACCTCCAGCTACCACACATGCACACAGTCCTGGCTGGGGAAAGCCCAGACCTGTCACATCCTTAACAGGCCTCAGGCTTGCTGGTTGCAGTGGAGTTGTAAGGCTCCAAGTGAGCTCAGCTTAGCTGTCTGGGATGCCAGCTTTTGGGTTGAAAATCCCTTCATCAGGCTGAGGAAGCATCTGCAGGTGGTGGGTGTATGTGCTGTGGACTCAATACAGACATTGGATTTATGACACACTACAACCTGCCGGACATCTGACTCCCCACGTACCTCTCCACTTCTGCCTGCGCTGCTACATCCCCCTTCCCCCGCCCCCCATGCTCCTCACCCTGATGCCTCCATTTCCATTTTCACTGACTGGCTTTCTTGCCTGCATTGCATGCCAGGCTCTGGCTTCTTAACTATTCCTTCCATCCAGGAACAGCACACACAGGCCAACTGCAGGTGGTTTCTCAGCCTGACAAAGGGTTTTTCAACCTGAAAGCTTGCTAAGATATTTCTCTAACCATTCAGTTGGTCAAGATTGACCCAAAGGACCTTGTCTGCCTGTGTCATGTCCTTAGATCAGCACCCCTAGCACCTGTCCCTGGTCAGCTGACCGGACGGAGGCAGGGCCCTGGGCATATCTAAGCCCCAGGGCCGGGGCTGGCAGGGACAGTTCTCTGGCAGTGGCTGGAGAAGAAGCTCCTGCAGGAGGGGAAAGAAAGGCTCCGTCACAGTTTGGCTCCTGATGCTGCTGGTGCTACTGTGCTAGTGCTCACTAAGTTATTTTATTACCTGTTATCATTTAAAGTGGTGGACTGGGCTGAAACTGTAGGGGAGGAGACCTCATTGGGGCACACTACCGTGTCGTGGAAAGGCCACAGTGCCAGTGAGGGCATGCCTTAACACACACACACTGTCACCCATGTCACAAGTTTTGCTTGTCAGCGGCCTGAGGTGCAGTTTCCCAGAAACCCCTGCACCTATTTCCTTGAAAACTGGCAGGCTCCATGGCCTCAGCAGGGCCTAGCATGCCTGTAGTTTTTCACCCCACTGTGCCTTAACACACATACATGACAAGTTTTGCTTGTCAGCAGCTTGAGGTACAGTTTCCCAGAACCCCTGCACCTATCTCCCTGAAACTTGTCAGTCTTCATGCCCTCAGAAGGGGCTACCATTCCTGCAATTTTTATCTGAATCAGCCAAATAATGACAACATTATAGGTATTTCAGTGATTCTTCACTATAGTCGATGGCCGAATCTCTGAATCAATTCAGGACAAATCTTTGAATCGATTCGGCGCCGAATCGATTCAGGACAGTGATCCAAATTGAATCACTGTCCTCTAAATCGGCCGAATCCAAATCTTAATCGAATACTTCCCTATTTGCATAGGCCTACAAGATAACCCCTTTTTTCCTGGGACAATCTTGGTTAATTTGGTTTAATAGCTTTTCCCTGTAATGAATAGCAATGTGTGAAAAGAGCTTTGATGCTCTTAGGTTTTGACTCTGAGTTGCCTCAAATGCAATGTCTGTTTTTTAACCTGATATGCTTCCAAAGCATTAAATATTAGGAACAAATATCCAAGCTCAAGAATTCAACTTCTATCAAGGAAACCAACCAGATATCTCTAAATTTCTAGCAAAGTGAGAGAGAGAATAAACCTTTCTACCAACTATACTGATAACTTAGAAATTCCCTTTTCTGTTTCAGTTTTTAATTTAAAAAAGCAGACCAAGGAACAGACCCTAGAATGACTTATACATAACGTTGTAACGTTTTTAACAGAGATATCTTACAATTTGAGAGCTGATCTGCTAATCTGTTTTATGTAAGAAGAAAAACAAAAGTCCATGGAAAACAGACTTGATTACAGTCACTTGAGAATCATTTCACTATCCTACAGATGAAATCTCCAAATCAAAAGGATCCAAATTTCCATTGGTTTAAAGCAGGAATGTCAGGCTCACTCTGTGTTTTGAGCTGTGGGGCTCCTAGAGGCTGGATGCTGCATGGGACGGCAGGCACACTGGCGTGAGGCAAGTGGCTACCCAGCCTGTGGCAGCTTGCCATGGTGGAGGTGATTAAGTGGTGGTGAGCCAACCACCCTCTGCTGCTGATGGCCATGTTCATCAGGGCCCTAGATTCTGCGACAGGCCATGCCTATTTCTAATCATGCCCCCAAATTTCCTGGCCTACTGGTAGCCCAGCAGGTTGAATCCAGCCTGTGGGCTGTATGTTTGACAACCCTAGTTTGCAGATCATAACACTGTCGTTCTTTATTTAAAAAAACCCCCAACCAACAGTGCAGAAGGTGTGTTAAAATGGGACATGCTGCTAGAACTTGTTGTTCCGTGCTATCGTACTATAGAAAACAGACAGAAGTACCCGTGCCTGAAAACCTGAATCCACTGTTCCAGAATATTGAAACCTGTTTCAGAAATAAAACCTTCTTGTCAAGTTCCAAATTTACTGGATCTGTATAATATGGAATTTGCAAGACTCAGGCCACAAACCGGCAGTACATTTGTGCTGGAAGAAAAGCCTCTCTCTTGGCACAAAAGGAGGGAGTACAGATGTTCAAGGGATTTCTTGTAGAAGAAAATTGGGTTTGTGGAATACCTCCCTTCTCCCAATCTAACTTGAATGGCTTTACACTTCTCTCAGGCATTGAAGACACCCACTGTCCCACAGTTCTCTCTCCAAGAGGGAGAGGCAAGCACTAACTCCCTGACAACTTGCACCTGGGCAGGCTATTAGGGAGCCCTGTGGGGACCCTGCTGGACGTCCTGTCAGTCAGCTGAGTGGTGGGATGGGGCAGGGGGCCATTCACCAGCAGCAGGAACTTTCCTGGAGCCCTGGAAAGGTTCCAGCCCCGGGACAATACTTTGTGCCCCCATCCTGCTAATCAGCTAGCTGGGTTTAACTTGGAGGAGTGCAGGTGAAAAGCAGGTTCTCTAGGGACTGGAGCCTACCCAGAGCTCCAGGAGGCTTTCAGATCCAAGAGAATGCATGCAAGTCTTACAGCAAACAGATAAAGGAAGCTTAGAAATGTTAAAGGTGCAGTAAACAGTTCTCATTTCAGACTTGGAAGAATGTCTTGCTTTCAAAAGCTTGTCTAACTTTATCCCAGCTATGCAGGTGGTCCAATAAAAGGTATCACCCTAAGAAATCCTTGCCTCTTGCATACTTCCTGGACTATAACAATTACATCACTCTAGCACTACTTAAAAAATAAAAGCATTTATAAGCATAAATGAATTAAGGTCCATTCACTACTGGAGTTGTTTTTTGTTCCCTGTAACATGCAATTACTAGTTTTTACTTTGCAATTCTGCCATTCTAAAAATATAAAAAGTAAATCTTGATTAGCTAAAAAATACTGGTGAAAGCAGGGAAAACAGATTTACATCAGATTTATTCTTTATGTCAGAGTCACTACTGTCTCTCCTTCGTACAGTTGTAATTTAGCAGCTGAAACTGAGGTAAAACTAGCCCCAAATGGTCAGACAGAATGTTTCGTAAATATTTTTTATCTTGTTACCGTGTCTAGTTATGTATAATTTTCTGGTTGTGACAGATGGATTAAGTCCTTGCCAATAAATTCCATTTCATTTACTTGAACAAGAACACAATGCATAATTTGCAACTATTTCAGACATTATTGTAGTATTTTAATCATGCTGTAAATGTTGCTATTAAATTTGGATTATTTTTGCATATTTCAGTGTTCAAAAGCATCCTGAAACAAAGGAAATAAGTGTCACATCTGTGGTCTTCAAAGTTGCTGCCTACGTAAGTATTACCTTTCTTGGTGTAGCACTTATCCATGAGAAGTGCAAAGGTATCCAACTTAGACTTGCTGAATATTAGGGTTGGAAGGGACCTCAGGAGGTCATCTAGTCCAACCCAATGCTCAAAGCAGGACCAGCCCCAACTAGATCATCCTGGACTAGGCTTTGTCTAGCTAGGTCTTAAACATTCTCTGTGTAATTGTAGATGGTGAAGATAATGAATTGACTAGAAATTTATTCATATCTTATTATTACCATCAATATAATAATATTTAGTTTAGTTAGTACTTGGGTGCAATTTTTTAAAGACCCTTTTCCTTGTCATCTTGGTATCACTTTTCAATAACATTTCACCAATGAATGCCACTTCAGTTTTCATTTTTTAAGTTAGTAAAACATGTGGGCTCCTGAGACAGTTTGATGAAAAACAACATATTTCAGCCCAGTTATTTCCAGCCTAGAATTCAGCATTCTAGGTAATTTTTGTTTTTTTCTATCTAAACTCAGATAGAAGATAAGCATTAAGGGCAAAATCCAGATTGGCAAACTAGATTCAAAAAGCACCCAATTACAGTGACACTATACATTCTCTCGGAGTGTGTGTGTGTGAGAAAGTGAGAGCGTGTACATCCATGTGCACATGCATGTATAAGTAAGATTTAAAAAAGTTATGCATCCTGGATCGTCTTTACAGAGAGATGCTTATATACATTTAGGAGGGAATTCAAAGCAGCAGGGATGTGTAGGGCAGTTGACAGGAAATGCAGAAGAGGGATGCTTTTTCTGAATCCTTTTCCTCTCCTGGAAGTTAGTGTTGTTTATGCTACTTGTTGCAGCCCGTTTTTGTCATTTCCGTTAATATGGGATTTACAATCTGTAACCCCTACCAAGGCCTAATTGCTTATAACCATAGCCTTACTGAATCACAGTTGAGGGGAGAAGGAAAAGGACTCCCTCATCTCTTGTCCAGTAACCTAGTGATTAGGCCACGTTCCTGGAAAATGGAAGATGTGCTATTGGCCTTCTGTAAAAGAGGTCTGAACCCAGGAAAGCATGAAGGCTGTGCGCCCCTGGAGACTGGGAAGGCATGGCGATCACCTGCAGACGGTGGTGGTGAGTGGGAAGCTCCTGCAGGTGGCTGCGGCAGTGTTGGCAGCAGGGGGTGGGAAGTGGCGAGCACTGACTGGTGGTTGGCAACCACCTGCAGACACTACTGGCAGCATTGATCAGGGACTCCCCGCAGACACCAGTGGTGGTGTCAGCAGAAGGGGTGGGGTAGTGGGTGGCAGCACTGGCAGTACTTTTTGCAGGGGGTTCACGTGCACCCCCTACACATCACCAGCGCAGGAAAGTTTTATAAGCAGTGCATTGTGGGCTGAATTAGGGTTGGGGCACTCTCCACCTCTCCTGTTCGAAGCTGTCCCATTGGGTAGCCAAGTATGCAAGATTTGTGTGCTCCAGAAGGCAATCAAGAGGGGGCCTTGCTGTTTACTGCTGTGAAGTGGATGCTGTTTTCTGAAGAGAGAGAACCCTAGGTCCTACCCCCTTGGACTACTTATTTAATTCACTAGCTACTGGATAAAAATGCATAGACAGCACTGGGACTTGTTAGATTTACCATGCATTCATAATAGCTACGTTTTCAAATAACATAGGTCCATTCTTACCTAAGAGCTAAAATGCATTGATCTATACTGAAATTGATTGACCTTCACTACTAGGCACCTGGCTTCAGAAGAGAACTTAGTTCTTTGGACCCTGTGTACAAGTCATGTGCAGTCCTGAGTCAGGTGCCTAAATTCAACAGAGGACCAGGAATTCAGATGCTCCCTTGTGTTTAGTGCTTCCTAGTGGCTACCTATGGGCATTTCCACGGTTGATATCTGGATTTTCTGAACCCTCCTTCTGAGGCACATAAATTCCATTTACTGCACAGGAAATGTAGGCACCTAGCTCTGTTCTTTCCATCAGCATCCTGGGGTCAAAGGCCTAGTTTTTAGTTATGTTGGACCTGAAGATGGATGTGCCTAAGGGCATTAAGAATCTTATTTTGAACTTGTACCTAACCCAGACTTGGATCTGTCATTACAGCATTTGCTGGGTAGATTCATGCTTCTCTAAAATTGGTGGGACAGTTTAGAACACAATGAAGAGGCTTGAAGGGTGAAATTGGTTCCCAAATAAGAGATCTACTCTGCCTGCTTCTGAAGCTTCTTCTTTCCCTAAAACTCCTCTTACTTACCATAAAGTTGAACTTAGAAAGCAGATGTGCACATAATGAGTTCCCTATTGCATATCTGTCAGTTTAATTGTTCTAGTAGGTTGAGTGGCTCCAAACCCATCATTATGCACTAAAGTATGCAACCTAAATGAAAGACAATATACATGCTTCCAAAAGAAATGGCTGGTGTTACTGCAGACTTCCCTATGAGATGCCAGTGCTTCCGTTGTTAGTTAATGAGTCATCACTTTTTAACTACTATGTAGCATCCATGGAAGGCTTTGAAAAGATTTTTTGAAAATAACCCAATATATATGTCATAATTTACTGTTCTCCTTCCTATTAAACTAAAAGTTTTCTAATTAAAAAATAGATTCCTGGAATCAAAAATACCTTCCTAATATTTTTATTTTATCACAATAAAATTGTTTTCATAGCTATGTATCAACAATACAGATTTATATTTATGTTTATTCAGATTTAGGTAAAACATTTAAGGCCTTTCTAGGTTCCTTTGCCATACATTAAAAATATCAGCAATATAGCAAGCAAGATTGAGCAATTTATACATTCTGGAAAACAAATACATAGCGGGGAAATCCACCCCACTCTTGTTTGTAGGGGGGGAATGGCATTGCAGCATGTTGTAAAATTTGGCAAATATGGGTTATTTTAGATGAAGGGAGAGGATGTAGTCCAAAATTCTGGGCTCTGTAAGGAGAACAGGCTGCAACTTCCTCTTACAAACCTGAGACTCCAGCTTCAGGATTTCCAGTCCCTACATATATATGAGGTCATTTCCTGGAGTGGGGCACAGCTTGTTTGAATAAGCAAGTCTCAAATGAGTTAAATTTACAGTCAAATCTTCTTAAACTCTATTGAAAAAATATGAAACAGCTAATGCAGATGCTAGAGCATAACTGTCTTTGTGCTTTTGATGAGAAACTCCACTAATCAAAGGGGCAACTAGCTGCACTGGTTTCAGTTTCTGAGTTGACTTTAAGGTGTAGCCCTGTGCACAGTGCTTTACTGAATCTAATCTAAGGTGAAAAAGGCACAGATCATATTTGTAACGTTTACTTCTGAAAGAAAGAGTCACATCTACTTAGCCTGACAGAGATAAAAGAAACTCATCCTGGTCACTGGTGCCATCTGATAGTCTAACAGCAGCTGAGAATCTAACAGAACCCCCATTCTTCAAATTGGAATAACAAATGGTGAATACATGTCCTTAGCAAAAGGAGATAAAATCCTCCTCATATCTTTTGGCTGCATTTTCATTACCAATGTAACTTCCTATTTACCTGGACCCTGACTCAGCAATTAGTCCTCTTCTATATATCAGTCTCTACAACACACTAACTAGTTTAGATGTTAAAAAAAGAGCTGGAGTTTTGTCTTAGTAACATGCCGAGCAATCTCATACCTACCTAGCTATCTGTTCCATATGCTTGTTGGATTTATAAGCATTATCTTGACAACATGTTGATGTGAAAGTTGGTGATTAAAACACATAATTTTAGGAAGTGCTGCTATAAATTAGTACTACATCTGCTTTAAAACTGCTTTTTAATGTAATAATCTGACCTTGAGCAAAATATTCAAAACAACTGGATTTCAACCTGTGGTCCACGGACCCCTGGGGGTCTGCAGACTATGTCTAAGGGGTCCATGAAAGATGATTATGTTCAATCAAAAAGATGTGAATACCCACACTTACAATTCAAAGGGGTCTGCACCTCCATTCATAATATGTTAGGGGTCCACAAATGAAAAAAGGTTGAAAACCAGTGATCTACATATCATTGTACATATCATTGTATACAGCTTCACAGTCCAGGGTGCGCAGAGGAGGAAAAGGGGAAAAGCAAGTATCTGAAATCTTGTGACAGTGTATATTTCTGAACTCTAAATGGTTTAAAATGTTCAGTGTTTGTATATAAGTAAACTTTACCATGAAGAAATCTGAAACAATTGTGATATTAAATAATAACAAAGGAGTTTCTTAAATGCCAAATCAGCCCAGCAGTGCTGTTGGCATCACTATAATAATACACATATTCCCTAGCTCTTTTAGAAGACTATTGATAAAGTGTTACATGTTTTCTTGAAGAGATGTTCGACAGTATAATTGTTTCCACAGTATCTCTCTCATACGCTGTCTAAAATCATCAGCAGATTATCTGTGTTTCTCTAAAGCCAGCAGCTTTGGATCTAGTTCTGGCAACACTAAATCAAGTACACGTTGCAGATACACCACCTGTTTGAACTTAAAACTGCAGATTCTTAATTTCTGTGTAAGACACCCTAATACTAGAGTGATAAGGCACTGAAATATGTAGATCAAACTGGTTTTAAACTAGTTTAATTAAAAAGAAAGAAATTTGGTTTAGCTAAAATGAACTGAAAAGCTCCCAGGAGCAGATCCAGAGGGGCCCAGTTGCACTTCGTTTTCCAACCACACAGTGGGAGCAGCAGCCAGGGATTCTTTTTTAAAATCCTCAAATTGGGTAGTAATTGCTCTCCTGCCCTCCACTTCATGCTCAGTGAGGTGTCACCTCCTCCCCCCCCACCTCTGCCTGCTTACCACTGGTGCTATCCCCAGGTGCCCCAAGGGCAGGGGGAAATTCCAGAGCCTCTGCTACCCCACTTCAGCCAGGCTGCCCAGGGAATTGGGCTCAGTTCAGGACAGCGGTGGCACCAGGTGGGTTCCTCTTCTCTGCCTAGGACTCCGTGTACTCTGCCAGCTTGGGAGCAGGCTTATGGAGGCAGACCCTACCTGTCATCACTGCTGCTGCTATCCCTGGCTGAGCCCAACTGCCTGCAGAGCCCAGCTGCAGCAGGGCAGGGGAAGCTCTGGAGCTCCTTCCTTCCTTGGGACAGCTGGAGATAGTGGGGACAGTGGCAGCAGTGGGCAGGGGAGAGGAAATGCCACTGAGCATGGAGGGAAGATTTTTACCTGATTTTGGCACTTAAAAATACATTCCTGGCAGCTCTACTATGGCATGGTCTGCCTGTCCTGCAGGAGTAGGGGAGAAGGTGGGAACTGGGGTACAGCTAGTAGTTGCTGCTCCTGTACCCTCCCCCGACTTTACAAAATCCAGGATCTGCCCCATGGAAACTCCTCACTTCATATGCAAGGGCACCAGTGGACTGGACAAAATGGAGATGGAACTATAATCCAAGTTCCTCTTCCCAGGTAAGTGCCTTAACCATCTGGGTAGAGCCATGCTCTCTCTCTCTGGCCCAATGCATGTTGAATTCTTTTATTTAAAGTGCAATAGTTACAAGAGGATAAATGGAGGTTTCAGTCCCCCTAGGTTCATCTAAATTTCCCACTTTTTGCATGAGCCTGAATTGTGCACGAGGGGAGCAGCAGCATTCATCCCCCATTCCCCAACACATTTAAAAAAAAAAAAAAAGTACCTGCCCCTTCACTTGTAAAGGAACGCTTTGAAAACATCTGCTAGGAGATAGGCAGAAGTCCAAGGGTATATCTGGATGTAGTATACCAGTAACTCTGCTCATGCAGTGCCTGGAATAATTAACAGAGGTCTAAAAAACAAAGCTACTTACCTCAGGTGTAACGCTGCATGGACATGGCTATACTGCTTTTAGTCTGGGAGCTAGCATGCAAAGGAAACTCAGTTATCCCTACACAATGGTTGGCACCATGTAGCTGTACCCTTGGGAAGCTTGCAGATGTTTTAAAAAGAACCCCAAAACCATGCTTTCCCAGAAACAGCACCACATTACTTCCACCCAGCTCTGCAGCTTCTGTATAGCTTGGGCACTTCAGCAGGGCTTTTTGGTACTTTCATCTAAAGCCAAGTCAATCAGCTAGTAGATAAGAGTGCCCAAAAAGCCCCACTGAAGCACCTGATCTATACAGATGTTGGGTGAGCCAGGTCCAATTAATGTGCTGCCTCTTTTGGACATGTGCTGGGCTTGGTGCAGGAGCCCATTGCATTTAAAGTAAGGTGCAAGTAGCCCTGGTTTTTAGATCTCCCATATGCTCTGGTGAGGCAGGTGCTAAGCTACTCAGCCCTGTTAAGATAGAAGCACTTTGGGGTATGGTCAGTAACAGAACTTGAGAGGTGAAGGACTTCAGTGTTCAACTTACAGGGCAGGTGCTTGTAGGACTAGGCAGTAGCTGAGTGTGGTTTACAGAATTGCACTTTTGGTGGAAATCACATTATTTACTCAAATCCAAAAACAACTCTGAATTGAAGATGACCCCTGCAATAATCTGATTCTATACATGGTAGAGCAGTGAGTAAGGAGTCAGGCAGTAGAGAAAGCAGGTGCTGTGGGGGTGGTGGGAGCCTGTCCTCCCCCTATTTCAACCCCTGTGCTTGGCCCCTATTCCCACTTACTTCCCCAGCCCCTTCCCCTCACCTTTGCTCCAGCCCTGGCAGGCTCTGTCCTTGCTGCAGCCTGAGGCCTGGAGCATGGGGTGCGGGGAGGGTACTGGTGCCACAGGGCTGGGTCGGAGCCATGCTCCAAGCCACAGCAGGGGATGGTGGCAGGGGTGCAGAGGGGCAGCCCGGGTCAGAGCCAGACACGCAGCCCTCGCCTGCCCTGCTCGGTTCCAAGACCAGGGGCTGCCCCATGCAAGGGGAGGGCATCTCGTCTTGGACCTGCGGCAGTGGGGTCGGTGCCCGAGGGCTGCCCTGGCTTTGCCCCAGCGCTGCTTTCAGCCGGCTAGCAGCGCAGCACTGCCCTTGTGGTCCAGAAAGGCTGGAGGGGCAGCTGGCCGGGGCGATCAGCAGGGAGGGGCTGCAGGACAGCGGGTCAAGCGCTCCGGCCGGGGCGGGGCAGGGCCGGGCCCAGCGCCTCACGCCACCTCCTCTCGTCCCTGCAGGGCGCGGACGGCAGCTGCTTCCCCGGCCGCGACCGGCTGAGCTTCGCCTACATCAGCGTGGACCCGCAGCGGCGACACGTGCACGCGCTGTCCCACTGCGCCGGGGCCGCCTTGCCCGCCCGCTGACTGCGCGCGACGCCTGGCCCGGCCCGAATAAACCTCCTCTATTCTCCTCGCCTCCGTCTCCGTCTCCGTCTGTCCCTGGGGCCGGCCGCACCCGCACCGCCCGGGAGCCCGAGCCCGTCCCCGTCCAGTCCCCCCACC
>NW_017729032.1:28663660-28664043 GCF_001723915.1 Gavialis gangeticus
GGGGCGGGCGCGGCGCAGCCCCCGGGCGCGGGGCCGCCACCGGCCGGGCACCAGATCGTGCACGTGCGGGGCGACTCGGAGACCGACCTGGAGGCGCTGTTCAACGCCGTCATGAACCCCAAGGGCGCCAACGTGCCGCACACGCTGCCCATGCGGCTCCGCAAGCTGCCCGACTCCTTCTTCAAGCCACCCTGCACCAGGGTCACCACCCCCCTGGAACTAAACAACAGATATGAACCCATCACAGCACCAGTTGAGCTACCAGCTCCTTCACTAGAGGAAGAAAGGCAACTTGTAACCACTCCAAAGAAGAAATGCAGAGTGATCATCATGGGTGGCTCCCTGACAGAAGGAGCACAAGTGAAGTCCATCCCAACCCATAG
>NW_017729032.1:28669043-28687216 GCF_001723915.1 Gavialis gangeticus
GGGCGCGCCCGGGTTGAAGCAGCGCGGGGGAGGAGGCGCCCTGCGAGCCCGGCCGTGGGAGCGGGGCCAGGCTGGGACGTGGCCCGGTGCCATGTCCCAGCCCCGCTGTCGCAGCTGTGCCAGGGGTTGCCCGTGCCGCCTCCAGGGGAAGAGGGCACCCCTCCTGCGCCAGGGTAGCCAGGGTCTTCCTGCTTGCGCGCACACACCAGAAGTTTTGGAGGTTTTGATTTTTCTGCCCACGCTGGCAGCGGTAGCCTTCCTGGTCCCTTTGTGGCAAGGTGGGGACTAGATTTCAAGTGGACGGGGATTTCAGCCCCGTGACACCTATAAGGAACCAGGGGCATGGCTCACTTTTTATTTTTTTGGTTTTGCTCCTTGCAAGATGCGTGTCAAATGCTACCAAATCAAAATGGTCGTTTACGCTCTGTTGGGAACCATGATGCAACGCTCAGGGCAGTGGTGCATCAGGCATGACAGCGGGGGAGATGGGATCCTGCTCAGAAAACTGTAAGGCTTTTTGTTTGTGCGTTCAAAGTTTACAACAACACCACCACCAAAAAAAAGTGGACAAGAAAGGTTGATAACTTTTATTCCCTATGTCCTGGCAACAGCTTAAAGCTTGCTTTGACTTTGTTTAACTTGCTTTAAGCGACGTGCTAACAGCATTGAAACAAGTCGAAAGTTTGAAAACAACTTAATATACCTGGGTCTCTCTCAGACAGTTCACTGAAGTCGAAGTAGGTGTGTTCCTGCTGAAGTGTCTTAATGGGAACTGTTTACTCCCGACAGGCCAGCACTGATGCAGGTTCAGCCGGAGCCTTGACTCCTCAGCATGTCCGAGCTCATTCGTCTCCAGCTTCGCTGCAGCTGGGAGCTGTCTCTCCGGGGACCCTTACCCCCTCTGGAGTAGTGACTGGTCCTGGACCTGCCTCATCTTCTCAACATCTTCGTCAGTCCTCATTTGAGATCCCTGATGATGTTCCTCTGCCACCAGGTTGGGAAATGGCTAAGACACCATCTGGCCAGAGATACTTTCTGAAGTAAGTAAAATAGAGTTATAAAAAACAAGGTTACATTTTTTAGCAAAGCTCCCTTTGCATGTTTAAGAACCTTTGTGTATATAAGAATTTGTGCTCCTTCAGTAGCATTCAGGTAATATATAAAATATATTTAAAAACTATGGATCATGATTTTTAGTAGTATAACTCTTTGTCTGACTCGAACTGGGGGTGTAGATGTTGAACCCTGAAAGTTATGCCTAGCTGTGAGAAACATGCCTCATTCTTGGCATGTCTCACCTTGGATTAGTTATTTTTGGGCGTATTTTTAAGTCTGTTGTAACATATAGTAACTTTAAATTAATACTTGGAGTACAATAAAGCAAGGTCATTCAAAGGTGTTCTTTGGGTCAGTATTTGGAAAGTAGCATGCAAATTGCTGAAAATGGGTATCAAAGATTAAGAAACTTTCAGCAGTATTGCAGTGAGAATACTGGGTGACTGCTGATTTACTTTTTTTTTTTTCTTTTTTTGGAAGTACAGTGTCAGGTTCCTATGAAGTCTTATTGGTACATGAACCTGATGGGGCCTGTAGTTCTTAAAACTAACTTTGGAGAGAGAGGTGAATGTTGGAACTCTTAAAAATGTTTCTTGTTTTCGCTACTTTGGCTTTTTAAAGTAGTGAAATTAATATATTAAACTTTTTCTCTTGCTGAAGAGGTTACACATGCCAGCACTTTGACATGTCATCCATCAGGAGATGCTCTGTGGTGTTTTCTAAAACAGCAGAAGCCTGTCCTCCTTTTTGGAGGTGTGCACACAACTCTCGTTCAATCACTAGGTTTCAAGTAACATATTATTTGTCACTTCAAATTTGCATTAAAAAAAAAATATATTCCTACTACCTTGCTAGTCTAAAAAGTGTTCTAAACTTTTTTGTAGTCCCATTTGCTGAAATAAAATATCCAAACCTGAAATTATATTCACAGAAGACCTTAATGTCTGTGGTAGGAACATGCTTTCCATGTTAACTGCACTAAAGCTCAGAATGAAATAGGGACCTAATTCAATGCCCATGGAAGCCCCCTTGAAGATTTACCATTGTTTCCTATGAAGCACAGAGTTTGTTCTTATGAAATATTTTGCCTAATTTCACTGTTAGAATTAGGCAGTTTTATGCCAGCTGAGAATGTGACCCACTGGACCTTGAAGAGCAAAACAGTTTTCATATCATTCCAAAACTTGTATATTATGCTCGTTATACTCTTAACTAGCTTAAATAGAACATGGCAAAGATGGTATTTTAAAAAATTGCTCTTATCTGTAGTGCTAATTATTATTTGCATTTACATCGATGCTTTAAACTTTATAGAGGGAGCATTACAGTTGTTGTGGTAGACGAAAAGAAATCCTTGCACTCCTATAATTGATTCTTTAATTATGCTCATTTAGGTGAAAGCAGAGGGAAGGATTTGATCTTGGAAAGCTTTTCTACAGTTTCGCTATTATTACAGAAAATCTTCCTTTTTTTCCTGCAAGTTTTCTTTTTTGTCTGTCTTGGTGTCTTGGTATCCATTTCAAAGAGTCAGGTTTCAGCAAGAACAATAAAGAGCCTGAGACTGGAAAGTACACACAAGTCTGGCAAACTCATCTGCATGAGCAAGATCGTTTGTTCTCAAGCAGACATCCAAAGTAAATGATTGAAAGAGCTGCTAGCTGTGAAGGATGCATCTTGAAGGGGAAAAGAGTGGAAACAAACCAGGTTGTTAGGAAGAAAAATAAAGGCTGTACTTTTTGAACCTCTCCCTGCTGGGTCACATGCTGACCTTGGGAGATCTTAAACCGCTTAATAGGCTGTTTTCTTTTTGCTTTCCTTGGGTGATGCTGTGGTTTGGGAGAGTCTGAGGACAGTTTTGAAGGCTCTGTTCACGCTTAGAAGAACTACTTCCCTCCCCTCCCCCTAGTAGAGCCTAGAATACCATCTACAAGTGGAATCTGCTAGCCTTGTTGCAGTTCAGAAGTATTTCTATTAACTTTATAACTGCTTCCTACATTTGGAAAGCGCCAAGAGCTTGTAAAGAATTTCTTTTAACAAAAGCAGTTCTGTATTTCAGAAGTTGCTTAAAACTGTTGCTTCCTATGATTAAAAATAAAATGTGTGTTTAGCACATATATGCTTTTTTTGTTTTGAGAGAGCTTAATTTTAATGAAGTAAATATTTAGATTTTTGCTGCTGAGCACATTTTGCTTCTAAAAAACTGGTTCCTTCTGCATGGTTTTTGCTCCACATCCAAGTATTTAGCTTCTTCGTTGGATTGGCAGTGGTGCTTTTTGTTTCCATTTCCTCATTCAGTAGAAACTCCTAGAGACCAGACAAGACCAGGCGTTTCAAGAAATACCTTTGTAAAGAATAGGTGAAAATATTAGGTGTGTTTTTTCCAGTTGTGAAGATCTTTCCAATTATCACTTTTCCCTATGATGCTGGTTATCACAGTACTCTGCACTATAGCCAGTTAAATCCAGTACGGAAATTTCCACAGGGGAATCAAGAACTACAAATACAACAGCTATCACGGTGGAGAGGCAGGTGAGAAAAAGTTGGAAGCAGCCAAATGTCTTGTTTGACCACACATTAATATAATACCACTAAATAGCATTCTGGGTGAACCAGTTTTTTCTATCTAGACAGACTTGTAATAGTCTCGTTTCAGCATGATAAATCTATATATATCGACAAGTTTAAATTTCTGACCAATACTTGATTTGCCAGTGTTTCATCAATATTAATGAGTTAATATTCATAGTACTCTCAAAACTAGGAGTTTTTATGAATGTGTCTTTTCTTCAGTGTAATATATTCCTGTTACGGCTAGTAGAATTCCCTACTTTGTTAAAAGTTGCTAACTTCAGTGAAATTGTAACCGGAACTCAGCCGTTATAATAATAAAAAAAAGTCTAGTCTGGTTAGTCAGGAGGTGGAATTTAGTCAGCTTCATGCTATTGTACACAAGAACTTAGACGGTTCTTAAACTTACAATAAAGATAGCAGTATTGGTCAGTGTGGAGATGTCATCTTCATTGATTTTGAACCACTTCCAGTTATCCGGCTATAAACTGACATTTCAAGTAACTGTGGAAAAAAGATCTATGAAATCATTCTGTGCGCTAGAGAAACTATATGGTAGTTCAGGATCAGCCACTTGGAAAAGGGAAGATCCGTATGTTATACATGTGATGCATGTATTTTATAATCAATATTTATATCACTTTAACTTGTATAACACAGTACATGCAATTCTTGCAAAAAAGATACAGTAGTCTGTTGTCTTTTCTAGTATGAGGAAGCGGTTACTGTTCACCCCAGCTGTCTTGGTTTCTCCTGTAGGAAGCTGTTCTGCCGAGTAGTTTATCAACAACTTCCTATTTTTTCTGTGAAGTGTTGTATGACTTCCTGAATGAGGCCAACCTGGCTTTCATGGTATCTGTTCATGTGTTTGGGGCTTTACATTATGCATCTAACAGAGATCTTACAAGTGGGCTATTGCTAGGTGAACGTACAACCTTTATGGGCTCTATAGAGAATTTTATGGATAACATTCTCTGTTGTGCAACCAAAGACCTTTCAATCAACACCGGGGCTTGTAATTTCACTGTCCTCTGTGACTTGAAACATGCAAGGTAAAGGTACTGTTTTGGACGTGAAAAGTGATCAATAATGTTGCTACATTTCACTCCCATTAATCCTCACTCTTTCTACAAGATGGCACTCAGAATTGATTCTAGTCTTTTGGGATGGAAAATCCTCATTTGATATAGTTAGTACAGGCAACCCCCGCTTAACGCGCTTAATTGGTTCCGGAAAAACCGAGCGTTAGCAGAACCATGCTAAGTGAAACCCATTTCCCCATAGGAATTAATGTAAACGGAGATAATTAGTTACCACCACTTCTTGCTGCAGCTTCTTTCCATTGCCGCCTCTTCCCACCTCTCTCTGCCTGCCTGTTGGCCTCTCCGGCCCCACGTGTCAGCCCCGCACTTCTGCCGCTCCACCCTGGGCCCCTGCCAGCCCTGGCCCTGGGCACTGGCGGAGGCCTCACACTCATACCTGCCCCCCACCCCACTCGCTGCTGCCGCTTCCCTCTGTCCATCAGCCAGTCTGGCAGTGTGCACTAGCCTGGGCCCCTGCTCCTGCTGTCCTGCTGGGGGCCGCTGCCGGCCCTGGCCCTGCGGCAGCAGTGCAGGCACCATGATCATTCCCGCTCGCCCACTCGCTACCACTCATCACTTCTTGTCACCACTGCTGCTTTGCAAGTGGCTCAGCGCTAAGTGAAATCAGGTATTAATTTTAAATGAGCGCTATAGCAATATAGCGCTACGTGAAACTGCGTTAAGTGGGGGTTGCCTGTACTAAAATCACATTACATGGGATCTAGCACCTTAATTCATAGGTGAAGTGCACATATTAAGCAGCATAATTAATGGAGCTTTTCAAGTTCTTAACCCTGCATAACGTGTAGCCAAATCTTATTCTAGCTGTAAATTAAGTATGCCGTCGTAGACTAAAAGTATAGCTACAGCTTAAAATAGATTTTAGTTACTTCTTGAAGTTGTTGACATTTCTACTACTCAGTTTACAAACCTAAAATTACTTTATTTCTTCTGTACTTTGCATATGTAATCTTAATTGCTGACTTCAAAATTTATCTGAGATGAACTGCTTTTCAGTCACCTTCTCAAGATGATGAAAAATGCATTGGTTCATTTCACTCAGATAACTTTAAAGAAACAAACTTCTGTGTTTTAGACTTATAAAGATTTTAACTCAATGGTTGGACTAATGCTTTGACTTAATGTACAGGCTTTAATGCTGCAAAATTCTTTTGGAAGCTGGTGTTGTGGAGAGGACTTCCTTATCTAGAGGAAGGCTAATGCTGCCTGGCATCTGGGAAGTGAGCTGTTCCTCACAAAAGCTTACGCATCTATAAGATGCAGGTGTTCCCTGCTTTCTATCTGTGCTGAGCCTGAGTTGGAAGAAAGATGGAAGTCTACTGTCAGTCGTCAGTAAGAGAACTTGCAAGTCAGCTCAGTGGGGGGTTTCAGAAGAAATGACACTGCGTCAGACAAGGTCCCCTGTGACTACTTCAGTGATTTTTTATAAAGGAAAAATACAAGAGCCCTGATGCTTTGCCATTCACACTATTTTTTTGCCATTTGAAAGAGTTCAAGGCTAAACAATGTGATTTGGGGCAAAGAACATGCAAATTAACACCATCTATCAATAAAACTATATATATAGCATTTCAAATTTATTTTCCTGTAATAAAGGTATTGGTTTCCATTTTCTTCAAAGGCAAATAAGTATATTCAGGCTACAAAAATACAGTACTTTGTGATTGTCACGATGGTGGGGAATCCCACCGTTAAATATATATTCTTGGAATTCTCTTTCATATTTCATCTATACAAACAACTCATAGCTTTAACAAGAACCTGGTATTCAAAATACTTCATAGGAACAGACTTTGTGCTTATTATCATAGGAGACAATGGTAAATCTTCAGTGGGTAAGGATGCACTCAGATCGTGGAGTCTGGGGCCAAATTTCACAGGGTCACTCGCCTTTGGCTCCAATTTCATGGGCAGGTTGTGGGAGCCTCCCCCCCACCTGGTTTGGCCCTGCTCCCCACCTGGCCCTGGCCCTGGCCCTGGCCCTGGCCCTGGCCCTGGCCCTGGCCCTGGCCCTGGCCCTGGCCTGCACGGGGGTGGGGGGAGGAATAAGTCCTCCCTGGCACACCCAGGTGCAAGAATAGGCTGCCATTGCCCCATTACCCACCATCTGGGCCATGCTACCTCCCCATCCTGACCGAGCTCTGCTCCTCCCATCCCAGTGCTGTTCCTTCTGCCTCTCCCTGGCCCCATACGGGTGCAGGCATGGGTTGCTGCCATCCTGCTGCCCTGGCCTGGCTTGGCTTGGCTCTGCTCCCCTCCACCCAGCCCCACTCCCCACACCACAGCCCAGCTATGCTGCCTTCTGCCCCAGCGCTGCTCCCCTGGCCCCATCCTCCACCCTCTGCAGCGCCCACTTCTAGCTGGGCCAGGCAGATGTGGCTGTGGAGGAAAGAAGGCAGGGCTGGGCCTGTTTGTGTCTGCTCTGGGCTCCAGGGCTGAGAGGCTGCATGAGGGCAGCCCTCTTGCAATCAGCAGCCAGGGGTGGGGGCAGCAGCCAAATGGCTGCTGCGGGGAGTGAAGGGAGGAGGAGGTGGGTCTCTTTTTATTGCGGATCTCTCTGATTTTTGCAGAAAATGCCTGATTTTTCGCGTTTTCTGAGAAAATTGTGATTTTTGGTATTATTAATGGGTGTTGAATCAGGCCCTTATTTCATTCTGAGCCATGCTGCAGTTAAAAGGAGAGCATAGCCCAGCCCTAGACATTGAAGTCTTCTGTGAGTATCATTCCTACTAAGTTTAAGTGGAGCTGTGCATTTTCATTGCAAGCATGAGGTGTCTGTGTTCATTCAGGTGTTTAGGTGTGGCAGCACTGAGTGTCACCATGCCAGACTTCTTGACACCAGGCTCTGAGAGTAGGATTCAGGAAACCAAGTTAGATGCAGAAATTTTCTGTGATGTGAATGGGAAGATGTGTGCACCTGGGACTAGGATTAACAAGCTATCTTACTGATGGGGAAATGTTTTGACCAGTCATTGCTGAAGAGCAGGTGTAGGGTGAGATTCAGGCATCAGTGTGACAGATTTATAGTTTGACACTGTTTTCTGTGTTTAGTATGGGGACAGGCTCTCACTCCCTTGGAATGCTGCTGGAATGTGGTGTAATGCCCACCTTATTGTAATAGCCTAATGCTTATTGCCCAAGAAGAGGGGGACCTGGTTTATAGCTCCTTCCTGGCCTGATGTTGGTTCAAATCCTTCTTTTCTAGCACAGTTTACATTTACAGCTGATATATGTTATCCATTGATTGTTTAAATTCAAAATGTATAAGACAGTTCTTAGAGTAGGGATGCTTTGGACCAGGAACTGAAACTAAGGAGTTTTTCTTCTCCAGGTAAGATCTTCATCAGTGGACTTAAAGTTGTCATCACTATTGCTTGCCCTGGTCCATGAGTTTTGTATTTCTTTCTACGCAATGCTTCCTTCAACAAGAGGGTTGGGAGTATGCTCATCCCAAATGGCCTGGGACAGGAGATAGAGTCCAAGATGCCTGGAATCACATACTCTCATTTTGGGTAGTGACAACCCCTTGGATGTTTAAAGTAGCTAAGGTCACTTGGATTTGCATCCCTAAACTTCACTGAAGTAGCACCTTATGTGCCTTTTCCTGCTGGTGCCCAGCTTAAACTATTTAACTTCAGCAACGTAATTTGGAATAGCAACAAGACTGTGTTGGCACCATTTTCTTTTAATAGCGTTCAAAGGTAAAAGCAAGACTATTGGTTCTCTGACTGTAAAGCTATCTCCATGTAGATTGTGGAGCCAATCTAAAATGGCCTCTGACTTTTATGCTTGTTGGAAAAAGGCAGTATAGCTTTGCCTTAATCTACATTTTTTTTTTTGTCAGAATATGAGGTCCTGGTATCCTGCATCAGATTTATTTAAGGTTAATTCTGTATTCATTTTGCATTGCTTCTATTTAAAATAAATTGCAATACTATATTTTTTCAAATACAGCATGTCGTTGCATATGGTATGCACCTTGTTTTGGAAGGACAGCTTGAATGGGGGGAGTAGGGGAATCGCCCTTTCTGGTAGCTGAGTAGCAGCAGCTAGTGAGCCTGCTTCCAGCCCTATGGGCTGGATGGCACGCTTGGAAGGACTGGAGCTAGGGCCATGCACTGAGTCCAACCCTGCACGCTGGCTCAGGAATGCTGGGTCTGTGCAGCAAGGCCTGATCTGGCACGTCAGCTCCACTGCGGCACATGATGGCTTCGGCATAATCCAGCCTGGCACTCTAGCTCTGCTGGGGCCACGTACTGACTCCAGCACAATCCAGTCTGGTACGATCAGGCCCCACTATGTGGTGGGGCCCAATTTGTCATGCCAATTTTGGTGAGGCCAGCTTTTAAATGCTTAATCTTTCTTCTTCCAAAGTACAGTAAAACAATAGCTTTAAGATTCAAAACTTTAAAACTTTTTGGTAGTTACCTTTTAAAAGTCTGCATGTCAATTAATGACTACCAAACTGATATGGAGCTAGCAAAGCAGATCTTCACCTATTTTATCTACTTGCACTGGTTTTCAGTAATAGATTTACAAAAGAAAATAAATCACTAGGGGCACTTGGTGTGTTAAAACACTTAACTGCAGAAACTGAATTTGCTCACCAGTAAAATGTCTTCTTGCTTCTGAGTAAATTTTTCCACGCATCATACGTATGTATGTAACTAATTGTGGGGTGAAGCCCAAAGTTGGCATAGTCAGGACCTGTAGGTCAGGACTGAGGTAAAAGATTAACTGTAGGAATTAGCACAGCATTAACTATTGACGGTTAGTATTTGGTTCTTAGGGCAGCATCCAAATTCCCTTTGTGTTCATCTCTGAGGGTGAACAATCTCACTGAGCTGCTAGTTAAAAGATGAAGAAGTTCTTTTCCTTTTTACATATATGTATCAAGACTCCTAGACAGGTTTCCCTTCATTTTGGCAAGAATCCAAGTGGCTTCATTGGATTTAGGTTACCTCCTTAAAGCCGTGGGTCCCCAGCTCTTGCTGTGAACACTAATCGGTTTTGCTTATCACTACATTAAGAAACCCCAACTGCTAAAATATGCAATAAATATTTTAAGTTGGTGAATTTCACCTCTAATGACTTTTCTGTAAGCAAATGGATTCCTCCTTTTCACAGTGTGCAGGTCTGTTTAATTCAGTGTTTGAATAAATCTGGGTGCATCTTCCTTTTGTAAAGTATAAATAAAAATATGATACTGGACTTACAGTAGCAGATGCTGGATCAGTGTTTCTCAACCTGGTTAGACCCGAGACATCCCTTGGAAAATGCAGGTTTTTATCTTTCGCTTAGTTTTTGACATGGCAGCCCCCTGCCTGACCACCCTTCTCCTGCTCCCCCAGCCCCTTGCAGGGTGGAACTCTGCCAGCCTGCAGATTGCTCTGTGCAAAAGTAGAAAAATCCATGCTTCTCCAATAAAATGAAAAGTCTGCATTTTTCTCAGGTAAAAGGGGAAATCCCCTTTTTTTTATCCACTTTCCCATGGGAAGTGAAAAACCCGGATCCCTGATGTTCAGTCGTTATGTGACATCTTCCTATCAAACTGTATTCCAAAAGTTTTTAGCTCTGTAAAAAGTACATTTAGGGACTTAATGGTATAGAGGTTTTTGTTGTTAACAACTTAATTCATCAGAAAATTTTGAATGGATTGTTCTGAAAGTGATGTCTGCTGGCTACGTTTTGTAAAGTTGCTCCCAAGTGTTTCACTGAAAATTAGTTTTGATTTGTGCTTTGACTTTTTTGGGGATATTAATTGGCATCAGAAGTGATGTTGCCAATATTCATGGGGCACGTGAGTTTGAAGAATGAAAGATTAAATTTTTCAGATTTCCACCTCCTTGTTTCTTTAAAGATGTATTTGTTAATTCAGGTTTCTAGGCACTTAAAGATTCAGAATAGTTCAACTAAAACCCTCATTGGTCTTAAATAACCTAGTTTGAACTATGTTTCTGGCAAATAACTTGGGTCACTTTAAACTACTATGTAGAATCAAACTAATAATTTAATGGCCATCTCATGAATTAGGACCCTTGCCAGTATACTGTATGTCAGCGGTGTGAGTTGCTAAGGAAACAAAGCTCTGTCTTTGAAACACTCCTGGACTTTGCTTTAACTTTAATAAGACTTTGTGTCATATTGAGACACCAGAACCATTTTACTAGATTCTGGCATGTTGTCTGATGAGATGCATCAATGTTAGTAGAAAGTTTAGTAATGGAATTTTTACTCTGATGTTTAATAGCCAACTGCACTGTTTTATACGAGAGTTAAATAACGGTCACTTACTATTGCTTGTTTATCTGCAAAGGGTTTTGATTTATGGAGGGCTTTGTTGTGAGTCAGTGTCTGCAGCCCCACTGGAGTTATTTAAAAAGCATTATTGCTTTAAAGATGCCTTTCCCTTTCCAATTAACTTTTGGAACCAAAATGTTAAGTAAACATTTTTCCTTTTCCGATTATGTGGTAAAATTAGACATTTATGACATCATAAAACACTTTTCTGAAAGGAAGTATGAGTTTTATAGGCAAGAAGGAGTTTCTGAATATGAAAAATGTACCTGAAGTTAAGACTGGTCTGGTACATTTCCTAACTTGTTCTTGTGGACATTATTAAAACTTGTCAAAATTATCAGTAGCAATATATGTTGGTTGTTTACTTGTTTGCTTAAATCATCTGTAGGTTGTTTCCACTGTCTTACTTTTATAGCATAGTTTGGAAGCTGATGGTACAGAATATAGGAAAAAAAGTTTCTGCTTGTTTTCATTTTTACCAACTGCTTTTGGAAAAGAGTTGCCGGACCTAAATGCATAGGCACTGTGATGCTGGGTTTCTTTTTAAAATGTTTGTTACTATTTAGACTCCAGACTGAGTGTATAAAGACAAGAAGGAAAATCAATTTATAAGTTGACAGAAGAGGACTGACCCTTGGTGTATAACAATAAGCTGTTTTAAAAAAAAAAAAAAAAGTATGGTGATTGCACATGAATAGCTTTCTTGTACTAAGTTTGGTTAAGAATGTGAAATAAGTTTTTGAAGAGACTCGAGGATAGCCTTACTGTTTAGGCCAAAGAGAGCAGGCACTAAACAGTGTAGAGTAGGTGACAGTCCTTCGCTCTCATGGAACTGCGGTATGTGGCTTGGGTGTGGGGCGGGAGGGTTGGGGGGAAGTGTGTGCGGTGGTCAGGGGTTTTTTTGTTGTTGTTGCAAACCAGAGACCAAAAACAGTTTCAAAATGACTTGTATTCTGCCCTCTGGATTATGAAACAATGGCTCGATACAGGAAATGGGTATTACTAGCTGAAACATGGGTATGAACATGTGTACATTTGCTCTTGCAAGATTCTTATTCCACTGTGCATTTTGACATTCTTCAGTAAAATGCACGAGTAGAGGAGGATACTGCTGTGTTTAATTGGAGTTTGGGTATTCATGGAACCTTATAGTGACCTTTGGCCGGGGGGTAAATTATATCTTTTAACAGTCAATACTTTAAATATCGCCGCTTTTCAATAAGCTCATATAATAGCACTATCAACTTGAAAGAAGGCAGTTAAATTAAGTTTTCTCTAAATTGATTATATAACAGTCCTTCCCCTCAGATCTTTGAAAAAATTTGGCTAGATTGCTCCTTAGAAACTTAAGTGCAATTTATTAGTGGAGGGTTTCCTTTATATTTACTCACTTTCTTTTAACTACCAGCCGCTTTTATAGGTAAACTGTATAATGCCCCATGAGTTTAAAAACAGTCTGAAAACAAATTGTTATTTGATGGTTAATCTTTTTCACAAATAGTAAAAATGCCCATGAAAATCCTGCCTCAGGTGCTTGTACTTTGGCATCAGATTCTTTCCTTGCCAGTGAAAATGTTTTTGGCAGAACATTGTTGGCAGCTCAGTTGGCTGCTGTTTCTGCTGTTAGTTTGGAAAGTGTGGGGGAATTGTTTGCATCTGTTTAAAGACTCTGGGAGGCTGCAGATTTACTGAGATATGGCATGATTACTATCAAAGAAGATGCATGTTTCAGTAAAACTTGTTTTCACTTTAGAGGTTAACATTTGTATAGCTTGTGTTTATAATAATAACAGTTGAGAGAACAGATCTCCATTAAAGGTTCAACACCCTTTCCATTTCAGTTAATAGCTGAGAGTGTGCAGAAACATTTGAGATCCTCAACTTTTCCAGCAAAGTCAAGGGGAGATAACAGCTGATCTTTTCTACTTTCAAAGTAAAAAGAAACAGGAATTTCCCTATCCCCCCTTTTTTAAAGAGAAGCCACGCCTCCATGCCTTCAGTAAAGAGTTCAGACATGTGGGCTTTTGTTTGTTTTCTTGTGTTAATTTTGGAGTACTTTCTCAAGAGAAACATCATATCTAGACTTCATTTCAAAGACTAACTAGAGGTCTTTTTAATTTTGTGTTGTGTTCCAGACAAACGTCTAACTTTACAGCAGTAGCAGACTAAAGCAATTTTAATGCTGTGCCTGTGTCCTGCATTCAGGAATAAACGTGCATCTCTTTTATTTTATAATTTAGCAAAGAGATCCGCTTTTGTTTTGCTTTTTTGTTTTGTTTTGAGACAGGAAGGAAGGAGAAACAAATACATATAGGAAGTTGTGCCCAAGCAATTGAGGTTAATTGGTAGGATAGCAACTTTCAGATTTGTTTCTTGCAGGATATCAACAGTAGTCTGTATATTGTCTTGGAGTAAGAAATGGCTGATCACTGGAAAATTCTATCTGGCATTTCACAATATCCTGATACTTTAGTCACCATTTCAAATTGCTAAGCATAAAGAGGATGAAATACCAAACAGACCTGAGCCCATAGAAAGTTCTAACTTTTTCTAATATTCTTGTTAATCAGGGTCCAATGAAATGAGCTAACTTTGGAAGAAAAAAACCCTTTTGACTATTCAGATTTCTTCATTAATCTGCTTTGATAAGGAGCTCTACTTGATCAGCTCTTTAGACTGTAGTGATTTGTTTTGGAATTAAATATCTAATTGCAAATGATGAAATCTTAGTGAACTGAATTTCAGCCATACTTAATAGCTGCCGAAACCAGTGATTGTCAGTTTTTAAGAAAATGTGGTGTCAGTTCTTCAGCTTTTGGTTCTAGGTTTCTCTTGGTACACTAAAGAGGATTTTTTTTTTCTTAAGTGAAGCTATTTATGTAGCTCTGGCTCAGGGTTGCAATTTGAATCCTGTTTATAAAGAGTTGCTGAGCAAGTCAGAGATTGCATGTCAACTTTAATTGATTCCTGCACCCTGCAGTCCTACTGGAGTAGGAGCAGACCCTCTGCTGAGTGCAGTTGTGTCCTTTGTAAATGTCTTTAATTTCTTACTCTGTTAAAGTAAAGGAGGGAGGATTTTAAAGCTTCTAAACGCAAGCTAGCAACTTACATATTGGATAGTTAAAGGTGTCATAAATGTTGGCATTTGGTAAATAACTGCAGGACTTCTTGCCAATTAAATTTGCCTTTGAAATAGAAACTGTTAAAATAATATTCATGATGTATTATTCCCACAAGATGGCATTCAGAATGGTTTAGAAAGGATACAAAAGTGAGAATTGATATTCAGTTCTTGAGCCACAACTGATTTGCCTGTGGCCTTGCACTTTTTTTTTTTTTTTTTAAGAAAAATAAATTAACATTATTGCAGTATTTTGTATGGGCTTACTTGATACATGATCCAAATTACTAGCTTTTCTTTGCTTTATCCTTAACATGAAGTTACGGGGAGAAGGTGGCTTCTTGTATTTTTAAGCTTTGAAGCCATTTTTGTGATTTGAGGGAAATAGATCCAGTTTCTCATTCATTTTTCCCATTTGTCTTTATTTTCCCATTTTATTTACTGCTTGGTTCAGTTGTTTGGCTATCTGTAATTGTAGAAACTAATGATAAATTCTTTTTTGTGAAGTATTATGTGATTTGATAGTTAGACTGTTGTGTGAATGCTTTTTAGTGTGTTTATGCTATAATAGTACCCAAAGACTCTGATCCATTTTGCTAGGAGCAGAACAAAATGAATGTATTAAAATGTATTTTGTGAACAGTACCTTACACTGAGCTCAGTCTGAAAAGCAGTATATTTTCTTGAATCTTTGCTCTCAAGATATCTATCTATTTTCCTCGTGCTCTGACTCACAGTTGAGAAGAGCTGGGAATGCAGTTTCATTGTCTTCGTACTGGAGCTGGTAGAGAAAGTATGTGAATCTTGGAGGCACGCTGGAAAGCTGAACTATTCACATTGCCTTCATCTGGAGAGGGTGGACTGTGATTTCATGTTTCCTTTTTACACGGCTTAAAATAATCTCTAGGTACAAATATGTTAGAAGTATATGTTACAAGAGATAAAGTGAATGAAGTAACATAAAGGCACAGAACTAAGCAGAAAGCCTGTTGACATGACCATTCATGTAACAATGAAGCAGAGTTGAGAAATAGGACCAATGAGGATAGCTGAGGAGGAAGGACTAGTGAAAAGTAGTGCTTATAAAACCTATTGTTCTTAACCTATGTCCTTTCCATCACTTCCAGAATGTAACATCTGTTCAAATCTGTTAAATGAGCTTGTGTGCAGCATCTCCCAATAGATGCACTATTCCTTATGTGCTTGGCATGCACGCTTTTAAGACCTGTCAGTTGCTTTCATACTTGAATAGGAACTTTCTTTTGAAGTTGCTTATAGGCATCTAGAGTTTTTGGAGGTCTTCATAGTACCTGCCTGAAAAAGTTCTAGGTCATGTCTGAAAGTATTTAGACAAAAAAAAAAAAAAGATGACATATGTGCTTGTGGGTATTGTAAAAGCAAATAATTTGTAAGAAAGACCATTCATTTTAAAATAAAATATAATATATTACAGTATGGTGTGTTAGAAATATATATGTACCAGGCTGGAAGGGTGATGGATGCAGTGGTGCAGCTGCACCTTTCCTTCCCTTCTTGCTTTCTGCTGTACCCATACTTTAAAACCAATTGCCTAGGAGGGGCAGCAGCATTTCCATTCAGGCAGTGCAGGCAGTCAGTTAGTTAATTTCATGGCTCATTGTAATCTCCCCGCTTCCTGCTAATCTTTCTTCACCCCACAGATGATAATGACACTTTACTTTTTAATGGTCTTGGTTTCATTAATTAAGCTATCCTTTCTTTTGCAGTTTTTCTGTCTGTTGGCTGCCCTGGTAATCGCTCTTCTATTTTATAGCTCTTCGAATTGTTTTTATTTCTAGCTAGAAACCCTAATTCAGATATATGGTAACATGAACTCGGGTGTGGCTGAGGGATCCTGTTTTTTCTCCATTTCAAAATCCAAAATTCTATGATTAAAACCCCCCAAATCTGTGTTTTCACATGTATATTTACAATTTTTACATATATATATTTACAGTGACAATATTTAAAATTTTAAAGCAATTTGGAAGCCTACCAGTGCCTCAATCATTATAATAAAATAAAGTCTAAATACGTATATATTTTGGCATTTGATTTTGGGTTTTTTCATAGAAAATCAGAGCTCCTCCTGCCCCTTTCGCTCACTAGGACCTGGGTCCAGCTGCAGCTGTTCCCCCGCCTTGCTGCTTTGTGGTGCCGAGCAGCCCTGATACAGTGGTGTCCCTGACTTCCAAGCCAGATCCCCCAGCCCTGCTGGTGCCCCTCACTTCCAGCCCGCAGCTCCCTGTCCCCACCAGTGCCCCTCTCTCCCAATAGCCTCCCACGTTCCCAGCCTTGGTGGTGCCCCTCACTCCCAACCCGCTGCCGTCAGGCCCCAGCACCCCCAGCGTTTGGGGCAGGGTAGGGGTGCCTTACCATAGGCAACATGGGGCAGGGTGGATGGTGGGGGGGACGGGACACATGCCCCCCCCCCTCCCCGCCCCGGCCACTTCCCAGATTTGCGCACTCACAGCATGCACCTTTGGTCACCAAAGAGAGTTTTGTCCAAGACACAACAGACTTTTTATGAAAACTTAAAAACATAGACCATCTTCCCAGCAATACCCTCCTAGCCACCATGGATGATACCAGCTAATATACCAACATCCCACACTAGCATGGCATCCAAGTCTGCCTTAGATATCTACAAGAGCAAGATTACAACTCGGAGTATAGATCTAAAGTGATTACTGAATTTATACACTTCATCCTCGCACACCACAACCTAACTTTCAATAACCAACACTTCCTCCAGACCGTGGGTACAGCTGTGGGCACCAAAATGGCCCCACAGTATGCCAACCTTTTGATGGGCAACCTGGAAGAAGAATTCCTCAAGAACTGCACCATCAAACCCATGCTATGCTTAAAATGCATAGATGACATCTTTATCTTTGGACTGAAAACCTGCAATCTTTGATTGATTTCCATCACAAATTCAATAACTAGCACCCATCAGACTGTCTCTTGAATACTCCAGCACCAACATTTCCTTTTTAAATGCTATGATTAATATCCACAATGGTAAAATTCAAACCACCATGTACAAGAAACCCATGGACCAACATATGTATCTACACAGAGCCAGCAATCACCCTAAACACACCAAGAAAGTTGTAATATACAGCCAAGCCCTCCAATACCACCGAATTCGCACTGAGGAGAATACCTGGTATTGTCACCTTACAAATCTCACAAGGGCTCTCACCCAACAAGGACACTCTAGAGAGATAGATAGTACTTTTGAAAGAGCCACCCGGATACAATGTGAAAAATTGCAATATACAACAAAATTCCCCAAGAATCACACCATTAGTTATGGCATCATTCCTCCCTGGAACCTATTTGGAAAATCCTCCAACACAACGCATACTGGAAGAAGACCGAGCTCTTAAAGAGATCTTTCCAGAACCACTCATCCTAGCCTTTAAACAAGCACTGAAGTTCACCAACCTCATCACCAGAAGCAAACTTCCCATAAAGCACACCAAATGGATCCAGACCATGCCAAGACAAAAAATGTAAAACCTGTCAACACATCTCTACTGCTCCCACTATAACTACACCCACAATGGAACCTCCAGCATTCCTGGATCTTATACCTGCATCTCCAGAAATGTAATGCATCTCATCCAGTGCACTAAATGCCCTCATGGAAAATATGTAGGAGAAGCCACACAACAGCTGCATACCAGAATCAACATGCACCAAAAACCTATCGAAGACAAACATACCCAGTTACCTGTGGGGGCACTTTTCTCACAAGACAGCCACTCTCCATTCTCTCCGTTATAATCCTCAAAGGAAATTTACAAAACGCCTTTCGTAGAGCCTACGGACTTCACTTCGTAAGTCTACTAGATGCAAAAAATCATGGACCAAATATGGACATTGGATTTATGGCACATTATAACCTCCCTGCCATCTGATAGCCCCAGGTAACCTCTCTACATTTTACCAACTACATTTTATCACCTTTATCACCTTCTCCCCGTTCCACCCCCCCC
>NW_017729032.1:28687581-28693957 GCF_001723915.1 Gavialis gangeticus
GAAAGCTGGCTGGATCATCAGGCTCAACAGGTAGTAGTCAATGGCTCAGTGTCTAGATAGCAGCCGGTATCAAGTGGAGTGCCCTAGGGATGGATCCTGGGGCTGGTTTTGTCCAATACCTCCGTTAACCATCAGGAAGATGGATTGGTGCATGCTCTAAGCAAATTTGTGGATGACACAAAGCTGTGGGGTATAGTAGATAAGATGGAGGATAGGGCTAATATTCAGAGTGACCTAGACAAATTGGAGGATTGGGCCAAAAGAAATCTCATGAGGTTTAATAAGGACAAGTACAGAGTCCTGCACTAAGGACAGAACAATCCCATGCACCAGTACAGGCTGGGGGCTGACTGGCTGGGCAGCAGCTCTCCAAAAAAGGACCGGGGTGTTGCAGTGGACAATAAGATGGACATCAGTCAACAGTGTGCCCTTGTTGCTAAGAAGGCTAATGGCATACTGGGCTGCATGAGTAGGACCATTGCCAGCAGATTGAGAGAAGTGGTGATTCCCTTCTGTTCTGCACTGGTGAGGCCACATTTGGTGTTCAGTTTTGCGCCCCTCACTACAGAAAGGAAGTGGGCAAGTGGGAGATTGTCCAGTGGAGGGCAACAAAAATGGTTTGGGTGCTGGGGCATATGACTTCTGAGGAAAGGCTGAGGGAATTGGGCTAAGTCTGCAGAAAAGATTGAAGGGGTAGGGGGATATGATTGCAGCTTTTAACTACCTGAAGTGTAATTCCAAAGACGATGGTGCTAAATTGTTCTCCGTGGCGGCAGCTGACAAAACAAGGAGTAATGGTCTCAAGTTGCAGCAAAGGGAAGTTTAGGTTGGATGTTAGGAAAAACTTTCCACTAGGAGGGTAATGAAGCACTGGAACTGGTTGCCTAGAGAGGTGGTGGAGTGTTCATCCTTGGAGGCTTTTAAGACCCGGCTTAACAAACCGCTGGGATGATCTAGTTGAGGCGGGTCCTGCTTTGAGCAGGGGGTTGGACTAGATGACCTCCTGAGGTCCCTTCCAACCCTAATTTTCCATGATTCTAACTAATGACTGCAGGACTAATAAAATTACCTTCTGACTATTTTTGTCTAGTAGTTGTGTGTCTTTAACTTAATAAGTAATCTAACAAATTAGTGCATGTTCCAATAAAGTTGTTTCATTTTGATTTTAAACTGAATAATATAGCGCTAGGCCCCTAGTGCATGGGTAAATCTTTTGGTTTTCTTTAACTGCAGGAATATTTATTCTGTAATATGTGAAGATGCACCACATCTTCTGTGCCCTCCTTTTCACAATTTTAGATATGCCCACAGATATGGACTTTTTAATAGAACAACCCATACACAAGTATGAAAGCATACTATTTATTAGAGGGAGCTCAGTTTTTCATATATTCGGCTCTATTAAGTTGCTGCTTGAAAGAACTTGTTCTTGTATTTTTTGAGTTAACCACCTTATCAAATTCAGGCAAAATTCCTTCAGTGACTTTTTTTCTGCAAGAGTGAATATTTTTGGTTAAGATATTCTTTCTTCAGAATTTCCATCTAAAGGTCATCATTGTTGGCTGAACTGTGCAGATCAGGTTCTAAACTTCAAAGTCACTGAAAATTTTATCTAAGACCTAATTTTAAAGAACAAAAATTTGAGTGAGTGAGAACCTGGTTGTTAGATGCATCAGTTTAGCCTGCATGTTTGCTCTTAATGTATGCTGTGTGAAGTTAATTTTTAAATGGTTGCTTGTCTACAAATATTAGATACTAAAGAACTTCTGCTATATGCCTCTCCTTTCTTTTATATGTAAAAATATACTAAATGCAATACGTTTCTGACAGACTGTTGAGACATCAGCATTTTAAAATAAGTCAAGAAGCTGAAAAGCAAGCAGCAAAGCTGTTATGATTATGTTGTCTTACAGCATTGTTTTGAAGTGTGTATCATAACATACAATATAAATACAATAGGGTGAGATGTGATGACATAATGTGTAAACGCTTACATTTTCTAGTTCTTACTTTGATTTGCATATTTTATTCAGAGTTTTCTTTTTTTAATTTAATATAAATTTAAGAGGATTTATATATACCCATCAAGAGAAGAGAAGGGTAATGCATCTTGTTTTCCTTTTAGCTTCCTTAGAAGTTGTAATAGGTTGCAGAATGCCTTGGTAATAGCTCTGCTAAACATTTAGAAGTATTTGTGTTAAAAATAAAATCAAGGTACTTGCCAGTAGTTAATGATAAAACCTTATTTGAAGGATATGTACTTTCAATACAGGGCCTTTTTCAGAGCCTGTTGAAACTAGTAAGGCTAACTGTTGCCTTCAGTACACTTTGGATTGTAAGGCTTATAAATGCCAAATTGTGATTCTTTTAAATATTTATTATAGTATCAGATGAAAATTAGATTATATGGAGCGCAGTATCTTGACTATAGGTAAAATAATAATTTTTCACGTCCAAAGCGCAGTGACGTCTTCAGAAAAGTGGACTGATTATTATTAATTCCCCATTAAAGTCATGACTAAACCTGTTACCCTATTTAAAAGCTGCTGTACATGCCACACCCCAGAATGTATGACCACCCTTAAACAGTCATTAACTTAGAATATGGTACTTGTTTCTAACCAACCCAATGGAATACTGACTTTTTCCTGACATTTTGAAGGAAGAAAGAATCTCCTCCTGTCAGTCACTTGAATTGGAATTGTTCATTTTAAGCAGTATCCTTTATGCCCATAATGTAGAGATTTTGAACTTTAACTATTTAAATATTAAAATGATTACATTTACTGTATATCATGTACACTGGTTAGTATTTCTAGCTTAGGTAATCAATATGCAAGCTTTTCTAGTCTACTTCTTACTTACTGGAACTTGCTTGCTAGATATACAGCTGTTTAGCCAAGAAATGTATTTTACAGAGTCATTTTCAGAATGAACAAAATGAGTTAGTGGTACTGCCATGCGGCAGTAGCTGTGCATGGGCTCATATAATGTTTTATCAATTGCCTGGGGTTCACTTGCAGGCTGTTTGCTTTCATATCCATGCTTATGAATTAATGTGCAAGAAGACTTCTGCCTGTGCTGTGTTTCTACAGTACAGAAAATTTTCACCAGGGTTTTTTCAGCACATCCTTTTCCAAAGAAGTAGGCTGATTAGAACCACAAAAAATGTATTTAATACCTCTTGCGAGCTGTGGGGCTTTTGCTTGTTTTTAAACTCTCATCATCCTAAAGGCTAGGGACAGACATTCAAAAAGCCTGAGCCTGAATTGATCCCATCTTTGCAAGTTAGTTGAACCTGCAAAGCTTGAACCGATTTAGAGGTGGATAGACATTCCCTTTTCACTCTAGAAATGCAGGCGTATGCCTGCAGTGGCTCAAGCTAAAAGCCGGGAGATGCTAAAGCAGCCTTCCCTTCCCTTCCACACAGCTGAGCTGAGTGGGGGATGGCCAGGCCCCAGTAGGACGCTCTTATTATTCCCACTCCCCTCCTGAGCTACCCAGCAGGGAATGTTCATCACCCCTAACTCAGTGTTTATCAATCCATTAAGAAAACAAAAGCCTCTCCCCAAGCTCTTCCTAAACATCTTTTCTGAGGAAGGACATTAAGCTACCTGTTGATTAGCTCCAAAAAGCCTGTCTGCCTTTGTCATCTGCCATAGTACAGACTGTAGCAAGCATGTGGTCTGCTAGCTAATGCTGAGGTGTCACAGGGGGAGTAATCTTTGCTTAGCAGAAAGAAGCCAGCAGACCCTGCTGTGCCTGAAAGTCTCTGCCGGAGCTACAGCCAGGGAGCGGAGGGGAGGGGCCAGCCCTGCTGTGCAGCAGAGAGCCCCACCCAGCCCAGACAGGATGCTGGGAGTGTCTGGTTTAGCTTAAACCAGCAAGGGGCCTGGGACAGACATTGCATAAACTGGTTTGAGCCAAATCAGTTAAGTCTGATACTACATTCAACCAGGTTCATCTCAAACCAGTTTCAGCCATTTTCAAACTGGTTAATGTGCACTGAACATCTGTTCTGTTACAGGTTTAAACCAGCTTCTGATCACTTAAACCGGTTTATGTGTAAAGTCTGTCCCTAACCAAACTTATGTTTGGAAGTAGACTGAAATAGCAGTCCTAGCAGACTGATTACCTGAGAATTGGTAGTAAGACTCTCCACACACATCCAGATACCAACCCTGACTTGCATTTTAGTTTCTAGACATCTAAGTTGATTTAGTGCCCCAAGAACCCAGGAGAGATCCTGTTGGGAAGTAGCCCACAAGACACTATTTGTGACACAGATAGTGTCTTGTGGGCCCCCCAGTCCGCCCTGTACTGTTGACGCTGCCGATGGCAGCAGCAGCTTCTTCGGGTCCGGGATCGGAGCAGGGGCAGGGCCCCGCATGGGCTGATTTGCTCTGGGCCCTGCACCCTGCTCGGGTTGTCTCTGACTGTGAATCTCACTTGTTTGCTCACTCTCTCTGGCCCCCTCTATGTGTTGCATCTGTTGTGCAATTACCTTGTTAATTGAGCAGTAAATTTAGACTGCTATATATACAAATTTAATTATCGTGACTTAAAAAGGTCCAACAAACTATAAAGTTATTGCTTGAAAATATGTAATAACTTTATACCTGGTTTCTATCCAACTTTAATTTGCATGTGTAGGCAGTCTGCAGCTGGCATGTTGTAGTCAGTATGATCTCGTAGCTACAAAGGTGCAGGGGTGCTCCAGGTAGCACCTGGGAGATCTCTTCTGATGCAGTTTCCCAGCCGTGGGGTGCTCTAGGCACCCCTCTTGCTAAAAGACCACAGCAGTGCCCCATGGCTGTGGGGGCTACGAATGATGGAGATTTTGGGCCCAGCTGCCCAAGGGTCACAGCCAGAATCCTGTGCCTGACAGGGCTCTTGGTCCTAGATGCACATGTGACACAGCCAGGACCAAGAGCCCCTCAGGGGTAGGGATTCTTGGTCCTGGCTCCATGTGGTCCCTGCAGCTTTGAGCCCCCTCAGCAAAAGGGGCTGCCAGCTGTGGGGAGCCTGCTTCTTGCCAACATACAAGGGAGCCCAGGATCATGCCCCGGTACACTGGCAATAAGGCTCAGTTGGATCTAATGCACGATCCCACAGTTGCACCTCTTGCCATGTCGCCTGCCATGCCACATGTATGTGATTGTGGATCATGCATTAGATGCAACCGCACCTTTACCTGCACATGTAGAGGGGGCCTCCTCCCCTCCATTCTCATCTGTGTCTGTCTCTGTGTCTCTGTGTGTCTCTCTCGAATCTTGATGCCTTATCTGTCCCTTCTAGATTTGAAAAGCTACTAGAACACATATGCAGCCCCTCAGCCTTCGTTACAGTTTGCATAATTTATTTGACGAAGTAGTCCAGTAATCACTCTCTGACTACTTTTCCATCATTTTTAGGTGGTTAGTGTTGCCTGTTAATTCCTAGTCGCAAGAAATACTGTATTTTAAAGTCAAAGAAATTGTTTGGAAAACTCCCTGATTCCTTGACAGGATGACCTATATAGGTCTATACTTAGCATTCTAGTTAAGGATTCCTGAATTATTAGGGACTATGGGGAACAGGTACACACTGGGATCATGGCTTTTTGTTTCTAATGCTGTGCAAGGGGTTAAGAAGGCATTGTCTTTCTGAGTAACTGCAGGGTCAGTCTGGATGAAGAGCACTTGGGGATAAGTGGTAATGCTGCAAAACTACTTAAGTGTGTTCACTTCATGCCAATTCTGCACTTACTCAGATGCAGTGCTAGGAGTTCTGGCATCCTGTCCCTTGGTTCTTAATACTGTTGTAAGCTATGTTGCTCTGATACCATCTCGGGGAATAACTAGAAAATATATCCATCCTTTTGGGTAATGGGGAAATTGCAGGGAGGCAATGGAGAGGTTATAAATACTTGAATGGGATTAGCCTTTCCAAATAGAAGCAACATTTTGACCATAGGATGGGCCATCTACTCCAGGTATAAACGCTCTACAAAACCAAGTTGTTAAACACTGTGCTTTGTTCAGCACTTTTTGTTGGTCAAAGAAGGTAGGAATGCAAGTCAAGGGCAGAATTACTAGGGCTTGCTCTGTACCAAAAGACCAGTCTTCATAAAATTTTGCTTGTGTGACTGTTGAAAATGTTAAGATTTCTGCAGCTTTAGAAATGACTTGCTGCTTATTAGCAATGCCAGACATTACTGCAAAGATACAGTAGGGTTTTTTTCTCCAAAGATGGTAACCCTTTAAATATTTCCTTGCAGTTTAGATTCTGTTTTTCTTCACCCCTGGCATAGAACAAAGTGGTACGGGTATGTTTTCCTGCTTTAGTTTCTAGCCTTCTCAGTGAGTTGCTGTCATTACCACTTCCTGCTGTTCAA
>NW_017729032.1:28693968-28696637 GCF_001723915.1 Gavialis gangeticus
TCATTACCACTTCCTGCTGTTCAAAAACCACCCTACTGCCGTCACCTACAGGCAAATAAAGGAATGTTATCTCACCCTGTCCTGGACAGCTTCAAGCAGACTTGATGTATGCTTTTGTATTGCTAGCAGTAAATGGTCTTTAGATTGCAGAAGAGGGTTTATATGGCCTTACTGGTGTAACCAGTCAAATTTATGTTGTTGTCAGCCAGATAATCTGCTATACTTTGAGCCACAAAAGTAAACTTTTTAGGGACAGCCAAAATAATTAATAAAAATGAATTGAAAAAAAAAAACGCACTCTGACTCTTTCTTACCCTTTCATTCTGTGCAGTACCTCTCTATGCTCCTTTTCTAATACCTGGCGATTGTTCTCCAGATAACCGTGTTGTGGAGCAAGCTCTTTATGGAGCGTCTTGCTGAAAAGTACAAACTTGGTTGTAAACCTTGAATATGATTTAACTGATGGGACCCTCTTCAGTTTCCCAGCTGATGTACCTTCCCACTCTTGGCCAGGATGGCGACACTTCAGAAGTCAACCTGTCACTATTCAAGGAGCTGGATTCTACAACACTGAAGACAACTGATAAGAACATGTTTTCTACTGGAATACAGTTCTCAAATTGTATTTAATGTTGAGCTACTTGTCTAACACAAAGCAGTGCTTGTTCCTTTTCCTGGAGGCAGTTGCCAATGCATTCTCTTGTGGAGGGCCTTCAATTCAGTGACAACTAAAACTTTTTTTTAATGAAAAGGGTCATTGGCTGGGAGTAAATTAATTGCCAGTGGGTAGGACTGGTAACGGCAAGGGTGGGCTGTTCTTATAGCAATTTAACAAGCATTTGGATTTTTATTTTGGTGAAATGTATATGGTTGTACAGCCCAATATCAATTTCCAAACAGCAAATAAAATAAAGCAGAAAAGTTTTGTTTATAAATCAGCCATTTAAAATAGCTACTAGGGAAATAAAAGAAGCTTCATTGCAGACATTTGTTTTAGAATTGTTTCCTTTAGTAGTTTCTTCCAATCCTACCACCCAGTTAGCAGTGGTGTTTAAAAATATAGATACTGGACATGCGTAAAAAGTATGTAGCACAGAGTAGCTTGGCTATGGCCCCTTGTATGTTTTGTAACTTGTTCCAGGGTAACTTTTAAAACCTCAACAATATTCATAAACTGGATTCACCATGTTATGCAAATAGTGTCTTATTCAAAGCCTGCTGAAGTCAATTGGAGGCTTTTTCATTAAGTTCATTGGGCATTGGATCAGGCACTAAGTATGACAAATGTTTTTTCAGCTAATTTGACTAATTTGCTAGCACAACTATTTTAATACTTAAAATGTGTCCTTTTTGTTTTATAGCTTTTTTTAAATTTATGAAAGGATACATAACACTTACATTCAGGAAGTGGGGAGTGTTGTTTTTTAGACAACACATTCGAAGGAATTGTAGCTTTGATCTTTTTACTGCATATGAGCATTGGATTTTGAGTAGGAGCTTAAAAGCACTGGAAGTAATTTTTAAACCTGGAATGACTCAACTTTTTATTACAGTTGATTTTTAAGGAAAGGATCCAGATGTTCATTTTGGTTTGCTTGTCAGCACCCAATAAAACTGTGAAAAATATGATAGTAACAAGGCAAGATCCTTATTTGTTTACAACTGGAGACTGGCATCTTTGGTATATTCGAGACTCCTGCAAAACTTCCTGTAGTAAGTATTCAGGAGTGGATGGTATTAATACAAAAAGTATTACAAAGCTGAGGTTTTTTAAAAGGAGAAATGGGTTATTGAAAAATGTGCACTTAAATCACTTCCATAGAGTTTAGTTAAATAGTTATTTGGGACAGTTACCTACTTTTAAGTAGCAACATTTTAAAAGAGCAGGATGATCCACCCCACAGTTAGTGTGTGATACAGTATGTTAACTTTGTTGAGTTTGACTTTAGCAAAGTGAAGTAGAGCCAGAACAAGAGTTTGCTTGTTCTGAAAAGGCTATAAAACCCAACTGGAAGTGCAGTTCATGCCTGTAGAAGCGTGATTAAATAATTTATCAGACAGGCAAAAACAAGCAGGGAGAGGACTGCAAGTTTGACTGGTATAACTGCACCTATGCTAGAGTTTTTGCTGCCATTGTTTTGTCAGTGAGGGTTTTCTCATACACTTCAAGTGGTTTCAGTATGGATCCAGCCTTGTACTCCGCTTAATGACCTTTCCCCTTTTCCGTGGGACAGATTTTTAACGCTGTCCAGTAATTCTAAAATTGCAGGGATTGTTCTAGGCATCAGTGGACAGGACTCTGTTGTAAGGTCACAAAACCAGAAGGGATAAACATTTGGGCAGGGGGAATGAGAGCAGGAACCCTGACTTGGGAGATGGGGGATTAAAAATGGCAGTGGAGCAGAGGCATATGGTAGACATAGAGGAGACCCTGCTAGAAGCTTGAGGAAAAATGGCAGGCCCAAAGAGTTTGTGGGTGCATGGAGCAGTGTAGTCCATGACCTGGTTTAGTTGCAGATGTGGGAGTGTAAATTTGTAGTGATGATCACACGGTATAGGACTTCATAGTACTGCATCCTCTGGATCACTTAACTAGCCTTTTTTTTTATTTCTTGTGTTCAATTCAGAGTCAATCTACCTTTTACATAGTGTTCTGTTTTATTTTTTTT
>NW_017729032.1:28696648-28699316 GCF_001723915.1 Gavialis gangeticus
TTTTTTTTCCTGACATAGTGGCAACGCGAAGGGGGTGCACGGGGATGTATGTGCACCCCCTGAAAGTGCTGGTGCAGCCCCTGACAGGTCACGCTCCCTGCTTAGGTGACGGACAGGGGGGCCAGGCGAAAGTACCGGTGTCTCCCCTTGCGAGCGCTGGCCAGGGAGTGGGAACACATGATGAAGTGCCACAGCCACTTCCAGGAGCGCGACAGCCACTTCCCAGTCAGAGAGATTGGCCACAGGGGGACAGCTTCCCTCCCCCAGTTGCTGACCAAGGTGGCATCAGTGGCCCATGCTGACATCGTTTTTCTGGTTAGGAGTGCAAAAAAGTCACATGTCTAAGCCATGTAACTGTTCTGGCAAAATCTCTGGTGTAAATGCTTCTACTGAATTAAATCCCTTTACCAGTGTAGCTTATTCTTTTAGGAGAACTGATTTAAGCATAGGTGACTTTGCTGGTATACGGTGTTTGTAGTCTCTAAACTGGCAGACTCTTCTAAGTAGCATCTTATCTAAAGTCGTAATGTTTTATCTGTTTAAAAAAAAAAAAAAAAGTCAGTGTGTTGCAAACTGTCCGATAGGTAAACTTTTTTTTCCTCATTTTGTTTTCCTTATTTTGTTCACCTCATTGTGCAGCTGTTGTTCTCTCTCAAATACCAAAGTGAAAAAATGAAAATGCGTGTTGCACAACTTCCTCCTCTGATGTATGGCTTGTTCTTCCAGTTGACCTGCTTTATTTAACTGCCATTCTGTATAAAACTAAAGTAAACTTTGGATGCTTTAATTGCCTTTTCTACGGTGTGGTGATACAACAAAGGAGATCATCCCTGTTCTGATTACAGCAAAACCCTCCCTCATTTGTGCGCACACATAGATATGAAACCACTACAGAGACTCTTAGGACAAAGAATCCTGGTTAATCTAGCCTTTTGGAGCTAAAATATTGCCTGTATTGAGGAAATGACCATAATTTTAGCTATGAGACCAAACTAAAACAAATGAGCCTATTTTTTTTAATTCAATTTTATATTAAGGTTTTCAGATATCAAAATGATTGCCATGTACATGAAGGGAAAGACAGGAACTTTAATTTACCATTCTGTACTTATTTCTTTTCAAACTGACGGCCTAACTATCCATGTTATGGTATGGGAATGCTTTTGATGCTAATATCAGCTGTAGAAGGGAAATACCCTGTGCTGCTAAGTTGAAACACAGAAGAATTTAGGTTTGTTTGTTTGGTTTTTTTTTACTGAATAAGTTCATATTCTTTAAGTATGCTCTCTACTAAGTTACTGGTTTGCAATCTCATATTGTTAACAAAAGCCAATTTAGCTTTCCAAAATATTAAATAAAATGTCCTATATGGCATTCCCAGCATTAAATAAAAAAGGCTAGGAATTTAACCAGTTTATTCATAGGCTTACAGCATCTACTTGATGATCCTATTACATTTACAAATTCCTTTTGAGAAACAGGTTTTATTAATATTATGGAGCTCTAAGTAAAAGAAGGAAGAGGTTTTTTTTTCTTTTTAAAGAACGTTTCAGTAATTAAAAGGTCATTGAGCAATTTCTTTAATTTAGAATTATAATAGAGTATTGAGAGGCTGGCCATCAGTTATTGTAACCAAAGCAGCCCTATTAAAGAGAGACTGCTGGACATCTTTATTCCTAGATTGATTAACTTTGGCCTTTTTATTTTAGCAAGCCTCCTATCAGCAGGACATTCCTAGTCAAAGTATTTAATGATATAAGAAAATAATGTTCTAGACTATTGATGTAAAGGTCTGAGTCACAGTAGGTGGAATGTTTAGTTGCAAAAAAAACCCCAAAATCTGATTCCATTATTTTTAGTTAATTACATCATTGAGGTCAGTTTTGTTTTAAGTATTGTTTGCGGTATTTTTATACTCAGTAGCTTCAGTGATAGCAATGCCATGAAAACAGCTATGTCAAATATTGAATTGTGATATTAATTTGAAAAAGTGACTTAATATTGAGAGTTGAATAGTACTTGGTATGATAAATGCATCTGAAAATAATGACAGTATTTAAAGCTAGAAGAAACCATGGTCTAGTTTGAGAGAGGACATCACTCACTTATTAATTACAGTTTGTTTATGCCATGTTCAACCTTTATTTACACATTTTTGAGTCTTTTCCACCCACTCCATCCATAGTTTTTATAATCTGTAGTATGATGATGGCTCACTTAGAATGAAGGGCACTGTTTTGAGATTATATTTTTTTTCTTTTTTAGAGATGATAAAGTATTAGATATAACTTTTAGACGTTTGTCAGGAATATACCAGTATATTGAAGTTGCTGCCTGTGTTAATACTACATGTAGTCAGAAAGCAAGCACTTTGTAAACTTTTCTTCTTCAAAATTTGATGAAAAATATTAATACAGTATTTTTAGTCTACTTTTATAAGTATTGTAGCTTGAAACTAAATATCCATCAGTTTTTTTTATAACTGTAAGGGAGTAAGAATCAATATATATTTTGATGAATGAAAGGGTGAAGTTGCACATTTACACTTGGACCATGCCTGGGGCACTTTAAACATGAGCATCCACATTGTAAAACTCATTTATTCATGGTAAGTGCCCTCTGAGTATCTCAAAATTACACCATTTCAGGTGAGGGTAAACTCTGGGTC
>NW_017729032.1:28699386-28704991 GCF_001723915.1 Gavialis gangeticus
TTCAGGTGAGGGTAAACTCTGGGTCGTACTACCTAGCTTGTGTTAGGGTAACTTCAGTCTGCTCTGCAGAGAGAAAAATGAACAATTTGCAGTCTTCCAGCATCCCAGCATGCACTACTCCTAGCCCCTCACCTCTACCCAGACCAGGAACAGAGCCTGCCTAGCCACACCACTGCTTGCTGCCTTCTAGTGACAAGTCAAAGTTGTTCAGGCAAGAAATGCTATTAACCATTAGGGACCTAAGTTGCACATAAAGTGGTATAAGTGATTGGATACCAGTCCAGATCTGTAACATAAAAGTTCAGTGCACATAAACTGCTTTCAAAATGCCCGAAACCGGTTTAAGATGCACCTGGATGGGTATAGCGTCAGACTTATTGATTTAAGTGAAATCAGTTTATTGAACTCTAGTCCCAGATCCCTTCCAGATTCAAATTAATTCACAGTCTTGCAGCATCCCAGGATGCTTTGCACCTTCCCCACAAACCCCGCTCCCCACCCCTGTAGGATAGGTGGGCTAGGCTTGGCTCAAGCTGTCTGCTGCAGCCAAGCAGGGGAGGCGTGCTCTAGTGTCCTCGGCTTCTGGCCCAAGTCATTGCAGGCATGTGACTGCATTTCCGGAATCAAAATGGATGTCTGTTCACTAGCTTATCAGTTCAGTCTGCGCAGCTTAGACTAACCTGTGAAGATTGAATCAGTTCAGCCTTGGGCTTTTTGACTCCCTGTACTTAGCGCTAACATGCAGCTGTTCACAGCACATTCTAACTTCAGCACAGTTTAACAATTCACAGATTTAGTGTGGTCTTAGTGCAACTTCACCCAAATAAAACAAATGGAATTTGATTTACTTCACAGGCTTGTTTATGTTTTTTATTTTGGGCGGGGGGAAGTGAAGGGAGGCAGTGAGTTGAATTTGGGATCTGTCTGCTTTTGACAGACTTTCATAAATATTTTATTCCCATGCAATTATTTAATTAACTTTACATTTTTTAATAAATCTTCCTTATTTTATGGCATCTTCAGTATTACCTGTGTGTTTTTGTGTAACTTAAGTTTTCAAAAAGGCTTGTGCGGAAGGAAGGTGAATAAAGATGCAGCTTTATTTTAGCGCAGTCCTTTAAACACTGGTAACAAGAACAGGAGCTCAGCACCCCCTGGTACCCAGTCAGTACTGAAATTTTAAATGAAGTTTATTTACAAAAAAAAACAACAAAAAAAGGATGGTGGCCTAACAGTGTGTTAGCTCTTTGGAGGGCAAAAGGGAAGTTTTCTGCTGATACGAGATCTAAGCATGTTTGGAAGCAACTTCAATTTAAAATACGCTTTTCAGATGGTGTTCTTCCACCTGACAGACGTTCAATACTATTATTTGTTTCTCTGCTTGTGGAAGGGAGCTGAGAAAAAGGAACAATCAAAAAAGGCATGTGTGAACAATGTTGTGTTAGACACAACAGCTTATAACTACTTTTTAAGAGTTCTTGAAGGTTAGATTTGGGTCATTTCTAGGAAGACAAGTGGTATTGATATGAGAATAAGTGGAGTTTGGAACAACATATATGACAGAAATTGTTATAAAATATAATGCTGTCTTAGGATATTCTCAACAGAAGCATTAATTAAAAGCAGCATTACCTTGGCCAGACATGAAGAGCAAGATACGTTTTTATAACATAAATGTAATTGCTGTCTTGACAAAGTATGCTTAAACCCTGTGGCAATAATAGAGCAGTTCTTCCATATGTGCTTGGCATTTAAGAGCCCATGTTATGTTATATTCTAGTGATGTAGTAGAATGGTTCATGGAAACTTCATCTTTTTTAGAATTCAGCATCTTACGTAGGTGTTGGTAGTGGAAGGGGAAAGACCAGAATCTCTTTCCTATTTAGCAAATAGTCCCGCCCCCCACAACCGAAGAACGTAATTTGACGTGTGATTAAAGAGAAAATGTTTTCACAAAGCCTTGTTCCTAAAGCTCTGTGACTTAACTCTGCTACCCAGCTGGTGGGAAGAAAGAAGCACATGGAGGAGAGAGATTCATTCTGGTCATCATAGATAACCGTTTTGATCAGAACATTAGATGCGACTTTCTTAACATGCAATTTAGCAGTGAAACTATGCAAAGTACACTTCTAGTAACACTACCTGTCTTGAATATGTTTACTTTGAAATACCAGCATTATAAATGGTCATTAGCACATCAGGAGGGAAAGATGAGTTTTGCTGCCACATACAAGGATATACCATAGGAACCAGCAGTACAAATGTTAGCTCAGGGACAAAAATCTACATTATTTTAACTCTCCAAAGTAATGAAGGATGAAGCGTCATCAGAAGTGTATTTGGTTCCAGTGAAATAGTTCGTATGAACCTGTATGTTCGCCTCCAAATTCAGCTGGGAAGCACTGAGAGATTAGAATGAAATGTATACCCTTCCTCCAAACAAGAGTGGGTGTACAAAAGAAAAACTCTAGCTTTCAGTAATTATCTCCATACAGTTCATATAATGGATGTGTGGATGCTGTAAAATATTCCATTTGGGTTCTTGATTATTTTATTGATTTTCTTTTTTTTTTTTCCAGCACGCAAACAGGTTTTGTTCGGTATTGTATTATCTTAAAGAAATCTTTAAAAAAAAATCTTATTTTAATGTTGGTAAGTGCATAAATATCACTCCTGTTAATGAATAATGGTGAAACATTGCTATATCTAGGTAGCTATCTAGATGGATATCTGCAGATGTAGATTTCAAGAAGTTCTGCCCATGCTGTGAAGCTCAAAATAAACTTTTGTTTGCTGAATTAAAATTATATTTTATTGCCACTTTCTGAATTTTTTTTAAACGAATTGGGTATTTTCCTCCTTGCTACAATGTTAAAAATGGTACAAATAGATGATGATCGCTCCAATCCAATTCAGTTCCAAATCTCAATCTCTTTATTGATTTTTAGAAAAAGTCAGTAAATAGCTATACATATCACATTTTTTCATCCATATCATGTCATTGTAGTGGTCAACGTTGAACTTGATGTTAACAGTTCCAAAAATAGATGAGTAGAAATGTACAGACAAAGCATACGTTGGTGTGTTAAAAACTGTGTAGCTTGTAGAAAGATTAGACTTAACAATGCAGCATTGTCTATTGAGTCAATTAAGCATGTAGGCTTAGCTAGCCTGGGAACAAGTCCTAGCATGTGACATTATAAATAACACTTGCACCACAAACATGGGCTTTATAAGTGGTCCGTAAATCTGGTTTTAAAACCAGCTCTGCCCTCACAGTATTCTGAATTTTAAGTTTGTTCCAGCCCTGATAGCACTACCCCAAATAGTTACTCACCAGGTAACATATTTACCCAAATGCAAAATGACCCTGAATGCAAGACAACTCCCCAGTGATTAGATTCTACACAGGAAACATTTATAGATATTTGTTATAATTTTCCATGTATGGAATCTGATTATTCAAGGGTCATCTTAAATTTCTCCCATCCACCCCATTACTGCAGGTGGGGGGAGGAGTGATGAGGAAGGCAGTAAGGGGGCATGTGGTGGGGCACGTGGGGAGAGGGGCAGTAGTTGGGCAGGTGATGAGAGAGGCAGGCAGCTTTTCTCTTTGCTGCCCTTGTCCCTCCACCACTTACCCCTCATTATGTATGCTTCCCCCTCTCCCCTGCAGCCTCAGGTTGTCCCTTGTTCCCCCATCCTCTCCTTTCGACACTGCTTCTGCCACCCACAGCCTCAGGTCCATGCCCCATCTTCGATCTCTCCCCCCATGCCTGCTGCTTCACCCTCCCCCCCCGCCTTTACTTCTACCCTACGCTGGCAGGCTCTGTCCCTGCTGCAGACTGGGGCATGGAGCATGGCTCCAGCCCGGTCCCATAGCAGTGGCAAGGAGTCAGCACTCCCAGACTAGCCCCATAGCCGCAGCACCCACCGTAGTGGGGGGGATGGACTTCTGGAGCTGGGGAGCCCTGTGCACTGGGGCAGGAGTGCACAGGGCTAAAGCTTCCTCCTGGTACTGCACAGCAAGAGCAGGAGGAGGAGCTGCCCTGGAGGCAAGGGGAGCAGAGCAACATACAGGCAGCTGCAGCCACACTGAGCAGCCCAGCCAGGCTCTGTGCGCACTGGCTGGGGCCGGGCTGGCAGGAATGGGATGGAGCACAGCATGGGCAGCTCTGGGTGGTAGCAGCCAGGGCTTGGCCCCATGCAGAGCACCCTAGAAGTAGTTGTGGACTGCACCACCTGGGTAAGCTCTGTGGTATGTGCCCCCAGCCCCCTCCCTTCACCCACAACAGCTCCCAGGACCTAGCGCCCAGCACCCTCCCTCCCATTGCACATATATGCCCCCCCACAGGGAAGAAGCTGCCCTGCGACCCTGCCCTGTTATTCCAGCCTTGCCCGCCTGTCTAGCTCTTGAACATCACTCCCCGAATGGGTGGAAGGCAGCCAGGAGCTGGGGCCACAGCCCTGTGCACTTGAGCAGGAGCCGCCTGGCAGAAGCTTCCTCCTGACCCAAAGCAGCTCAGCAGATGGAGGAGTCCCTACTGCAGGCAAGGGGAGCAGTGCAGCACCCAGGCAGCTGCCACCACACCAGAAGCAGCCCTGTCAGAAGCTGTGCATGTTGGCTGGGGCCAGGGCAGCAGGCATAGGTTTAGCTGCAGGCTGATCAAATCAGTTGGCAGGCACCCCATGCAGGCTGGATCCAATCAGTTGGCAGGTTGGAATATGGCCTGCGGCCTGTATTTTGCCCACTCCTAACGTATATGTTTTTTCCTAAATAATCACTCAAGGTAAAAAATGATAATAAAGTAGCATTGCTTGTTTAGATTTTCCCGTTTAACCTTGTCTCATCCCCTTTCCCAAACTTCAGACGAAATCCAGTAGGGTTTTCTGAATTAAAACATTTGGACCCCTTTTTTAAAAGAAATAAAACTTCCATGATTATGTATAGCGTGTAATTAGTACCAGGTATACATTCTCCAGTCTCCCTGCTAATTGTATTACAGAAAACAGCCAATGCAAACAGATGACATTGAGTTTTGCATCAGAGTTGTCCCCCCCCAATAGTGTTTAACTGTTTTTAAAAAACTTTAATTGATAAATTAGAATTTCAGATCTTCCTACTACAGATGCAAGTACAAGTCCAAACATCTAGAATGTGTTTTAGAAAGATTAATTCCACCATTCTTGGCAATTGGGTTACACACACCTGAAGGCATGATTTCCTGTGTAGAAAACAAAGACCTGGCAGTCTGCAATGTATGTTGGTGCTGAAAATATTTGACAGCTGAATTAGTGAGTTCTGTTTTTAAAATGTTTGTAGTAAATCCAACTAAATAGCATTGGTATGATGCTTCAGGTCTAATATAAATAGAGAGTCTCCAGTTAGCTAAGTCAACACAATTGCTGTTTTAATTGTAGCAAGTTCATAATAGTGTAATTGACAAAAGCAACTTTTAGAGAACTTATACAGTGGCATAATTCAATAATTATTTTACATATATTAGTCATTATTAGTATTCCACATTTTTGTTTTTACTGATTTTTTTTTTTTTTTTTTTTCCCTGATGATAAATTCCTTGTTTTTTTTTTTAAAAATCTTTTG
>NW_017729032.1:28715184-28721797 GCF_001723915.1 Gavialis gangeticus
CTGGGGGCTTCAGACTTGGACCCCAGGCAGGACAGGCTGTGGGAATTGCTCTCAGGGCGAGTGGGTCTCACCTGCACCCCGTCAGCTCTGGCTTCAGCCCTGCCCTGGGCACTGGGAGCTGCAAGCCCTGCTGGGGGGAGTGATAGGGGGAGACAGGAGAGCCTAGCCCTGCTCCCAGCAGCAGGGGGCTGCACCCAGGTGCTTGGCATGGGCCCGCAGGGCTGGAGCTGCCACCCAGAGCCATGCGGCTCCCAGCTCTGACCCTGGGAGGTGCTGGGGTTGGGGTTGGGGTTGGGTCCCCCCCAGTGCTGCCGCCCACCCTGAGCACCAGGAAGAGACGGTGCCACCACCAGCCCCAGCCTGCAGTGGCACTAGGTTCTTCCCGGTGCTTGGGCAGATCCAGGGGCGCACAGCCCCTCAGCGCTCCTCGGGGGCACGTAGCAACAAGAGCCCTGCCCCCAAGCCCCACACCCACTGACAGTTTCCTCTGGCTTTGCTCCCTGCTGCAGCCCCTAGAGCTGTTTTGAAGATAACCCTCTCAAAATTCCCAGATTTATTTTGTAGATACTGAGAATGTGGACCACTAGTTATTATGTATTGATCATTTTTTAGTCTGAAGGCAAAGGGTAATGCTTTTTAAAACTGAAGTTTGGTTTTAACTTTAGTCATAATTGTGGCAGCTTACTAGCCGAACAATATTTCTTAAGCAGAAATTGTGAAACCTTGGCCTGGTTTGAATCTGTGGTAAACTCCCCCTTTTTTTCTCTTTCTGTTTTAGTAATAAGTTCAGAGTTTAAAGTGACAATATGAACTTCCAGTAACTTGCTAACTTGTAAAGTACTTCTGTAAATGTAACAGAATATTAAAAAGTTACAGTAACAAACTTGCAACTTGTTGTAGCTCTGAGAGGCTAATTTTTTCCCCTAAAAGGATTCTCAGTTGGAACAGGAAAGTGCTTAATCAGCTTTTCTTTTCTTTTCTTGTTTTCCTTTCCTTTTTCCTTTCCTTAACTAAGCAACTTGGTAATATTTCTAATTTTAGAAGTCAAATACATATCAGTTTTCTGTATACTTTCTGAGTTACTTTACTTAGACATTTTAGCATAAATTCTTTAGATTTTGCTCCTGCGAATGTAGGATTTATGCATTTTTCATTCCTCAGTAAAACCTTTTTTCAGGAATATTTTTTTAGGTGATAACTTCTATTGGGACCAACTCTATGGTTGGCAGAGATTTGAGACAAGTTTTGAGCACAAAGTGCTCTTTTCAGGCTGTGCTTAACTAGGCTGTTCCTGAAATTCCCTCTATTACAGCTTGATGATAACTAAGTCAGAGAGCTACTTACATCATTGTAGTCCCCTTGTTGCTCCAATAGCAGCAACATTAAAATGGTATTTCAGTTCAGACCTCTTAAATTTTAACATTTAAAAAAAAAAAAGGATTTGACAGGCCTGGTCTCCAACCTATTTAGCCACATCCATGCTACAAATTTTAAGGAAGTCTGGGTTAGGTCTACACAAAAAGTAAAAACAATGTAATGCTGGCTATAAATTATGTTGCTTGATCCTATTGGATGCCACGGTACCCTCTTTTGCTTCCCATTACCTTCTTTAGAGCTTAGGAAGGCCAATAAGGCTGCTTGTTTTTTTCATGGACCTTCGAATTCTGTTCCTCAGGTCTCAGGATTCAAAAATCAAGAAGCTCCTCTGATCATCATACAGCTTTAAGTTGGCTTGGGCTCCTGTGGGACTGGGGTCAGTCCTGTAGGTGTGATGGACAAATTGAGCCTGTTGCTATTGCAGCATATTTCCAGTGATTTAGAATCATGGCTGACTTGTTAAAGGCTGTGCATGTAGTATATTTGTATGGGGGTGGGGGGTTGTCCATCAGGAGTTTAATGAATAGGCCTTTCTGTTCATTTGGCACTGCTCTTTTGAGCTTTTGTACTATGCCTGAAGTTCTTTTGACTTTCTAGTTACCTGAGTTTCTTTTACGGAGTAGTTATCTTTGGGCGATCTCCAGTCTAGTCCATTGCTCCTACTTCAAGTCTAAACCCGCTGCTGAAGCAGCTCTGCTGACCCTTCTTCTGAGTCCTTCGTATTTCTCCTTTGCATATGCATTTGAGCTGCTAAACTGAGAAAATAACTGAAAAAATGCCACTTTATAGGCCTGATCTTTGTGTGATTTAAGGCATTTCAGGTTATTATAGTGGGAGGGGGGTTGCATTACAAAGTTATCACAGCTACGTAATGTAGGGTTGTATTCAGCATCAAAAAAATTGATTGCTAAAATCTAATTAGTTACGCTTTAGCAAATGCATTGGAGGCAAATTTGTCATTAATAACCATTGTGTGTAATTAAAACAAAAAACTCACGAAAATAGTTTGACACAGAATCCAAGGTGGGGTTTTAAAGCTTACTACTTGGGGACCAAAAAAAAAAGAAATGCAGCTTTATTTTTTTTATAAAATGGGCACATCCATTGTAAAATCACTGAGTCAACAAAATGGGAACCTTACAGAGTTTTCTGATTAAATGTACACTTTTAAAAATACTGCTTAAGTTTCCCCTAAATCAAGAAATCACTGGTATCAGCTTTGTCCTTTTCTTGGAGGCTGCTTAGATTGATGGCGGTGATGCTCCTTGCCTGTGTTAGGGTCTGTTTAGGTAGCCCCAGGGAGTTGTGCCTACTTAGATCAAGTTTGAATTGGTGTTTTAGCATGCTGAATCCCAGTACTTGAAGCACTAATACTTTCCTAATGCCTTATATGTTGAGTGGGTGTAAAAATGTGTAAATCGGAGCAGATAATTCTGGAGTATGTGTGTTGTGGGGAGGGGAGAGGCAGGGTGTTCCATAAAATCAGAAGTGTTGTTACTTGTTGGAGTTTCTGCAGTTCTGATCTCTCTGAAATATCACATCTGTTTCTTAATGTTTGCCAGGTGTAATAAAATAGCACAGTTAGGAAGTATTGGTGGCTTACTGAAGTTTCTGAATATGTTCTATATGCTTCAAACCAGTGGTTCTCAACCTTTTTTTGTACCAGGACCCATTTGTAAACATTGATGGCCAGTCCTGACCCAGTGCCTCTCGCTCCTGACCCACTGCCCCCTGCGCCCAGGGACCAGCCCCCCCATGTGTGGGGTAGGGGATAGGTGTGTGTGGGGCATGGGAGTGCCCCAAGCAGCCCCTTGCAGGCTGGGACTCTGCCCGCCTGCAAGGGAAAAGCCACAGTTTCCCATGTTTTTCCCCTTTAAAGGCAAATCCATTTTTAAAGTTTGTTGATCCATTTTTAAAGTTTGTTTGGGACCCTTTCTTATATCTTTGCAATTCACTTTTGGTTCATGACCCACGGGTTGAGAAATGCTGCTTTAGAAACTTCTGGCTCCTCTCCCATTAGAGAAGATAACAAAAATCAGTAGTCCTGGTTTAGTTTCTGCTTAATTTCAGTCTTTCTTAAGAAGGTGTCACCTGTGTGATTCCAAAGTATTAAATCTGAGATGGGACAAGTAAACATCCATTAAAAGGTAATCAAGTCACCTTTCATAAAGAACAGCTTCTCCAAATGCAAACAGTTCTTACAAGCAGTGACCTTAAAGCAAATGTAATGTGTATAGGGCATTAACTCTGTAACAGAAGAAATGTACTGCTGTTTGTTTTTCTGGAAACTAAGCTGAAATTTTCCTTAGGTTTTACAGAACCAAATTGAATATTTTGGGACACTAGTTCTGTGCTGTTTTAAAAAGAATTGCACTCGGCCATTTATATTGACAGTCTTTCCAAAGTCTCTCCTTCACCAGCAAGTTTTCTTTCATATTAGTTTCCATAACCTACTCACTGTTGCAAGGGAGGGGAAATGTAGTAAATCTGCAGGGAAGGCAGCCAATCGCATCGGTAGCAGACCAGACTCGAAGGCTTGTAGAGCTAACCTTTGTGACCTTCGCAAGGGGCCTCTCCAAGGAGACCCATTTTCTCTGGTGTGTAATGGTAAAGAACAATTTGGCAACTGCTTTGATCAGCAAAGCAAAAACGAGGAGAGCAAGGAGCAAATGGACAGCTTTGTGCACAGAACTGCTAAGTCAGAGCCGGCCTTCTCTGTGCTGAGAAGAGCATTACCATCTTAAATAGAGTGTGCACAGATATTTTATTGGGGCCCTGGAATATCTTTATGACAGAGGTTTAGAAAGTTTTCTATTCAGAAAAAAAAAGGAAAGCTTGTTCTGTTATAGTGGGTTGGGAGCACATCACCTCAGCAGAGGAAACCGTTTGAAAGACCGATTGAGAGTAAAAGTAAATGCAGCCCAAACTAGCAGTGTAAGAATAAAACTTATTTAGGTTAGGATTGTCAAATGGGTGAGGGTGGTAAGCCCCCAACACTTTCACTTTTTTAGGCTCCTTGTAATAATTGCATTATTGAAACAGAGTTCATTTTGGTATTGTAAGTTAGTTCTGAACAACCGTAGCATGTGGCCTTTGTCTTCATAGGAGAAATACTATTTTTCTATGTATGATGTTACTGAATCATGCTGTTTGATTAACACATCTCTGACATCCGAAAGTGCTAGTAAAAGGAACAGTGACTTTTTGCTGTCTCTTCACACAAATAAAAACAAAAAATAAACTAAACTTTAGGGAAAGAATCCATTTTAAATTAACCTTACCATTTTTTACTAGTACGGACTTCTTAAAAATGAGGCAGGTAAAATGTTTTCCCTTATCCTGTCTCGTTTGCATATGCTTGTGTTCTTGTAATATTATGCAAGTCTGTCATTAACTTTCTTCTTTCCATACCTGTAGAGTGTTAATGTTCCTAGTCTGTATTTCTTTTACTATCCCTTACCCAGCCAACAACTTTTTTTTTCAGGAAGCCACACCAGGTTTCTGAGTCGGTTCCTTTCAGTACACGGTTCCTCCCCTGTGGTTGTTCACTTCCACAGTCCTTCACCAAACCTTCTCTCCATTCCCCCCCGCCCCCATGGCCTACCCACTTCATCCCTCCGCAAGAGTTGGCCTTCATGGCTTACTCTTACCAACTGTTTTTTTTTCTTCTCAACTTACATCAGGTCAAAACTTTTATCCCTAATGAGTGCTTCCTGTGGCAGGCAAATCCCTGTGGTTATCTCCTGCTCTTTCATTTGTGTTCTTGATTTTGTTCTCCCTTTCTTGAAGCCTGCTTCCAGGAGATATGCTAACCTATTTGCCACAGCTGCACACAAGTCCTTACGTAAAACCCAAACCATCATCTTAGCTTTCCCTTATAAACTGCCACAAATTTCCATCCCATGCCAATTTTTTCCTTTTGCCCTTCCATCCCGCCATTACTCACTACAGCTCCAGATTCTGCTATGTTGAAGAGGGTGAAATTGGTCATTTATTCCCTCCTCCTTATGTGATGCTGAAATTAATGACTTAACATTATATTTTAATGTAAAGGGCGTTTTATTCCCCAACCGTGGGTCATAGCAAACTGTTTTAGAATATTTTCATGTACTACGTTCTGTTTTGAGATAACACCATTTACAAATGCTTTGTAGTTTGAGTGGGTTTCAGTTATTTCTTGGTGACAAAATAGCAGTGAGGCCACACACTAACACACACGTTTTATTATCTCCTTAGAACAGGGGTCAGCAACCCCCCGGCACGTGTGCCGAGTGCGACATGCGAGGCCATTTTCCTTGCCACATGTTGGGGCTGGAGAGGCAGCAGCTGTTTTCAGCCTCCCAGCTGCAGCTTGCCCCAGCTCCAGGTAGCTGCTGCCAGCTGGGAGCCCGGGCTGCTCCCAGCAGGCAGCTGGGACACTGTTAGCCCTGCTGGGAGCAGCCTGGGCTCTGTGGCTATCAGCAGCTGCCCAGAGCTGGGGCTGGCTGCAGCCGGGAGGCTACAAACAGCTGCTGCCTCCCTAGCCCTGGCCCCAAGGGGTGCAGTACCGGCACCTGCTGCCTGCCTCGGGTTGGGAGACAGCTGGGGCCACGGGTGGGAGGGCAGCAGCTGTTTGTAGCCTCCTGACTGCAGCTGACCCCACCTGTGGGTAGCTGCTGATAGCTACCGAGTCCAGGCTGCTCCCGTGGAAGCCCTGCTGCAAGTAGCCTGAGCTTTGTGGCTGTCAGCAGCTACCGAGAACCTGGGCCAGCTGCAAACATCTGCCTCTCTGCCCCGGCCCCAGCTGCCTCCCAGCCCCAGACCTGGCCCCGGGCTCTGGGGAGGCAGCACATACCAGCAGTGCTCCCTGCTGTGCTGCCCTCACAGCTTCTGCGAAGCAGCATTGGAACCTGGCACGGTGTGGGGTGCAGAAAGCTGCCTGCTCCCAGCTCCCCGCTGCCCTGCCACACTTCTCCTGCATGCACGGGAGCAGTGTCGGCAGCAGTGCAGGGTTGTGCCCCGCACTGCTGCCCCCACCTGTAGGTAAGTGTGGCAGGGAAGCTGGGAGCAGGCAGCTTTCTGTGTCCTCCTCTGTGACCTGCCACGCCGGGTTCTAATGCTGCTTTGCAGAAGCAGTGAGGGCAGCGCAGCGAGGAGCATTGCTGGTACGTGCTGCCTCCCTGGAGCCCGGGGCCGGGGCCGGGGCCGGGGCCGGGGCCGGGGCCGGGGCTGGGTCTGGGAGGCAGCCGGGGCGAAG
>NW_017729032.1:28726797-28753304 GCF_001723915.1 Gavialis gangeticus
TCCTGCCATGCACCCCCTGCCCTCATTTTTGTTTTTCTGGCATGCTGGCACTCTGGCACCTTCCAGGGTAGGCATTGTAGGGGTTTTCAGCACTCCGATCAAAAAATGTTGCTTATCCCTGCCTTAGACCATTCTGGGTGGGAAGCAACTAGACAGTTTGTTTCTGGAGAAAAAGGACTTATGCAGCAGCTTCCATGTACTGATCATGAATTGCACGTAGCTTGATAATGAATTTTTTTATGAGGAGGGGATTAAAATCACTCAGTTGTGCATGTCACTGACTCCTGGAGGTGAGTGAGTGCCCTGATGTTTCAGTGATGATTATGAGCTGTCGTCTAGTGCAGCGTTTCTCAACCCATAGGTCGCTACTAAAAAGTGGGTCGCAAGCAAACCTTAAAAATAGATCATATCTTGCATACACTTTTGAAAAAAAATGCTGCTTGTACTTCTCTATATGTTAATGCTGTGCATACTAATAAACAGGGATCCGGGTTTTCCATTTTCTGTGGAAAAATGTGGATTTTCTCCTTTAAAGAGCTTCAGTAGAGCCCGCCCAGGGCACAAGTGGCTGGCAGCAGGAGGAGGGGAGGGAAGCACAACTCCCTGCCCATTACTCCTCGTACTACTGGTGGCGCAGCTGGCATGGGGGTCCTGGTAGCAGTGGCAGCAGCAGCAAGTCTCACTGCTCTGCTCCACCCTTCCGCACTGGGTCCTACCCCTTGGGCTGTGGATGTGACTTCTGTCCATGCCAGTCTGGCCAGGCTGCAGCCCTATGCCTGCAATTGCACACAAATCTGGGGGGGCATGTGCCCACGCATACCCCACACATCCACCCCTGCCTCACACACTGGGGATCTGGGGGTGGAGGGCAGCAAGTCAGGAGTGAGGGGCACCAGCAGGGCTTGGGGGGCTATGGGTTGGGACTGAGGGACACCAGCAGGGTCAGGAGGCTGTTTTAACTATTTACTGGGTCAGGACTGGCCCTCGATGTTTACTAATGGGTCCTGGTACAAAAGAGGTTGAGAACCACTGGTTTAGTGGTCACAGCTTGTTGTGTTACATACTGTGGAGATATAGATTTGAAAGTATCCCTTCCTTTTAAATTGAAAACTTTACAATTTAAATAGGAGATGAGAGAGAATAGGGGAAGCAGGAGCATGGGGAGGTGAAAGGCCTCTTCCACTCCTTCTCTACACCCTCTTTGAGGGTTGAGGAATCTTATTTATTTTCTAATATCTGATTCTTAACCAAACAGGAAGATGAACAAGTATCTGTTTAGGAGTGAGTGAATTCTTTGTCAAATTAAATGAGCACATTTACTATGTTTAGAGTGGAAAATGGGGTGACCACAAGCAAATTAAGATGTAATAACCATTAAAGATTTTTTTTCCCTTTTTTATCATTACAATCACATGTCCACCTAGGAGAACTTACTGTAGAATTAAATATGACTTCAATAATAAGAAAAGCATCCTTGACCCGAGGAACAGCTCTATAGATAGCAAGTCTTCTTTCATAAAATCTGGGGATTTTTCTTAATCTTCTATTTTTCTTAAGAGAATTTTCTGCTTATCACTTTTTTAATACAGCTTTTTTTTCTCCCAAAAGAGATGGGGTTTTTATTAAGTTTGAGGTGCTGCTTTGGTCCAGCAAGAGAGTATATTATTGCCCCATAGCTAACTGTAGTTACTTAAACTTGATTAGCTCCTCTCAGATTAGCCTAGTGCAAGTAAGAGGAGCCATTCTTAAGTTGCTGTGGCCTGATGGTCTGGCATGATACTTATGGCAGCATAGCTCATGACATGCATGTGTCCATTTACTGGAGGACTATTTTTGTCATAGTGTATCATAGGAGACTGGGTCTCTTTCCCAGCACATGGGCATGATTTGTGGGGCCGGGGGGAGGCAGTGGAAGACCAACAACAGTCAAGTGGTAGTACTCAGTGCCTGCACTCCAGATTGGTCATGTCCACAACTCGGTTGTGAATACTTCTGCCCTATCCTGTTTGTCTTCTGATGCTAGCTGACACAGGTGTAAAAGTACCACTGAATTTAGCTTTAAGATGCTTTGACTAAAAGTCATTTCTGAAGCAAAGACAAGCCACTGTGGGCATAGGTAGATGTAATGCCTAGAACCTTCTAAAATACACTTTAAATCACCAAGAGACTTCCTGGAGTGTTTCAGAAGCACACTGGGAGAATTGAGTATGGTTTTGACCCGGTCGCCTATGAAGTGATTCAGTGTTATGTGCAGACACAGAGCACTCCACACGTAGCCTCTGGTCAGTCCTCCAGGCATCCCAAACAGCATCACTTTGGGGATCCTTTGGGATCACTGCATCCTTCCCTTGGGTTGTGGGACGCATGCAGAACTCTACTGCAGAGCATAGTCCACGCGGGTGGGGAAACAGCCCTTGTGCCCCTTAAACTTCCCTGCTACGGGCCTGGGGCAGGGCTCCAAGCTCTCTGGGGAAGGAGTGAGCAGCCAGGTGCTAGGGGACTGGTGGCTTCCTGCTTGTGGCTCCCGGGAGGCTGCATGCTCCAGGTGCTGGGGGGAGGAGTGCTGGGTGATCCTGTACTTGTGGTGGGTGGGTGGTTGTGCCTTTAACAGTAAATGCCTGTCAGCTGATGGGCAGCAGGGGAAAAGCAGAACCGTTGCTCAGCAGGCATTGAATAGAACAGCTTGGCTGGCAATTCCATGCTCAAGGTGACATGAACAGAGTATGAGGCCCATAAATTGTTCCTCATACTCTGTGCTCTTGAAGCCAGCCGTGCCGTGCAGGTTTCACCCTGCACACACATCTCTGCAATTGCTGGCCATGCACGGTGACTTTGTAGGGAAAGTCCTTTTAAAGCTGCAGTGTGAGGCAGAAACTGGGAAGTCCTGAAGCAGTTAGCCCCCCTGAATGAAGAAGCAAATCCTACCTCCACATGCACACACTTCTGTAACGTACAAGCAAGTACAGGTATGGATTTGTGCATGCGAGACATATGGGGAAGTTGAGGAAAGAGTTGTGGGTTGGGTGAAAAGCAGCAGTGGTAACCCAGAAGCATAAGACACAGCCTTTCCCAACCACTTCTTCCCCAGTTGTGCCTAGCCCCCCCCCCCCAGGATTCCTAGCAGGCAGGTGAAATTGAGAAGGTGGCTTTCCAGGGCAGGGGTTGGAAAAGCTGGGCAGCTCGGGTGGGGGTGGGGATGGCGGCAGAGCAGAGGGCAACTCTTCCACCCTCCACCACGTTCCTGGTCCCTGCTCCTAAGCCTGGGATCCCACTGTGACGGGGTCCAGGCTGTCTCCACCTCTGTGCCCTCCCACATACACACGCACACACCTGTATAACCCCAGTCAACCACATAGATTTAGTAAAGTGTAACAATGCTCTTTCTAAACTCTATCATTTTTTTTTTATTTGAGAAGGGAAAGCAAAAAAATGCAATTATGGGAAATGATATCTTCCTTTTTTGGTGTCCAGCCAATCTGGATCTTCCTCTCGCTCTAGAGAAATTATTTGGAAACTCTGGGTACTGACCCCTGGAAGGCATGATGGTCTGGGTACTCTGTCACCCCTGGTGTCAATTCTGGAGCAGTGCAATCCTTGAAAGGTGGCAGTTCCCTGGAACCCTTAGCAGTGCATATGTGGTAACTTCTGTCCCAGGACAATTGTGAACTGGTTCCCAATCGGTGACATTCCTGAAGTAGTCCAACTCTTATGTCTGTCTGCACCCTAAGCCGGTATCCTGGTTCTGGGATTCTAGTGTTCTGTTGGGACTCTCATCTTGCAGAGTTTAAAAGCTCTGTGAAGTGGGAAGTGTGGTTCAAACCTTTTATTAATCAAATATTTAAGTTCCATAAGAAGAGGTGACCATATTTCCAAATGCTTATTTGTACTGTCATCTCATCCTTGCTTTCTTGCATGTTTGTTTCTCTAGTTTGCTATGTGTCTCCTGTGCTTGAGGACATTATACAGCTAGATAAATGCAACATAAATATATTGGACTATGCATATAGAAAAGAAAGCTTTTGGGTAAAATTAAGGGGATTCATGTTCAGTGTAATTACAATGCTGAATATTTATATAATATCAAAAATGTCAGGTTTATGTAGCAGTTAATAACTTTTAATGATGCCTATTCTAAAGTAAATGTTAGCGCATAATCTGTCAGCTAAAAGCTAGGAAAATATAATCAGTTTGCCAGATCCTGACTCTATCCTTTGGGTGTCACTGCAAGGAAGACCTGGTCTTCTAAGAGTGTCTCCTAAGAGTGAAGGACTGGGTTGTTTGGTGGGAGAGACTTGGTGTAGGAGGGTGAGAGTTGTAGGGCTTCTAGATTTGGACCGTGGCAGCAATCTTATTGCATTTCATTATTTATTTATTTAATATGCTCCTCCCTCTCTCCCCTTCTGCCCTGCCAAAACGTAATTGGGGGCAGTTAGAAACCCAGCTACTACTGAAATTCAGTAAGCGTTGGGTATCTGAAGCACCTTTGAATACTGTAGCCGAAGTTGTGATTATGTATATAGAGTTAAGGTTAAGCACGTACTACATTAATAAATATAGATACTTTACATTGTTATGTTGCCATAGCAGATATTTATATGCATGCTTTACTCTGAGGATATGAAATACTGACTCTTTCTAAAGGAAACCATTGAATAATCACTGTATTTTTAGCAAAGATTAGATTAAGTAAAAGTTCATTGCATCTTCTATAAAATACTCGTCTCAGTTGAAGGGTATTAGGCTATGAACAAAAGTACCTTTAAGCTACTTTAAAGGGGGAGGAGCAGGGGGAGGGGAAGAGGGAGCTGCTGCTGGGGAGCATATAGGGGTTATGTGCTAAATGTGACACTGTACTGATCCTGTATGGATAGATCTGAACTAAATCTCTTTAACCTTGATCTGAGTGAAGCAGTTAAAGGTTTGGAGAGGCGTGAGTAGCAGTGTCAAGATGCACTTTGCCATAGGATCTGTACACTCCAGCCTCTGAGGTGCCAGCTTTTGGGGCTGGACAGTTTGACCCTTAATATGTCCCACTCGCGTGCCCCCTGACTCGTCTGCCACACCTTGATCATGTGAATTTGAGGGAGGATCCTTGGTCATCCTTGAGTACCCACGTGAGCTACGCATACTGGTGGTGTTTGCGGCTCTTCCTCCCCTTTCACTCTGTCCACAAGCCAACCGAGTCTTAAACTGTGATCTACTCTATGACTCCTTTAAGCAGGAGGGTCCTGAGCTTCACTGCCCACTTAGCGAGTGATTCCACCTGCCACATTCAGCAAAGGTTCATGAAGTCTATGGATTGGAAACAGAAACTTGCTACATTCAATAACTAAACAACTGACACAGACCTGGATTAGTTCAGTGGGGACTCCCTCTGCGCCCACCATGACTGCGACTCATTAACTTTTCAAGGGACAAATAAATTAAGTCTTTGATAAATAAATAGTTCGCTTAAGTCCGGATTAAATCATCAGCAACTCACTCTGCCCCATCCGGTGGCGGCCATTCATTATTTTCCTCAGGCATAAATAAGTCAAATTTTCTATGAATAAATAGTTCACAACAGTCCTGATCAGTTCATTGTCCACTTAATTAGCTGAAGCACATTCACTTTCAATTCATTAGGGCTTTTGACCAGTGGGCCAATCCCCCAACCAAAGTGCATCTAAAACTCAGAAAAAACCAAAACAAAAACCTCATAAAGAGGACAGATGGCATACTCCCAATCCCAAGAGCTTTTGGGTCGCTTAGACCTGTCATCTATACCTTTCCCTCCACTTGCAGATCCAGCATGGTGGCAACAGCAGGACTGTGTTTGGCTCACTCCTCTCGGGAGTCTGGACCCCTGGGGCTGAAGGCTTCTCCGAGTCTTCAGTCTATGGAGCTGGTCACTTCATTGGCTCACAACACCCCTGCCAGGGCTTCATTGCCCCGAGACTCTGTCCCCTGCCTTCCAGCTTCCCTACCCTTTCCCCTCACCAGCTTGAGGAGCTCACTTATGACATCGGCCCTAATGCATTGGCCAATATGCAGCTGGCATGAACTCACAAAACAGGGATGACATTGTGCCCACTGCTTTACCTCCGGCATCATCGCCATCCCTGCAGGTAAGCGAAATTATCTCCTGCCCTTACCAGACTCCTCTGCAGTCCCCTGATGCCACCAGGGATGCTTCCTGTCACTCTGGCATTGCTTTGCGGGGTACTCCCCACTATTACAAGAGGCTTTGCTACACTAGTATCACTACAGCATTAGGTAGATGTAATAATTGCATCCTAACAGCTTTTATTGGTATCATTTCACAGGGTGCAACTGTTACTTCTGTCTATAGGCTTATTTATTCACTGAATACTTTTTCTTTTTTAAAGTGGGGCAAGCACCCCTTTACTTAATGAAAAATCTTTTGGTACATTAAATCTGCACTTGCTATAACAACGTGTAACCAAGTCTATGATGTTGAGGTAACTCATATGGGTATTTTTCGTCTTGTAATGTATGAAAGGAACGCAGGTAGACTGGTGAGCAAGTTTTTGACATCTAATAGTCTGAGACATAAATGGATCATTTTCTGGAGGGGAAATGGGGTGTTGTGTGGTTGTTAATATTAGATATTAAACTTGCCTGTTGTCAGAGAACTTTTTATAGTGTTGCATTTCATGTCACATTGTGTAGATTTGGGTACACTAAGCTTGTTCAAAAATTATACTGTTCAAGATTAAATGCAAATCTTTATTTAAAATAAAACTGTGGTTCTAAATTACTAACAGGGTGTAGTAGCAGCTTGAACTTTGGCAACTGTTTTGATTTCAACATGTCGTTTATCTGTTCAGACCTAGTTTTCATTGTTATGTGTTAATTGCTGCTTGATACAATTTGCTTCTAAAATATCACTGGGAACTAACTACTATTTAGATAGTTGTCATCAGCTGCTGCAAGAGAAGTATAGAACTATGTATTAAGAATTCAGGTTGGAACCAGCTTTTTGGAAATATTTAATAAGATACGTAAACTATATACAGATTCAGTGATTCTTTTTTTTTTCCTACATTTTAGTTATTGGCCTTGACAGAATGTATCTGTTATTAAAATAACTGGGAAGAAAACCTGTGACTAGGTATGATATGTTATCAGATCTCCTAGAGGCCTGCAGAATGGATGAAAAGTTTTAATGTTTCTGGTGCAGTAGATCTTCAGAAATGCATCCGCAGGGGATCAGTGCAGGGAGAAAGGAAAACATAAAGTTCTAGTGGTGAAAACTGGAGTACTCATGACCCACAAATATAGACTCGAGTATCAGCTTGTCACTGGAAGGGTCTCATCTGTGTTTTTGGTTCCACTTGGTAGTCTTGAGTGCCCTCAGTACTTCCAGTGTAGTAGCTTATAGTGCTCTGCTGAATTGAGAGGGGAAAATACTACCAGAGATGAGGGATTAAAGTAGGTCAGCAAAAATAGCAAGGTGAAAAATAAAACATGGTGCAAATTTTAAAAGAGCAGGTGCAAAAAATTGGAAGGACAGTGATAACAGTATGGAGGCATTTGAAGGTGAAGAAGCAGTTTCATTTGCTAATCCTTTGCTAAGTTTTAGGATTCTCCAAGGAGAGAAAAGGCTGTTGTTAGTGGTCACACCTCTGGAGACTGTCAGTGAACTGTTCTCCAGCTGTTGCAGGAAGGCTGTACCAGACTTCCTACTAAAGGCATGCAAAAGAGCTTTTTTTATTTTTAATATACAAATTACTGGATTGTGAGCTTTTTACTGGGTGACAGTGTAGCCTCTGTGACTATCTAGCAAGATTGTCAGAAATGTCTTTCTGATGCTAAAACCTGGATGGAACACCCCTGAAGGCAGCAAGAGGAATTGTACAAAAAACAAAAAGTGCAAAATTATCTGTGTCAGCTGGCCTCTGCCGATACTGGGTCCCCATAGCTTTCCTGTCAACTGAAATCCATGGAACGAGAGCAGCCCAGAGATGGAGGAATAAACAGCCTGGAAGGGTCTGCTTGGTCTGCCATTTCCCTGAAAGTTTATCTTTCACCTTAAAAATGTGGAAGTCAATCTGTATATGACTTTGCTTGTCATCGGATTGATTGAAACCGGTGGTGCTTAACCTTTTAGCCCCACGGGTCAAATGAGTGGCACAGGGCTGGTCCACGAGTCAGATCAAGCCTGTGCATCTGGATCCAGACTGCACTGCCCCCCCACCAGTCTCACATGCTGGGCTCAGGGCCCCGGGGCTCCATGCCAACCCAGTGTGCCAGGATTGGGGCCTCAGACCCTGTGCTACCTCTACAAGCCTCCACATGGTAAAATTGGGCGCCTGTGCTGTCTCTGCCTGGTTCCGCGTGCAAGGATCAGGCTTTGGGGCCCTGTGTTGCCTCTGCCCATGTGGGGATCGGGCTTTAGAGTTTGCAGCACATCTGCTGAGCTGTGCATGCAGGGATTGGAGGCCCAGGGCCCTACGCTGCCTCCACTTGGTTCTGCCTGCCAGGAGTAGGCCCCGTGCCGCCTTGTGCACTGGATCTAGTGTACAGAATCACGGACCGTGGGGCACCCCACAGACCCAGGGGGAACCCCACGGACCAGATAATAAGGAGCCAAGGGCTAGATCTGGCCCATGGGCCAAGGGTTGAGCAGCACCCCTACAGTAAAGCAAAATAGCTCTGCCGTGTGAAGACTTCTCCTGCCTCTTCCACAAACAGAGGAAGTACCTCCTGAAAGCTTAAGGAACCCAGTGGTCATCCTAAGAGTGAACTTCCTAAGAATGATTCTTACTTAGTAGCACAAGAGTGGGTGCAGTTCCCCCTTCTAATTGTCCTCTTTAGTGATTCCTCTGGTCTTTGAGCTGCTGTCCCTTTCCTTCACAAGTAAGGGGAAATCATATGAGATGAGAGTACACATAGTTAGGCACCCATAGGTAAATCTATTGTGCTTTAAACTCTGAATATGGTGCAACTTTTGCATTGTTAAAACAATAGTGTTTAAAAGAACACTATAATAATAAGTAACCCTAATAAAAGCAAAGCCACCGCAGCAGCCCTTTGTGCATCCACTACCTCCATATTTTGTGCTACTCATGCATATACGGTCAGATTTCCTGTTTCTTGCTGTGCCATTCAAGATCAGACAGTACTCTGGATTGGGAACTTTCTTTTGAAAGAGATTTCTTTAGGGGCGTCTGCCTTTGTCCTGCATATGTGCACTTGCAAACATACAGTATCACTCCTGTAGGATTTACACTGCAGTGTATACCTGCTCATGCATACCATACTATGGAAATGCACATGTATGTCTGGTGCAAATATACCCAAGTTCTTAGTATAGTGATTCTCATGCATAGTGCTGCAATGTCTTGGGTTGCCATGAGATAACTTTTAAAGGTGCCACACAGTAGCAACACTGTTAGGTTTGCAGACACCTACAAATGATTTACTGGATCAAGGTGTAGTTTTCAAATAGGAATTCATAGCATCAAAAACTTTGTGACCCACTGTGATCTTTCTGAATTCTGTGCAACAGAAGAATTGCTCTATTTTTATTTATTTTAGTGTAAAAAACAAATGAAAGCTAAGGGGGAAACTGCCTTTTCCAGATCCTAGTGAAAATGTAGTTTTTAGCCCTTATACCTTTTCCAGTTTTACCCCCTCTTTACTCTGTTTTAGCTGGGCTCCAGCCCCTCTGCATGTGGCAGAAGAGGTTTATGTATTAGGATAGATGTTCTGTAAGGCTCTAGGTAAAGATTTTGGCAACAAGATTCTGAGGAATTAATATAACCAGACAGTTGGACAAACTTGTATGCTGTGATTTACTACTGATTCCCGTGTGAAGATCAGTGCTTCTTTTGCTAGCACATTGCAGTGGGACTGTATTGAACATCTAAAGTCTGCATGAGAGCAAAAGCACAGAACTTCGATAAAGAAAGCAGACTTTCATGGACACGCATGAGTAATTTACTCTCCATCATTTGCAAGAGCATTTTGGAGGAATCAAACCAGAAATGCTGTGTGCAAGCAGTGTATCTCAGGCAGCTATAGGCCTATAGCTACAAATTTGGTGTTAGTAAGTTGTTTTGATTGAGGTTTGTGAGGCATATATTGTATACTTGTGTATGGTAATCATAAGTATTGTACCCAGAATATCAGCTGGGTTTCATGAATGGGCTTTCCAAGCTTTGGTGGAGCCAATGATGACATTTGAATGCATGTAGTTTTCCAAGATGACAACTTCATCATTTCAATAACCATCACCCCTCCATCAGACGATCGCTTGAATATTCCAGCACCAACAGTTCCTTTTTAGACACTACAATCAATATCCAGGATGGTAAAAATACAAACCACCATATGAAACCCACAGACCAACATCCATATCTGCACAGAACTAGCAATCACCCTAAACACACGAAGAAAGCTACAATATACAGCCAAGCCTTCCAATAGCACCGAATTTGCACTGCCAGGAATACCTGCAATCGTCACCTGAAATCTCAAGAGGGCTTTCACCCAACAAGGACACTCCTTCAGAAAGATAGATCATACTTTTGAAAGAGCCACCGAAATACTACATGAAGAATTGCTGCAGTATACAAAGAAAATCCCCAGGAATTGCACACCATTAGTTATGATATGCCATCCCTCCTTGGAACCTATATGGAAAAGCCTTAAACAATTGCAACCCATACTGGAAGAAGACCCAATTCTTAAAGAGATCTTCCCAGAATCACCCATCCTAGCCTTTAAACATGTACTGAACCTTGCCAACCTTATTACCAGATGCAAACTTCCTATTGCTCAGAGCACTCCAAATGGGTCCAGACCATGCCAGGAAAAGAAATGTAAAACCTGCCAACACATTTCCAACACTCTTACAATAACTACATCCTAGAACAGAACCATCATCATTCCTGAACCTTACACCTGCACCTCCAGAAATGTAATACATCTCATCCAGTGCACCAAATGCCTTCATGAAAAATATATGTAGGAGAAACCAAACAAGAACTGCATACCAGAATGAGCACACACCAATAATTCATCAAAGACAAAAATATAAATTATCTGTGGGTGTCCACTTTTCAAAAAACAGTCGGTCTCTCTCCAGTCTCTCAGTTCTAATCCTCAGAGGGAATTTACAAAGCACCTTTTGTAGATGAGCCTACAAATTTCACGTCATATATCTACTGGATACAAAAAAGCATGGACTAAAGATATAGGCATTTCACACGCTATATCCTGCCTGCCATCTGATAACCCCAGACCTGCATGCTGCAAATTAGCTTCTTTTCTACCACAGAGAACACACAACACCAGCAGAGTCTCCCTATGCCTGAAGAAGGGCATTTGTTCCCAAAAGCTTACAAAGAACATTTTCCCAACTATTTAGTTGGTCTAATAAAAGATATCACATCTACCCAAAAAACCTTGCCTGTCAGTTGCAAAGGGATTCATTTATTCTCAAGGCCACTGCTGACCACAGACAAATTATCAGCAATGGATCATAAAGGTAACATGCAGAGCCAGGGTCCTTAGGAGAAGATCTGGCATTTTATTTGTGGGACGAGTTGGAACAATATTCCTTCCTAATGTTAGGCTTACCACAAAGGGCCTCCCTACCATTATTTTAGAGATTCCCACTTCGTTTCTTCTGCCATAGCTAATAAAACTACCTTTTGCCTTGGACAACTGTGCAAAAGAAAATTTTATTGCATGCTTTATGGATGCTGGATGATGCCTTTTGCAAGTTAAATGCTGATAGGTCTGCATACAAAACTGTTGGATACCAGCGTGGCCAGTGTTTCCATGTGATTCTGCCATGCTATATCCTGCCCAATGTCTGAGAGGCTAATGGCAAGAATTTTCAGATGAAGTTACCTTGAAATTTGTTTTGGATCAGCCATTGTCCTCCTGCTTTCTGGAGCAGGTTAGGAGGTTTTTGGTGTTTGGGGCAATGTGCTTTGTAGTTTTGCAGCAGGGTTGTTTGTATAATTTTAGGAATAGGTTAGCCAGGCACTTCTGTGGGATGGTTTGATTTGGGATGATCCAGCTGCAAACAGGGGGTTGGACTAGATTGCCTCCTAGGGTCCCTTTTAGCCCTATTTTCTGTGATCTAAATTACTGTCAAAAGAATGAGGAAAAGGAAGGAGGATGGAGAAGAGAGTAAGAATACCCCTGTTTTGTTGCCTCAGTAGGAGGACACAAACTGATCGAAGTGGTGTGTTTTTATTTCTTTGGAACACTGAACTAGTAAGAATGCCCTTAATGGTGGCCTACGCAGAAGACAGACAAAACTGTAGTAAGAATTTCAGGTGTAACTTTTTAAGGACCCTTTTTGTATGTTTTTAAATGGGGATATCTAGTTGAGGTTCTGTCATCAGTATTGTTTTCAACTTTATTACAGGCTAGGAAAGATTGGGTGTATATTTAAAATTTTTGGAGATTCCAAAATGGATCCCTTTTTTTCCCCCAAGCAACAGGTAGAATCTGTTTATGCAAAAAAGATTTTTTCATTGCCTGGTGACTGAATGGCATTTCAAGCCATGGAAACAGCTGATTATTTACTAAGGCAGCCACAGAACACCAAGGAATCTTGGACGGTTTTGAGTCTCTCTTGCATGAAAATCTTTCATGTTTCAACTGCCAAGAGTGGCAAAGAAGATCAGTAGCATGCTGAACTGTGGTGCAAAGGATTGCCAACAGCAAAACTGATTCACCCATTCTGCCCCCTTTAACATCTGCTATAGACACTGGGATATATAGCCAATTTTCAGGAGAGAAGCCAAAGTATCCAATTCCTGCAATGCCCACCATCCTCTATGACCTAATGCTGAACAAAGATAGCTAATCTTTATAGCAAAGCAAGGATGTGAAGACACTTCATGATTACCCTAGAGTACCATCTGAAACAAGGCTTTAGGGCTAACTAAGGTGCAAATCTATATTATTTTGCATTATGACTCAGTAGAATAAGAATAGTATTTGCAAAAATATGCACTCCTGTTCTTGTTGGCCTTGATCCCTTATACTTTTAAAACTAATAACCAGGATCCATGTTTTTCTCTGATTAAAAAAAAAAATCCCCAACTTTTGGATTAAAAAAACTAACCCAAAATCTATATTTTTCCATGATTAAAATGAAACACCACATTTGTTTTGTGTTTCATTTTGATGGTGGAAAAATGTGGATTTGGAGTTATTTTTTAAACAGAGAAAACCAGGATCCCTGCTAATAACTGTAGAAATAGTAAAAAATTAAATAGTCGTATGGTTGTGGCTTTGAATCCATTGGACAGGGGAGGAAAAAGAATGATCCCCAAGGTCCCTTTCAGCCTCTAACAACTATGAAACTATACTATGGCTTTGCTTCTCAGGCAAGACTAAACTTTTCCATTGCATGCAGTACCCTCTATAATAAGTTTATTGGTCACAAACCAGGAATCCATCTGTTATGCTCCCAACTTTTCCTCATGGTAATAAAAGAGGTCATACCTGACTGCATTGCTGCTTCTTTAGGTTCGTTTCTGAACTTCTCCTCAGAAAATTCACTCAGGGTATCCACTAGGTCATCCAGCTCTACAGGCTGATGTATGGGCTTCCAACTTCACCAGTATTTATAGGACTTCACATCCTACTCACATGTGAACCACAACTTCATCCGGTACAGTCCTGGGTTTTCTTCACATCCTTGCTCTGAAAAAGAAACCTTTCCAGCTGAAGCAAACAAACGAATAGGGGGAACAGAAAAATAGACTTACATCCCTGTACTTACTGGAATGGCACTGGAAAACTTATCTAAATATTATCCCATGTATCCACTGCTTCTAAACAGCAAAAGAGTTAGGTAGAGCTCAGTTCACAGGGTAACGCCCTTTGCTCCCTAACCTGAGAGGAGCTCAACAGGGGCCTAGCCAAGCTACACATTTTAGGGTATGAAGTTGGGCAGAAGCATGAAGCAAACCCGCAGTGTAAATATATCCTGTGTAACAATGCTAGCTATGGCTAGGATAAGCAGAAGACAAAGTAGATTTGCATCTTGGACCTGTACTCTTTAATGTCTTCATAAATGATCTGGACACTGGTGTCAAAAGCAGACTGGCCAAGTTTGCTGATGACACCAAACTTTGGGGAAGAGTCTCCACCCTTGAGGATAGGCTGGTGATCCAGGCCGACCTCAATAGGCTTGCAAGGTGGGCGGATGAAAACCTGATGGCATTCAATATGGAGAAATGCAAGGTGCTCCACCTTAGGGAATTATAACCCGCATCACACTTATAGGCTCAGCAATGCTACACTTGCTAGCACCTTGACCAAAAGAGACTTTGGGGTTATGATTGACCACAGGATGAATATAAGCCAGCAGTGTGATACTGCAGCTGTCAAAGCAAACAAAACTCTGGCTTGCATCTACCGATGCATCTTGAGCAAGATCCAGGATGTCATCTTCCCACTGTACTTGGCCTTGGTGAGGCCCCAGCTGGAGTGCTGAGTCTGATTCTAGGCTCCACAATTATGGAAGGATGTGGAGAAACTTGAAAGAGCCCAGAGGAGAGCCATGTGCGTGATCAGAGGGCATGAGAACAAGCTTTCTGATAAGAGGCTGTGAGCTATGGGACTCTTCAGCCTGGAGAAGCACAGCCTCAAGTGTGACTTGGTGGCAGCCTATAAATACATAAGGGGTGTGCATCAGGATCTGGAGGAACACCTGTTCACTAGAGCACCCCAGGGGATGACCATTGTGATCAACGGTCACAAACTCCTGCAGGACCATGTTAGGCTGGACATAAGGAAAAACTTCTTTACTGTTCAAGCCCCCTAGGCCTGGGACAAACTCCCCCCAGAGGTGTGCAAGCATGTACTCTGGACACTTTCAAGAAATGTTTGGACATTTATCTTGCTGGGATATTTTGACCCTACCTGCCTTCCTGCCCCTTGGGCAGGGGGATGAACCTCATGATCTTACAAGGTCCCTCCCAGCCCTAATGTTTATTAAATCTTATATGTATTTAATTCAGTTAGTCTATAACGTGTGTGTGTGTGTGTGTGTGTGTGTGTGTGTGTGTGTGTGTGTGTGTGTGTGTGTGTGTGTGTGTGTATAATATATATAAAAGCTGTCTTGCTGACTTCAGGGTAGCTGTTCTTAGGCAGCAAACCTTTAAAAACTGATTTGAACTGGAAATAGTAGAACAAAAAATCATCTACAGACTGTATTGTGTTAATTATGGTTTAAATAGAAACTACTGATTTTTATCCTATTGCTTTTTGGCCCTTTGTTCCTATGGGTTCTTTGCTTCTTTGCCTCTCCAAGCGCTATTCCCTCCCCTCTCCTCCTTTCCTACCTTTTGTATCCAAATTGTTCTTTCCATACACTGCTCTGTTCAGCTAAGTACAGGCAGTCAAAAAGCCCAAGGCTGAATTGATTCAGTCTTTGGAGGTTAGTTTAAACTGCTGAGATTAAATTGAAATAGAAGTAAACAGACATTTGCCTTTATTTCAGGAAATGTAGCCACATGTCTGCAGTGGTGCAGGCCAGAAGCCGGGGTGGGGGGGTGGCTGTTGCTAGAGCATGGCTTTCTGGCACATAGCCAGAATTAAGCTGTGTGTTTGCTTCCTCTTACTGCTGCCCCCAAGGTCTCTGGGATTTATAGTCCACAAACACAGCAGCAGGACTCTGCAGGGTTGCTCATTACTTCCTCCTCCTGCTTCCATGTTTGTCTGAGATTTGTAGTCCACAGTCCCAGCCAGCAGTAAGTTTGAGTGGGGGAAGGGGTGTTTAACCCTGGCCCCAGGCCCCAGCTGTGGTTTGCCTGTGGGAGCCTTCCCTTTCCCACAGACCAGTTTCTGATCGCTTAAACCTGTTTATGTGTAACTTCTAGGGTTAGCCTTCAGGTCCTGTCACAGCATCTAATGAAGTGAGCTCTAGCTCACAAAAGCTTATGCTATATAGCTATCCCTAATGTAGTTAGTCTATAAGGTACACATTGGCCCTGCCTTCTGCTTGACTTCAGAGCTAGCTGCATCTCTCTGTCGGTTCCCAGACCAAGCAGCCACTGGCTACACGCAACTATTACAAATAAAAATGCAGTTCCAGGAAAACTTCATTTAGTAAGTAAATTTCAAGTGAGGGAGTCCTTATGGCTCTTGAAAATAGTCTTTTATATGCACCCTGGCACACTTTAGATTCAGCTACTTGGCTGAATTTACGAAGTGGTATTGGAGATAGGAGATGCAGCAGGAGAACTCTGCACCTTTCAAGCAAGCATAACTACAGTCTGAGTGTGTATGATAAGGAAAAGTGGCAGGAAATTTTGAAGTGTTGGATCAATACTATGTCAAAAAATGAATCTTGGGCAGAGAAATCCAAGCCACCTTACACCTTAAAATTAAATACAACATCTCAACTAGGATTATTGACTTCCCTCACTTCCTCCAGCAAACTGAAACACCAGAATATGAAGACTGCAATAAAACATCTGATGAACTGCCCGAGTTCTGCTTTGGAACATCTTGTATTTGTCAACACCTCTGAGAGCCAAATGACTGACTTTGACTAGCGTTTATGAGTCGGATATCAATGTCCACAGGAGTTTTTTTGGGGGGGGGGTTTCTGTTAGAGGGCAAGATTCAGAAGTTGCTAGCCACAAGATGAATACCGTTCATTCTCTAGTCACTTGTGATCAGAAAGGTTAATGCTTTGGTTCAGAACAGAAAGGTTCTTCACCAACATGCTGTTGAGAAGATTTCAGCAGTCTTCTCCAGAAGTTTCGTAATTACTTGGGCCTCCCTGTCTCCTCTTGTCCTGCAAGTCAGGGGGACTCAGAAGAGCACAGAATCTTGGAGTTGCTGAGGGCGGATGTAGAAGCAGGGATGACCGGTCACTCACAATTTCCAGTATGATCACCAGCAATTTCATCTATTCCTAAGGAAAGAGCTATTCCTTGGCTCAGGTTCAGAACAATTAAGATGCATAAATCCTGCTCTAATCAACCAAGATATACTTGTAATGAAATGATGAAGATCATGGATAAAATGGGTCTTGTGAACAGGAAAGAAGGTACCAGATGCTGAAGAGTGCCTGGTTCTTGGAAAAAAAGAAGGGAGGAGTTTAAAAAAAAAACCAAAAGCAAGACACCCTGGAGTATCAAACATTATGCACAAGAGAGAACAACATTATAAAAGGCCTAAATATGGACAAAAAAAGAATTCTGGTTACTGTCTAAGAAGGTTTGCAAATGTGCTTCTGTTCACATGTAGGTAGACCCATATCTAAAGGATCAAAAGATATTGGATTAAGTCCAGTCTTCACCAGCAATTAAGGATGACTAATTGACTGAGTTAATTCTCCATTTTTTCTTTAATTATTTTTCTTTGGGATTAACTCTTCCTCCTCCTACATGTGATGGGAACAGACTGTCTTTTTACAATGCATTTGACAGTGAAGAAGTCAGCATCCATGTGTGATGGTGCACCAAATCTTCACATGTTTTCAGAATGGCTCTTTGTGCATTGCAGAACAAATAGATGTCTCTTACCGTGCCTAAAGAGCCCAAGGCTGAGCAGCCTGTCTTTCCTGCACTGTGTTCATAACTTACCTGAGTGCTGAACTGCATGACACAGGAAGTCTGCTGCTGGCCCCTCTACTCCCAATTTCTTTTTTTCTATTGGCCATAACTAGTCAAGCATAGAAGCATCAAATATAGCTCATAAAAGACTCTGTCTGATTTCCCATTTCTCCTCCCCCACTTGTTCCTGTTTTCCTTGGAATCACTTTCTAGTCCTTGTCTTTCCTTCTGTGCTTTCTGTTTACCACCACAGCAAGGTACCGTAGCTGGGGAAGAATGGTTTAATGTGGCTTGGGGTAGTTAAGATGAGCTTTCAACTTAGATGAGCTTTCAACTTGCTCCGAAGCAGATATATGTACAGAATCCTTGTGTAAAGTGTGGCTCTTACAAGTGCCTCTGAAATTCGTACTACTCAGTTTTGGAACAGTAACTCGTCTCAGAAACCAAGCTGATATAAGGTTACTAACAATCACTCTTCTTACGTGCAGATTGTTTTGGAACTGCCATACTTAGCCCAGTGTTGACACCTTTCTCATTGGTTTCAACTTGTCTAGCATTTGAAGGGATCAGCAGAATTACTTATCTTAGACATTGTACATACAGTTGATTCAGATGCACACTAGAGTTGACTGTTTGGATTTGGACCATTCATTGCTAACCTGTATTGCATTCATTACAAGAGATGTTATAAGCAATTTTAGAATTCAGTCAATCATTGCGTTCTTATCTGTTGAAGGGTCTGAATTTGTTCTGTGCGTTCAGAGCAAAGATCGGACTCTAGTTTAATACAGGTAGATTTTCAGGCAGACAGTCAAAAAGCCCGAGGCTGAATTGATTCAGTCTTTGCAGGTTAGTCTAAACCGTGGAGATTAAATTGAAACAGAAGTGAACAGACATTTATCTTTTGATTCAGGAAATGTAGACTGGGCTGCATCCCCAGTTGGGCTTGTCCCCCACACCCCCTTGTCAGCCATCCCTCACTGCTCCAGCTGGGGAGCAGACAGCACAGTGCAGCCCAGTCCAGGGCTGGAAAGCACGTTGGGATGCTGTGGGACTGTAATTTAACTTGAACCAGGAAGGGGTCTGGGACAGAAGTTTCATAAACCAGTTTGACTGAAATCAGTTAAGTCTGATACTACATTTAACCAGGTTTACCTTAAACCAGTTTCAGCCATTTTGAAACTGGTTTATGTGCACTGAGCTTCTATTCTGTTACAGGTTTAAACCAGTTTCTGATCACTTAAACCGATTTATGTGTAACTTCTGTCCCTAACCTCAAGGTCTATAGTCTGTAGCCTCAAGGTCAAATAGTTGCATATGCCTAAACTTATAGCTTTTTAAAGGTAATGTACCATATTTACTCAAATCAAAGCCAAGAGTTTTTTTCCCCCCATTCAGCATGGGGTGGAAGGAAAGCCCCTTGCCTTGGATTTGAGTATAAGTGAGGCCCTGGGGGCTGCGGCTCTGTCTCCATCCTGGCCTTGGCATCAGAGCCACAGCCCCTGCCTCCTGTAGAGCCACAGCCTCTACTCTCCTCCCCCTTGCCACTTCTGCTTACCTTCCTGTCACAGCTCTGGCTCTACCCTGCTCTGGCCCACAGCATGGAGCACATGCTGGTTCTGGTCCCTGCCTAGGCCAAAGCAGGAGTAATGGTGGTGGCAGCCCCAGCCCTGGATTGGAGCTGGAGCCATGACAGAAGGGTAAGCAGTGGCATAGAGGGCAGGCAGTGGGGGGAGGCAGGTGGGGGTAAGGAGCAGGCATTAAGACTGCGGGGGAGGGGCAAGCAGCAGGGGACAATGTGTGTGGGGTTTGCAGGCCTCACAGGGTGCAACTGATAGGGTTGCAGGGGCCAAGGGCCCGACACCCCTGCTGCCTGCCCCCTTGCTGCTTGCCATGCTGCAGTGGTGGAAGGAATACATTTAAGAAGACCCTCCAACAATTGGATTGTATACATGGAAAACAATAATAACATTTTAAATTTTCCGTGTCGACAATCTAATTATTGGGCATCATCCTATGTTAGAAGTTGTCTTGAGTAAATACAATAGTTGTATGTGGTAATTGTTTATCTTTTTCATTGATGCTGTAGATAAGTCATAGATAGGTAGATGTTTTTGTAGGTGGTGGTGGTACTATATCAATGCCTTGTAAGAGATATGGGATTCAAGTGTAAGGATAAGGGCAGCTGGCACACGTTTGGTAAAATCCAATCTCTTTAGGCGGAGATATGTAGTGGTAATGCCAGAGCTCTGAGCAACAAAACATTTTGGATGTTGCATCCTGCACAGCTTTTTCACGCCTCTGTTTAAAGTGAAAGTGAACAACTTCATTCCTTTCTGAGAACACTGTGTTTTTATAGATCAAACTGCTAATCAAAAGTACCTTCTGTACTTTGTTCTAATATAATGTTGCTGATATTGCAGAAAGCCAAGACCTGTATCCATTATTTACAGTATTCAAACACAGGGATTACAACTCATTCTCATTGGTGGCAATGTGATGTGTTTTCTATCACAGGATTTTTTTGGGGGGGGGAGGGGTGTTCTACCTGTTTCTGTTAAGTTTGAACTACAATGTTCTTGTTTAGGGCTAACAATATCACCACATATTAAAGAAGTCATTGACCTTTACCTTTATCATCTTCAGGCAGTTTGGGGATATTTATAGAAGAATAACTGGAGGGGGTGGGGGAAGAGAATCTTGTTCATCTTAACTTGTATGTATAACGTTCATCTCCTGCTTCCTGAGAAAGTTGAGTTTTATTTTCCTCATATTTGTAGATTATCTGGAGTTGGTGCGGGGGAACCTAGCAGACACTGTGCAACTACTTTATGTATAACTTCACTGCTGAGTTTTGTTTTGAGATGGCTAAAATTTAATATAGGAAGTAGTTAACAAAGTTTGTGGCTGAAAACCAATGATCATATTGAATAGCATACTTGAGCAATTTGGGAAAAGTGATGAGATTCGTTGGCATTCAGCCTCCATTGCACTTTTTAAATTGATACTTCTGTGAAACTATTCAGTTTTTCACTCAAGTTCAGCTTTGTTTTGTGAAGGGTTCGTTTTGTTCCTAGCAAGTAACTTTACAAATACAATTCTCACTCTAATATAGCCCAGTGGATTTGACTCTCCTATAAGTCTACATTTATTTACTAACCAACACATGTAATGTTAAGCAGAACATTTATTTTCAAGGAGGCTCAACTGCTGAATCTCAGATGAACCGCAGCGTTCAAATATGTAACCTTGAGGGCAGTAGATTTTTTTTTCTTGGCCCTCCCTCCTTTCTGGAATTCGGAGTAAGCACTTGCCAAATTGGAAACGAAGGGGTTGTAGCACATGCTGGTACTGTTATTTAAACACAGATGTTTCCTTGAAGACTTACTGAGCAACACTTTTACATTTCTATTATCTTTAAATACCTGCTTTCTTTGTTGTGACAAATTTATCAGCCCAAAAAAGCTCCCAAACATTTCCAAATATGAAAAATTATTTTCAATACCAGCATGTATTAGGTATTTTGATATGTCTGTTGTTTGTTATCCTGTTTGTTTAAGCAGTTGTTGGAGGTGGGGGGAACAAAGGAAAAAAAAACTTATTTTGTCATACCATGTTAAATAAAAATAAGTATTTCCCTGTGTTTTCTCAGGAAAAAGCACTGCTTTTAGGCATTCTAATATTAAAATAGTTGCTGTTGTACAACTAAAAGGTGATAGCAACACTTAATTTTGTCCCACAATAATTGTGTGCATGAAAGAGTTTGTAGGGTTCTGCCTGGCCTGTTTCCTGCTGTATCAGGCCAAGATGTTAAACCTGAAAAGCCTCAGAAATAGGCTCACAGAAGCTGGCTTCAGCAATGCCCTCCAACTCTTCCACTTCTTGGACCAGGCACACATCACATTTGAGTTTGGACCCTTCACCTTGTACCAAAATGTAAACCCGTTTGGGTTGTGCTGGGCCATGGAGGAGACAGCCTGCAAGGTGCAAGACGGACAACCAGTCCTAAGTTTTCAGGCCCATGAAGGTTGCTGGGGGAAAGCCGGCTTTCAGTCTGTAATGATATGAGTGCTTTCATTATTACTGACAAGTGTTTCTTGCTCAGCCCCTGGGAGAGCCACACATTTGCATACATGCTTTTTTTTAACTTTAAAATTTATTATTAAAAAAAATGAAAACACAGAGTTTCCTTCTCCCTCTCCTGTCCACAGGGAGAATTGTGACTCTGGCTTCTTCGTAGTAAAATAAGACTGTGTTAATGTTTAATAATAAGTTTCAGCACAGGTGACGTTCTCAAATAGTTTTATAATTGTTTTTAAAGTTCAGTAGGTCAGTAAGTATTGACCTATGTAACTCAGTGGGTATTTTTCCACATGGTTTCTTCGTGGCTGCTTTGTTCTATATTTTAAATAGCTGTGCTGGAAAATCATGTATTTTTGATTAATTGGGAAATGCAGATAAGAAATTCTAAGTGCTAAATTTCAGGTAAAATGTAAATATGCTTGCCCAGGGCTGTTGGTTGTAAGCCATGTAGGTCTAAGGACATGGGTAGGCAAGGTTCTTTGGGTAGAAGTGATATCTTTTATTAGACCAACTAAATAGTTGGGAAAATGTTAAGCATGGCAAATATATTTTAGAATACTCTCCATGCAGGCATTTCCTAAAATTTGTAAGTGCCTTTTATTATTGTCTTTGAACTCTTAATAAATCTCTCTCCTACATTAAAGAAATTCTGCCATTTGTTTCACAACATCTCATTTAATAAAGTAGTTCATTGTGAACAATTAAGAGCTTGCAAGAAATTAGGACAGGTAAAGATTCACTCCAAATCCTAGTGCATCCTTTTCAGACCTTTTTGTTACCCATTTTATACTATTTTTAAAGTATCCAAAACATGAAGTTGAGCAGAGTAGACATCTTAAACTCCCATCACGCGGATTACTTAGAATGTACTAACTTATTTTATGAAGTTGACTGGTAGACCAAACAGCCAGATAATTCCATGTGAGAAAGAAATTGTGCTCGTTTTGTAGCACAACAAATCTTGGTTCATGACTGGGGTTCTTAGCTACTGTGGTAACACCAACACTGTGCAAATAAAGAACTAAACAGAACAATGAGTAGATGTATCTTGCCAAATTTGGCTCTGTCCTGTAAACACTGTTTTCTGAGTGTTTCAGGAAAGACAGTTGAGAACCATTTTTCATTGTTCTGATCTATTAAGACCAGTGGTGCTAATTGTAGATAAGTTGCAGTTAATTAAGAATTTTACAAATCAAGCCACCGGTCTAGATTAGTACAACCAGACCTTAACAGTTTTGTCACTTAAAATATTTTTCTTTCAGAGGAAAAGCATGTCTGTCTTGTGTGTGAAAACGCAGCAGCAGCACTAATGCACAGATGGAAAATTCTCAGCCAAGACTGACATTCCAGCCTTAATTCATCCCACGACGTATGACATACACATGCTATACATTCACATCAGTACATGATACTCCATACTGCGTCTTAAATATGATAGAGATTTGAATGGAATATTGACTTCAAATGTGGATCTCCCACTCATACATTATAAGAGGAGGGGGGATAGATATGGTTATTCCTGAAAAGCCTTCAATTTTATCCAGGATTATGAATCTCTATTATTATTAACATATGACTTGTGTGAATGAAGGACCATGTTCCATAAAATTACCTGTCTGTAAAGATGTGCCCCATGTTGAGAGTATACTTTGGAAATCCTCAAATTACTTGACATACTGGTAGTTTTTTCATTATCTTGCTATCGTTTGACAATACTTAACAGGTGGGGATTAAAACATGCACTATATTAAGTTACTTTACTGTACCTGAGATTTGACACAATTGGTTTTGTTGGAAAGATTTGGAAATCTCATTTGAAAAGGGAGAATAATGGGGGAGAAGGTTTGGTTCATGTGCAAATACCTGAAATAGAATGGGTTAGATTCTAATACCCTTATTTGCACTGAATAGCTTCTTGTAGCCTGTTCTTCCTACCAGGAGTCAATTCGGCCTCTTGATGAAGAAAATGTGACAGAATATAACCTCTAATGAAACAGGGTGAGAAAGAAGATTTTGCTAACAGTTTTGAACTTTGCTTTTGCTGATCAAGTTTTTTTGTTTGTTTGTTTGTTTTTAATCTCTCCTTGTTTCTAGACTTTCTGTACTCTAGAAAATCATTGTTGTGAATACATGACTAACTCCCTGGTTTGTTTTGTCTCAGTCACATTGATCAAACAACTACATGGCAAGATCCCAGAAAGGCCATGCTTTCCCAGATGAACGTGACAGCCCCCACCAGTCCTCCAGTTCAACCGAACTTAATGAATTCAGCATCAGGTAAGAAAAAAAATCAGTATCTGTAAGAGCCATTGATGCATTTGTACCACTTTTCTGCTTTTAATGTTTTAAGGAACTGGATGTATGTTAATTCCTTCTGACTTAATTCACATTTAATCTGTTCACTATTGTGGCCAACTGGTTTTTCAGTCTACCTCCTAAACGCAGCTTCCTTCCACCTTCTTCTGAAGTGAGTTTGCAGTGCAAGGTGCTCCCTTTTGTTGCTTAAAGCCTAATTTTTTCAGTCGTCCCTGGACCTACTGCTCCAGAGCTCAGGCAAATTAACTTGATTTTATACTAACTTTTGGTAACTGATGCACTTTTCACCTTTTTGCTACTCCTGTCTCTTATTCCTCATCTGAGCTCATGATTTATCTCCCCACTTCTCTTGCTATCTACTTTTCTATTGTATGACCCCAAAAGAGGGAGCTTTCACGCATCTTTTGGTCGTCTTATTAAACATGCTTAAATGCAAAAGATAAGCAGGCATGATTGAAACTGGGCTATTTGTGGTTGTGACTTCTAAAGGTGAGGCTAATGAAGCCGTTGTCTTGAGTTTCTTCTGGCCTGGCTGTGGTACTGCATTCAGTGAGGCAAAAGAAGAGAGATCTTGGTTGGATTTAAGGCAGTCATTACTCCAAATGTAGTTACAGTCTTGGTATTTCTCTAATTTGAAAGAGTAATATAAATTAGTGATCATATTTTCCAGAACAACAATAGACAATCAACAGCTGTGTAATCCTGATGCTCCCCTGCAGGATTGTCTTTGGCAACTTCAAAAGAATAGGGAATGGGGCCACTCCCACTATCACACCCTCAATTTATTCATCTCCTTGCTTACACCAGAGAACTAGATGTTTCCTGCTTGAGCATTCACAGTCCTGTGTTCTGTTTGCAAGATATATTTAAAAACTTTGCGTTGCTGTCATTACAGGATTACGATGAAAGGGATTTTGATGTCCGATAAAGGGACATGCAAGACAGATTTGGAATAAAACTGATAATTGATTACACACTACTGTTTAAAGTTAGCAAAACCAGTTTGTAACCCAGGGTTTATGGGAGGATCTAAAAAAGGCAGCCTTTAAACTTGCTCAATCAACACTCGAGGAGAATTTTAATGTTCAATGTCAAATGAGCAAAATCCAAATGAAAAACAGAAGTAAGTTAGTAAGTAATTTTACTCCAGGTACCTACCTGTGGAAGATGTAGGGGGAGATTTGGAGCTAGTGTACAATGGTGTCTTAATGTGTAATGCAAGTCTATAAATCAAAATAATTTTGAATTTTCTTATCTTAGGCTATGTGTTTTAAATTGATTTTTCAGTAAAAGAAAAAAATCTCTCATTCTGCCTCAAAAGTCTGATTTTTGATAAATTATGAAAAATTATTACTGATAAGCCAATACAAGTTTTTCTGTGTGAATTACAAAAGATTTTCATCACTTTGTCCTTTTGTTTTATCATCTATCTATTGTGCTTTGGAAATGAGATGCAAAGTAAACATATACATCAGTTGTAGTAGTGTAATGTTTAGCTCTTGAATTTCACCTGTAGAGCTAATAGTTTTTTGTGTTTAACAAGTTTTCTCTGAACGAAATGAACTCTAGAACGCCATACATTACATATTGACTCTTTCTGATACATGGCTGATTTAATATACTCATTGCAAATATTGTCAATAGATTTGTTTTCTACCCAGCTTACATATTTTGATACTTATGTGTTCTGTTACTTTGTTGAGTATGTGGTAATTTTTGTTTTTTATTTTCTTAAACAGCTTCTTAAATAACGGAGCATAATTTAAAGAATTGAATTGACCACTTGTTGATTGTGCAGCATTGTGCAAATATTGTACAGCAACTGGTTTAATGGGATTTTTACCTCTGGGTGCTGTCATAATATCATAATATTTTTTACTGCTGGCAGTAATGAACTTTAATTTTTTAACTGTCCAAATTGAAATTCTTATGCTTAGGAATTGCTCTGTAAGGCTAGGAAGAAGAGTTGAGTTTCTTGATGCCGGAAGTTGAGATTTTCTGATGTAAATGTATTTGGCAGTGGAATGTACTTTACTCTCTCGAAAGATTTCATGGAAAATTTTGGAGAAATTACAAAATATAGTTATCATGGCACCTGAAGGTAGTCAATTTACAAATAAGTTTCTGGGTTATTACAAAAAGGAGACTTCTTGCCTCTATACAGTTAATTCTTATGTAGCACACACATCATACTGATTTCAGATCTTCACAACTAGCATTGCTCCAGAGTGTCAGCATAAGTAAATGTAAACTACAGAATATCAGACATAGCTGAGGGGTAACAAAAAAAAATATGAAAGAACAAGGTTCAGGGGGTGTTTCAGGAGGTTGGATGTTTTGTTTTTTGGATTTTTTTTTCTGGATTAAATTAGGAATTAAAGTGAAGAAATGGGAGATGAATAGAGCAGGGGAAGTTTGGGTTTATCTCGTGAATCACTATAGGTGTTCAATAGGGGTGTGCGAAATGGGCTGTATTTGATTCAGATTCAGCCAGAATCGGGTGACAGCGATTCAATTAGTTGATTTGGATCACTGTCCAGATTCTATTCGGCCAGACAC
>NW_017729032.1:28758304-28782502 GCF_001723915.1 Gavialis gangeticus
GGTTTTTTTTAAGTTGCAGGATAATGCTGCCCACTGCAAATAGGGTGAAATGGGAGAGAGAACTGAAGATGAAAAGCTTAAGTAGGGATGTTAATGTGGTATGTTAGGCCAAAAGAAGAAACATTTAAACTGAAATCTAAAATAGGAAGCCAGGAGTGAGTTTTTTAGGAACCCCATACACTGAAGGCATTAAAAGTAGATTAAACAAAAGAACTAGACTGTACATTGTAAGGCGCAATTCTGCAGTAGACAAGCAATTGACTGGATGCCCTAAAGGCTTTTTTCATCTTTTCCCCTTATGATTTTTGAATGAACCATTCATTGACTGTTTGAAAGTATACTTAGCCAGCTATGTTTTATTCTCTGCTGGAGAAAACTGGTGTTTTCATCTTAATGTATTTATATATGCAAAGCTGCTTCTTGCCTCAGATCTCAATACTCTTTTGAAAGATTGTTAGGCATATATAGCCTTACTCTTGCTGATATGAGCTTGCTGCGAGGAGCCTCCCTAAATACCTAGGACCATAGAGGTGAGGAGGGAGGCTGCTCTATAAAAAGGTGGGATTTTCTATTTCAGGATCCTGTATCAAATAGGATTTAATAAAGTTATTGAAAATTTCCCATCTTATCACCAATGGTGGAAAGTAATAACTTGCTTTTTATGTTGCGTGTTTAATAGAAAAGATGTTTGTAACATTGAGCCACTTAAATTGAGTTCTATAGGAAACAGTTCTTAACTTTGGCTAGTCTTTTGTTCAAATGATATAAGGTGACTGAGTTTCTTATTGAGATACAGAATAAATGTTTTAAAATAAGTATTCATGACTGTTTCTTGTGTGACTGCACTTGATACAACAATAGCATGAAAGAATTAGCACAAATATCCAGGTAACATAAGTGTATTTAAGTTTGTTGTATTTGTTTAAATTGTTTGCTTTCCCTTTTATTCCGGATTTTAGAGACATTACACATTTAATTTGGCAGTAGATTCTCTTTTTAGCTGTTTCCCATTCCCCCTCAGACTTGTCTGATGGAAGTTCTCTAATCTTACAGCTAGTCATTCTGGATGACTATTAGATGGGGTCAAAGTTGAGCAATGAAAAGCTGCTGGGAAAAAGAGGAACAGTGAGAAGCAAGCGTGAAGTACAGTTCATAGCTCCTGGGGGAAGATGACTGTACTAGTAAATGAGCTGAGGCATTGAGCTGCAACCCCTCTGGAGTGCATACATTTCAACTCCGCTGCATTTTGAAGGTTCCTCCTGCTTATTATAGATTTAAATAAATACATTGAGATTTATTTACTTCTACCGTCTAGCTTAGGATGCCATACACTCAAAACAGTTGGTAATGTTAAATATGTTTACTTTTAAACCTTAAGTTGAAAAGAAGAAAGTGTCCATGGGTTGATTTATCTATCATCCTGTATTTGAGGAGTTTTGTGATGAAGTGTATTGACAGTTCACAGCTCTGAGAGAAGTTTGGTTTACAGAGGATCTTGTGATAGAAGATCAAGGTTGGAAAAATATTGTGCTAGCTATTGTACAAGATTTCTCCAGGTCTTACGTGCTTTTTCCTATTTATTCAAGTCATGTTAGACCTTTTGGCCATTGAACACTGATATTAAGCACCAAAAAGATTTTCCGTTGATTGGATTTTGTTGACTTGAATTGGAGGAGAAAAGTTTAGTTGTCATTTACTTGCAGATAAACTTTGCAGGTATTTTATATTAATATCTGCTTTAGGCAACTCTTTCAACTGGTCTTGCTTAAACTTGCCTGCCTTAGTTTGTGTAGTTCATCTTTATGGTCTGTTTTCTCCCCTAAATTATCTATGTCCATACTCTGTACTTCCTTATCAGTCAGATGCAAGTATGGATCTGTTTACCTCTACTTATCTGCATAATCCTTAGTAGAAATTAATCTGGTTTTTCTCTTGTGTGATCAGATTCTGTCTTAATTTAGTCTTTGTTTAAAATACCAAAAATTATAAGATGTTTCTCATTAGACAGTATGTCTTGCATTGTTATTACTTCTTCCTGTAGCCTTCTTTTCTGCAGAGTTGTTGCCTAACCACTTCATTTGTCTGTCAGTTATATATTCTGTGCGTGTTTAGACTGAGTTCTTTTGGACAGGGACACTCTTCTTTTAAAAAGAAGAAAAAGAAAAAAAGTTGTTCTCATATAGTATGATGCCAGTGTTTTTAGTTATAAATGTCCACACTTCATCAATACCCTCATACTTGGAACTATTTTTTTTCTTCCTTTTTGAGAACATGTGCCTCATCTGGCTCTGGGACAAGGTGATGGATGATATTTGTTGCCTTGAATTTGGCTTCATAGGAATGCATGGTTTGAAGAGTTAGTGGAGAATATTGCACAGAGGTTACTGTTGGGGCAGGCTTCCCAAATAGTAACTCCATGACTACTGAGTAGTCCACCTGCTTCTCTAGACACAGAAGTGAATTTCAGCCCATTAGTGCCAGTGTGAAGTAATTTAACAAAGCTGCTTGGGCCAGGCACTTTTCTTTTGCATTTATATCTGGCACAATGAAGCCACAGTGACGTTTGGGGTGCTACTGGAATAAAAATAAAGAATTTTTTTTTTTTTTTTTTTAATTTCCAAAAATGTATAGTCTGTTCTACATGAATCGGAGGTTTGTTAGCAGAGCACTTGGTAGTCACCCTCTTTTGAGATGATTGGGGTTGTATTGCGTGGGAGGACCAGAAGAAGAAGTGGATTTCTCATGGCTGGCTGGCTGGAATAAAAATTGTCTAGTTTTGTTCTTGCTCTTGAAATTTGTGGCGGATGCATAGAGACTTTTGTGTAGGCCCTCACTTTTATTGTTCAAATCCAAATGTTCTTCACTTAACTAAATGTGGGCCTCAACTTTTGGCACTTCACAAATGTGTAAGTCTCCATCTCAAAGAGCTTTGCAGTCCACATAAAATATAGATGAAAGGGATGAGACAGTTGAAATCAGGCAAGTGTATTCTTGTAGGAAGTCCCTTTTCCACATCCTGTTGTTTGGGAATCTGGGGACTAGGGAAGATGCTTAGGGTTCCCATTTAAGCAGAGGCCGTGTTTTGTACTGGTGTGTGTTAGCTGATTGTTTGCTAAACGTAGACATACTGTGTGTGCCTACCTGTTGGGAGGGGAATTTAGCACCCCTCCCAATGCATTAGTGCTCTTTTTCCTTGTCTAGGTACTCGATTTTTGCCTTTCCTTCACTTCACCTTCCTTTTTATTTTATTTATTTATTTTTTGCCATATATCTGGAGAATTGTGTAGTCCATAACACTTTCATAGCAGATAAGGGCATGAGGAGAAGTGGGGGGGGAGGGGGCGGGGCGGTGTCTCATTCTGTACATCTTAACTCTGCTTCTGTCTTTGGAGGAGCAGTACAAGGACCCTTCAGCAGAATCGTGTCAGTTCTATACTGATGCTGAGCATTGATCACTAGAAGAAGTTCCTTTCTGATCTGATCGCGTTTCAGGTGCAAACACTAGTTTCATTATGGCAGGCTTGACTTATTGCTGGTTTTGTATTTTAAAATTCTTCTGTCTTATAGGGACCTTAGCAAATGGGGAAAAAAAGGCAAATATATTAAAGGATACAAGCAAGTTTATAAAATCAAACTCCAAGTCCTTACTAAAATCGTGGGAATGCTTTATAACTTTACTGTGTGGGTTTTTTTTTCCCATCCACCCCTTTTCTATCCTTACCTTAGGATTGTTGGACGGGAGCTTGAAACTATTTGTTTCATGTACTGGTTTATATGTAAAATGTTGGGATTTTTTTTTAATTAGAGCTGTTTTCCAGCTGCACCAAACACGAGCCTACTATGAATTCCTTCCTTCTATATTGCAGGCCCACTCCCCGATGGATGGGAACAAGCTATGACCCAGGATGGAGAAATTTACTACATAAACCATAAGAACAAGACCACATCTTGGCTAGACCCAAGGCTTGACCCACGCTTTGGTAAAAGTTCATCTTGCCTCAGAATTTTTTTTTGGTTCACTTTTAGTTTCAGTTCACGTAGCAGTTTTCATCTTGTAAGCATACCTGAGCAACTTTTTTGCAGTAAGGTATTTTTTTTTAATTATTTGAATCACACACTAAATCTTTTGAAAAACATAAGTATATATTTCTATCATCTCTCATACATTATTCCTGGCACCAAACATTTAGGATTTTACCATATGGTTCAAATTCATACCTTATTCCTGGCACTAGAGATTTAGGATTTTACCATATGGTTCAGAGGGCTCCCAAACTCCGCATTTCCAGAATTACTTAATAAACAAAGCTTTTAATCCCCGCTTGCAATTAAAAATCTTTATACTGGATACAATTTTGATTCCGTAACTCTTTTTATGCGCTCCTAAAGCAGTTGTTTTCTCACAGTTAACATATAATGCTAATTAAATGCATTTGAAAGAAACACCAGCTTATAATTCCAGCTTGTCACAGTGATGATCATGACAGAGCTTTCTTTTTTCACACCATATTGAGAAAAATGTTTAAGTTTGGTGGCATTATCCAAATTTCTTATTTGAGGCGTGAAAAATTCTAACAGTTACAGTGTTAGTGAATATAGAAGTAGTCAATTAAATTAAAACAACAAAGGGATGAAGTGGATGTTTCAGACAGTTAGAGGAGCTATTCTTTCATGTTTTGTAATTTTTTTTTTTTGGCTGGGTTTTTTTAAACTAATGCAGTAAGAAGAGAATGTTGTAAAAGTTCCAATAAAATATTAACAAGTATTAATAATTCCAGAGCACAAAATATTCTGCAAACCCACAATGATAAGTTAGGTATACTATAGAAAAGGTTGATATGTATAGAATTTTCTTTTCCTTTACAAAATTTTGCCACTGGTTTTAGTCTGTAAGTTTGAATAGGTGCATTAGTTGATTTGTTATCCTCATAATTCACTATTTTCAGTTTCTTTGGATGGATTTGTGAGGTATTTTTTCCAGAGCTATGGAAAAAACAGTATAAAGAGAGAGAGGGGGGATCATTGTGGTTTTCAAGCTTTAGTCTTGGACTCAGCGCAACTAAATGAAAACAGTGTGCAGATCACTGAGTAGGTCAGGCTGAGGGGATACAAAGCCTTTGAAGCTTTACAGGGGTTGACCTAACAACAACTGTGGGCCCCTTTTGGGAGAGGCATTAACTCCATGAATGCCATATAAACACAATGCTGCAAAACTCAAATTCAACAGTGCATTTCTAAAATGGCTGTTCAAAACTCTTTAGCTTTTTTTTCTTTCTTTTCCTTTTGTAGCCCTGTGTTTTTAAACATAAATATCCATCTGCTCTTCAAAAAAAAACTCTGCACGGTTACAATTTGTTCATAAACTGCTAGTTGGCTTGTAGACAGGTTGAACCACTGTGCAATTTGAGTCAAAGGTGGGGCATACATGGGAAGCTGTCAGCTTTGGCAGATGTCCATGTTGGCTTTAATGCTCGCCTTCCGAGTTTCAGACCTGTTTGTGCATTGCAAAACACTGTGCTAGTAAAGTGCAACTTTGAATAACGTTGAAACAGGAAGCTGACATTTAGAAAAATAGTGTTACACTTTACAATGAAGAGAGACGTGCCAATTATATTTCCCTGGGTAATCTCAGGAAATGTACTTTCCTCCGATTCTGTGTATTGGCTTACGGTTTTGAATGGTAAGAGCCTGGGTAGCCAGCTGGAATGAAAACCTGATGGGTGGAAGGGAAGCTTTTAAGTAACAAAGGTCATGAGTAAGACGCATGTCATTTCTAAGAACTAATTTCAACTCCTGTAAATAGTGCAGCCTTAGCTGTGAGGGTACAACTACTTGTCTTGAGCATGTTGAAGTCCCATGAAATGTTAAGGCTGTGGCAGTTAAACTGAACGAGGTCAGAAATATCCAAAAGACTGCATACGGTTTTCTTGCTGCATAGTTTCCCTTTTTGGGCCCACTGTGTATGTGTATCCCAGACAGGCTTGAGTACATGCCAAGGCTTTTTATTTTGTGGTTGGACTTCTAATCTGTTCCAGGCCTTTTCAGTCAAAGAGCTCAAGTGTAACTGAAGGGGGCAGGAAAGAAAAAAGCATGTGGGCTCCTCTGATCTAGAGTGATGGCAAACAGAGACAAGCTGCTAGCTGCTGTTGAGCTTGAAGGAGTTTTCCTTGAAATCTGAAGTTGTACGTGTTGTATTGTGGTTTACATTTTTATCATCCGTGCCAAGAAAGTATAAAATCTTATTCTTGTTTCCTTCTCTCATCTGACCTTCTCAGGCCACTTCAGCACAGTACACACTATAGTTTTGTTGACAGAGCTAGCTCGTGCCTAGTGTTTATTTTACTTTATCATGTGTAGATTTTCACAAAATGTGTGCTGTGACTCTAAATAAAATTTGAGTGACTTAGAAGTTTACCTTTCAGTGATTAGTAGGAGTTGAAAATCCTGTTTATTTCTGAGGACTGCTATTAGGACAGCCTAATTTCAACGAAGGGCTTCGTTTCCACGAGCTGTTGACTGGGAACACTTGAAGCAAGCTATCCTAGATGAATTCATCTTTGGGTACTCAGTATAAGGATAATTTTCTGTTTTGATTTTAAATAACATTAAGGAGGCGTTCAGAATTGTTTGATCATAGCTTTATAGATCCTGTCACCATGCAAGGTGAAAAACTATTGAAAACACTGAAGCCATTACATGCAAACAAGCTCCTCAGACCCAGTGTTGTAGACCAGGAGGGGTGGAGGACCCCACCACTTGCCACTGCTCAATTCCTCTTCTGGCAGAGAGTCCGTCCCTTCTTCTCTGTAATTAAGTCTCCTCATCAGGTTGGGGTTTGATTTAAACAAAGTTCTGCTTTCTGTTTAGCACTTGAATAACATATAGTTGTCTTTTGGGTGTTTCTCATTAATATGGCTGGAGTAAAGGATAGACTTAAAGAAAATATTCAGTTAGGCATACTGTCCGAAGTGTCTAGGCAGAGTGCATCCATTCGGTGGTTTTGAGACTTGTCCTGCATTTGAAAGGAGCGCAGTTTGAAGATTCTTCTCTTTCATTGGTCTTTCAATGAAATTTGGGCTTTGAGCAATGCCCCGGAGTTGAGTGGATCAGTTCTGTAATCAGAAAGTGCTAAAATAAACAGAAGAACTGAAGATAGAAGAGCTGAGACTGGCCTAAAGCATTTGAAGGATGAATTCGAGGTCTTCAGACCCATCTAATGCACCTGTGTTTTGTTGTACTCTGGATCTTGGCCTTCAGAAACTGGGTCGATAGCTTCTGAACCTAGTCATCAGCATAGACCTGAATAAGGAGAATTGCCTATGTCTAAATCAGCAGTGTCGAAGATCTGGCCCGTGGGCCAGATCTGGTTCGTGCAGCCATGCTGTCTGGCCCACAGTGTTGCCTGCTGCATCCAACACGTGCTGGCCTTGGCCTAGCAGATGAAGCCTGTCTGGCATGGGCTGCACACAACGCGAGGCCAGTCTGAGCTGTGTGCTGCATGTGGCACCATCATCAAACTGGTCCTGAGTGCTGGATACAGGGCTGATCCAGACTGAACCCACATCCCAGAGCCAGTCCAGCATGAGCTCCACATGCAGTGCATGCCCCAGACCAGCGCAGTGTCCTGCATGTTAGTGCACACCCTGAACTGGCCCCATGCACTGCGTGCCACATGGGGCTGGGGGCAGATAAGTGATACAGCTTACAGGGCTGGAAACAACGCGTGTGCTACAAGCAGCTTGCAAATCAGCCCACTGGCTAGATCCAGATGCCCGGCATATGCCCCTCATTTGGCCCGGCCCATAGGTCCCGGTGATTTTGACACCTGCTCTAAAGCAGTGGTGCTCAACCTTCTGGTCCTGTGGGGCCTGCAGGAGTGGCACAGGGCCACCCCCCAGGCCAGATCTTTCAGGCAGGGTCAGTCTGTGGGCTGGATTTGGTGAAGGCTTGGCACATGGGGTTGGTTCCCAGGTGCACTATGGCATGCTGGATCTGGCCCACAGCTGATCGAAATCTAAGAAACGGCTAGAAGGGGTGGATCTGATCTAGTCATATCTTGGCATAGGAAGTCATTCAAGACTGGGACTAAAGGAATTAGACTTGTGATAGTAAGATCTTTTTCTCTAGTATGGAATCTGAAATAAAATGTGCTGTTAAGTCCTCTTTTCCTATTCTTCATGGCAGACTTTATTTCACAGGGAATATTTTGTTACTGTCTTCTGCACCAAAATCCCTGCCCTTCCTCCCCCGCCCTCCAATTTTTAAATTACATTTCCGCAGCAGAGGAGAGAAGCCTGTGAAGAATAATGCTGAAGCTGTTGGGATATAAGTTTTCTAGCAAAGATGCTTCTCATTCTGGCCATCTGAGGTGTCTGTTGCCAGGGAGTTGCTTGTGCCTAGGAGTTTGGGAAACCTGAAGAAGAATGTCGTGCATTAGAAAGCTTGTCTAACTCTCTCCCAACTATGTAGTTGGTCCAGTAAAAGATACCACCCTAAGAAATCCTTGCCTCTAGGATTTGGGGCTCAACCCCTCCTTTGTTTCCATTCTTTTGAGGAGGCTATTACAGCAAGAAGGATATTGAATTGACCGTTGCTTTTTAAATCGCTTTTTCAAAATGGTGCTCGCATTTTTTGACCAGTGAATGGTGCAGGGCTGGTTTGGGCCCTTTGCCGCTTGAACACAGCTGGGATCAGCTGGGCACCACCTCTACCTGGTCAGAGACTGATCCTGCTTTCCAGATCCTGATTCCAGCCAGGCAGGGTCTGCGCACCAAGATTGGGCTCCATGCCACCCTGTGCGTCCAATTTAGTGTGCAAGCTGTGGCCTACAGAGCAGCCCACTGGATCTAGGAGCTACCTTTGCTGTAAACCATCAAAGAAGTGCCCGTGCTTGCTGGCTCATTCTAATTCTCAATGCAGGGCCCCCAAATTCTTTTTGTCTTGCTCTTCAAATAAGTTCATCACTTGTTTCTGACAGGAACCTTGTCTCTGGTAATATCTATTTTAGCTTGCAGCTGTCAGGACTCTATCCTGAAGTACAAGAAAAGGTACTTCGCTTTTGAGACCATCAATCTGTTACCATAGATGCATGACAAAACTGGAAGAATGGAAAGCAATTAGACATCCGCTATCAGTCTATCAGTACCTTATTTCAGAAATCCTAATACCAGCCTTCAACCTCTTGTGTGTCCCATTTTACAGAAGTCTACATCAGGGTATGTATTTCTGTACCTTAAGTGAGAAAAGCAGTAGTCTTTTGATTTTGGGATTTTCCATGTTTGTTTTCCTTCAATCTGTGATTTTAAAAGTTTGCTAAAGCTTTGCATTCTTCATAATCTTTCCTTTTGCTTTCCTCTGATTTCCCACCCCCTCCCCCGGATGCAAATTTGTCATGTTGGATTAGGCCTCTGCTGCTTTGCCGTATTTTACATCATTACATAAGGGTTTATTAAATTTTAAAGTGACAAGAAAGTACTCGACTAGGTATAACAGATAGTGAGAGATCTCAGATTCACAAAGGTGCTGTCTTACACCACTTTAACTATCCTGATATAAGAGTATATCCTGAGTATTGAAGTGGTTTTGTACTATTCCTTTAGGGAAAAGGGAACAAGTTCTAACTTTGTGTTGCTGTCTTTATGCTATCCAGCCCTTAATGAATATACAGTTATATAAACCAGTATAATTGTTTAGGCTTACAAAAGAAATGACAGCTCTGCCATTAAAAAATGTGAGTAGATCAGGTTATTTCTCCTCTGCAGCAATTTTTTGTAGAAGGGTTAACTTAGAATTAGCATCAACTGTATGTTTATCTTTTAACTTCTGACTAGCTCTGTCTGTTTTCAAGCTATGTTATTTTTAGAATAAGGATGCAGCATGCACTTTCATGTAAATTTTTGTGCCAGCGTGATACTACTAAACTTATTGATGGCTTGCATCGGATTTTGGAAGTCTTGCTTATTTCAACTATTTTTGTTGGGTTTATGGTATATAAAGAAACGCTTTTGCCTCTGAAAAATCTAGATATTAAAGGCAAATTATAATTTAAAAAATTGTATATAATCATCTAGCTTCCTAAAACTTTTAATGAAGAGGAAACTGTCTAGCCTGTCTTCTGGCTTGGATTGATATAGTTCATGTCCAGACATTCAGTTTCTATCAGGAAATTCAGTGCTCTCCTAGGAGAAACCATAAGAGCACAGACTTGCAAGATTTTTCTTCTGGAGCAAAAATGGTATTCCGAGGTGGGGAAAAAACACTGACCCCAACCAAGCAGAAGCTGTTCCAAGGAGAAGGTCAGCTTGCTTTGAACATGGCAGGGGAGGGTAAGCTCTGGGTACTGGGGACAGGGTCTTGCAAGTCTGAGCATGAGGTGGGGGGCATGAGCTGTGAAGGCACCCACGTATAGGGAGGCAGGGGTGCATCTCTCCAAGTCCAGAGGAGGTGGGGTTTAGCTGCTTTGGTTCCAAAATAGGGGGAACCCACCCAAGAAGACCCTTGCCTACCTGACCAGACCTTAACCCATGTGACTAGACCCACACCCTGTGAGCATTTCCCACCCCCACCGTCTTGCTCACCACATCCAATGTGCAGCTAGATAGGGGTTACCTCACCAGGATCCTCTCACAAAGCACTATGCAAGTGCAGAATCCATCTGCTTGTAGGAGAGGGGTAGGGATGTGTTGCAGGCAGCTGGAGAAGTTGACATGCCTTTTACAGCCAAGACAGCAGATAAGTTCTGATCCTCTTTGAGTCATACAGGGGGAGAGCCTGGAATTGCTAAGGGGGACGTGGTCTCCTGGGGCAGCCAGCTAGTTAGCATTGCCCTGTGTGCTTAGCTGCTGTCAGCACTCTCCAGCAACCAGGGGAGCCTGCAGAGCACACTGGGATTGCCTGCACAGGGACCCCCTGGCTAGACAGTGTCAGCAACCCAGGCTTGGCTCCACACCTTACACAGTGGTACAATGCTCTCCTGCTAGGTTTTTTTTCTCCCAGGGGAACAAAACTGGGAGAATTCTTCTGGATTAGTTGAAAATGTGTATGCAGCCGTAGAAAGCAATATCTGATAGTTAAGTGCACAAGGGACACCGAAGACAACTAATACTGTTGTATAACAGAGAATGTTTTATTAATTCAGCATTAGCATAATTTTGAGAACAATTTAAGAGGAATGCATTTTGCCAGTTCCTTGTTCAGGAACTACACTGATTTTCTCCGGTGAAAACCTGGCTCTCTACTTCTGGTAAACATACCTTTTTCAAACTATGTAGGACTTAGTCTAAGACAACTGAAGAGGCCTGTTTTTCCTTATACCTATTTTATGCTTTTATCTAGTAATAAGCTCTTTTGATGTCCTGGAATATTCTGGAAAGTACCAGCATTTCTTGGAGGCATGTGTTTCTATAGATATTAGAGTAAGAGCTAATGTGTCTTAATTGACTTTAACTTAATACTTAATTTGGGTTTAAAGCAGTACAGAAATCATTTTTTTGTTCTGGGTTTTTTTCTAACCTGGATTGATACTGCACAGTTCAGAAATGTTTATTGTATCAGCTTGTGCTTGCTTCTGAATCTCGTATTTAAAATATTTCTACCGCTAATTATGTAAAAAAGTAGTATATAAGAATGATATTTAAGTTAGTGGTCTGGATATACGCTGTACAATTACTCTTCATTACTGTCCATTGTTCTGCAGAAAACAAAACTGCAAGTTAATGAATTAATTGCGGCAGCATTTTAGTTTCAAGTGAAGTAGGAGTAAGAGGGTGGCCAGTTGCTGATACTGTAGACTCTAGGAACTTGGGCTCATAGCATTGTGCTTCTGTGTTTTAGGATACAAAAGGGGCAGTTCTTAATTGATTTTTTTTTTTTGCAAACAGTAGCAGCCTTCTTTAAAGAAAACTAAAATTCCGAAGACCTGCCTACATTAGTTTCATATTTTTGAAATATCAGTTGCCTCAGTAACAGAACAAAAAACCTAATCTCGTTTTAATATAAACAAGAATGAGATATGTAAAGTTTGTAATCTATAGTTGTAGACAAATTGTAATAATAAGGTACATACTAAGAGAATTTGAAAATCAACCAAGTACTTAAAGCTGGAATGGGCACTGCTTGTGTCAGGTTTAATAGCAGATTTGCAGTAACAAGAGGTGAACCTAAACGTCAGTCTGCATCCAGTTTCTCCCCAGTTTCTGGGATTCTCGGGTTCATCTCCAAGCAGGTTTGCAGGTAGTGGGATTATTTGATTGTGCTCATTTTCTCTTGACGTTCATAACACTCTTCTCAAATCATTTTGTATCCCCTAAAAGGGAAGGGCAAAATATATTATAAATATTGCTATCCAGAAGACTGACTAGTAGGATTTTTAAACAACAAGCTGCTGGAACATATTTATAAAAAGATGTTAACATTTCTTTTTAAGCATTCTGAGCCATATTCTTTTGCCCAAATCCCACTATTAATTTTATATATCTTTATACCATGTTTTCCTATTTAAATAAACAAAACCTTTTCCTCTTTGCTATATAAACCACAGAAACTGAATAAGTGTAACTTTAAAAAATATGCACATAATGCTGCCACCTGTTTAAAATAAATGAGAAAATAAAGAAATATTCTCCATTCTTTCTGTAAGTCACGTTGATTGTTACTTGTCAAAAAAGCAAGTTAGTATTTTCAGAACATAGAAAAAAAGAGAAAAAAACAGATTTGGAGAGTGCATGTAGTTTTGAGAAGCAGTTAATAAAAGGATGATTTTTTTTTTTTTACTTTGCTGTATTCTCCATGTAAGCAGTCTTTCTTTACATCTGCAGGAGGGGGTCTTGGGATGGATCTGCTGCTGCTGTCAATTGGCAGCAGTGCTGTGACTTCTGAGGTGCTATGCCAGCTTATAGCAGCAGAAAATTGGCCCCTTATGTCTTAATTGTTATATATTCTCTGTTCTTTTCTTTGAAAAGCCAAAAGAAGTAAGCATGTGAAGGGTGGTCTAATTTTTCCATAACCGTCACGTATTCATTATCTATGCCATTATCTGCTCTTTGGGTGCTGATAGAATAGTTAATCTCACATTTTAAAAGCACAGGAACTGAAAACTTTTCCAAAATCCATATTATGCCATAAGTGATTGTAGGTTACAGAATATGAAGCTAAACCATGTTCTAGCTATAAAAGAGTGCATAATGGGGGGGGGGGAAATTATATCTCATTGCCTGTGTTTAAAAAATGCTGGTTTACCCCTCCCCCAAATCCCCTTCTCTTCCCCTAGAAACAAAGCCTTGTTTGTTCCTTGTCTGCTTGTGAGGTCTTTGCTGCTGCCCTGTGTGGGTGCAGAGCCCCATACTTAAATGCTTTCCATACCCAAGGAAGGTAAGGAACAGGATACATCAGGAAACTGATAAATCCCAGCTCTAGTAGATAAATGAAGATGTTTGTCTTTGAATTAAAGCCATTTAAAATGAGGTGCATCTGAGGTGCACAAAAACAAATATGTTTACATGAGATTATACTGATAGTGTTAGGTAGCCTTTACTGTGCAGATTTCATCACTCCTTTCCTCAATTAGTCACAGAGCCTCTATCCATCAGCCTTTTACATTTCAAATTCTGACAATCATTCACTGCTTCTTATTGGGTACTTAGTTTATAGCAAAAACAAAAGATTGCCCCAGGGTGATACTTTAGGTATGTGATTAACCAGAATTAAGGGGTTTAAAGTTTTTATAAACGATCTTAATTTTCCTTGTCATTTTGTTTGAACCAAGTTGTTTTGTCTCCCAGTATTAAATATTATGTTTTGAAATGCTGTGTTTTTTTTTTAACTGAAAATTAAAAATGATGCACTTACATTCATTCTTAGCATTTAAAGGCTTTCTTCTCCCTTCTGATATTCACAGTCATCCAGGCTATAAAATAAACCTTAAAAAATACTTTAAAAAATTAAAATATCAAAAAGTTTTGTTTATATGATGCTAGTTCCTTACTTCCTGTTTTGTAGACTTAACTGGTAAAGTGACTTGTTTTAATTGTTCTTTAAATTCTAATTGTTAACATACTTCAGATCTTACAAAGTTTTATTCTAAGAAATTTCTCCCTTAAAATGCCTGTCTGCTCTGAAATGAATTGTCCAGGATTAAAACCCTTACTCTGAAAAGAACAAGAACTTAAATCCAAAACTAATGATAAAATAGTCCACACTATTTTTGTAGCCCAAACTTTCTTCAGATATGCTGAAATATCTCGGAGAAGCTGTACTCCCACTGTGAAAGTGCTGAGGTTTATGTTACCAGGTCAGATAGGGGCTTTTGTAAAAACCTATCTTTAGGGCTTAGTACAGACATTTGGAAAACCCAAACCAGAATTGATTTCATCTTGGCAGGTTAGTCTAATCTGTATAGATTGAACTGGCAAGCAAGTGACTAGACCAGTGGTCACCCACCAGTCGATTGACTGGTCAATCACAGAGGCTCGGACAGTTGATCTGAGGCTGCAGGGGCTGAGCGTATGTGCAGGTGCTGCCCCACCAGCACGTCAGTCTGTGAGGGGCATGGGCTCAAAATCTGATACCTGGATTTCCAGGTATCAAATAAAAACACCACAGAAAACAGTGGTGGGACAAACAGGGGCTTGGACCTCCAGAGACGCTCTGGCATACAGCCAGAGCGTCTTTATGGTGCCCCCAGCGGCCCTAGCACGTGTGGGGGTAGGGAGGCTGGTTGGGGAGTGCGAGTCCCCTGCAGGGCCCACAGTGCCCCCCCCCGCCATGGCAGCAGCTGTGGGGCGCTCAGGACCTGCTGTGGCCAGAGCTCCCACGAACGCAGCCCAGCCTGATAGCCTCAGAGCTGGCACCGCCTGTCGTGGGACCGGTCCGGCTCAGCGTGGCACTGTGTGGGGCCATGCAGCTTCAAGCAGCATCAGGGCTGCCCAAGCTGTCACCTGGGGGGCAGTGCTGCTAGCAGGGACAATGTGTTGTGCCAGGCTGGGTCGTGCCTTCACAGGGCCCTCATGCCATTGGGTTGAGCTGGTTCCACAGAGGCAGGACCCGGCGCAGCACAGCACATGGTCTCTACGAGCGATGCCGGCCCCTGGGTGGCAGCCCAAGCGGCCCTGGTACTGCCTGGAGCTGCACAGCCCCACGCAGCGCCACGCTGAGCTGGGTCAGCGCCGCATCAGGAAGCACAGGCAGTGTCGTTTGGTTTAAGATGCCGCAAGACATACGTGTGCCCTCATCTGGATGCGCCCTTTGAGGTCAATAGAAGAAGTCATGAGAGTGAAGTTGAAGAGCATCAGTTTTCCCTAGCAGCATGTCAGTGCATCATAGAGTTGGAGCTTCATGCTTCATGGATGTCTTAACTGGGAGTGCCCAACTCCCAATTGGATTGAGGTGTAAGACAGTTTCCCAGTGGAGGACGACCATTAGTATGATCTTCTCTCATCAGATGCAAGCTCTCAACATGCTTTGCAAGCAGGGATAGTGTAGGCATGCATATGCAGGTTAACGGATAGCCCTAAAGTGAGGACCAAGGAGTCAGTATTTTAATTTTCAAATCTTTTTCACGTAGTAAAATATTTTAACAAAGAACTGTGATTGGTGTGTGCAGCGTGCAGGCTGTGTTGTGCACCCCAATTGTAGCCTGACCATGAAGTGTTTGTAGAGAGCCAGCAGCTATCTTTTCAGTGTTTTGTTTTCTCCTTTTAGTAGTTATCCATCCACAATTGAAGTTTTTAAATATCATGTTAGTTTGTTACAAATTTTAATCCAGAGTTTCAGTAGGGCAAACGTTTAGGTTAGCTTCAACACATTTTAAGTAGCTGTTTGAAAAGCCATTAGCACTGTTTAAAAATATTTAATGCTTGTTAACAGCACGACCCAATTTAAATACAAAACAACATGTCAAACAATATTTTTTATTAAGGACTTGTAAAGTTATATAACAATACTGGTATACTTCCTTGCTATTTCTATCTTCTAACAAAGATTTAGCCTATAGACAAGCAACCTGGTAACTGTTTAAAAAGAATGGATACTGACCCAGTTTCTGCTCGCTCTTTAAGTGTATTTCATTTCTGTGACAGTAGAGCATGGCTGAATTAAATACGTAACAGTAGTTGTGATTCTGCTGGTTCAGTACTTTAATAGCTTAGGCTTTGCTTTAAATTCATTTAGAATACTTTTATTTTAACAGTGCTGAATTTGAAAACAGAATATAGTTACTTTTTTAATTATACATATAATTAGTGTCTAGGTTTTTAATCATTTCCCCAAATTATTCTAACAATGCAATTAAATCAAAACCAAATGTTATAGTGAAAGATGCTGGTTTCTAGATGAGACTGATTGAAAAAACAGTTTGTATTATATAAATTCATGGAAGTTAATGAGTTTCGTTGACATTTCTATTTAAGATAATCAGCACTTTCCAGTACTTTGATATTTTTTAGGAATACTATTAATATGAAATCCAGTCACTTTTTAAAGGTGAATGGTATAAATTTTGTGTTTTAATAGGATACCATGATATTTTTGATTCCCCAAAATAATCCACAGCTACAAAGATTGCCACATTTATTTAAGAGATGAATGAAAAGCTATGGAAAAATTTATATTAGTATGTCTGAAATGTTCTAAAGTAGTACCACAAAGATATAAATATATAAACGTGATCTCATTTAACACACTTTTTTTTATCTCAATGATGGAATGACTTGCACATTGATGAAATTCACAGATTAATATCAACTTCTGCAATTGGCTATAATTACTGGAACAATTTTAGAAAAATTACTAGAAAGTTTTGCACCCTAAATAACCCAAGTACTTAACAGCTGAGCAATGCCAGGTTTATGGTTTGCTGTCTGTGCACCCTTAACTTTGGTTTGCTTCTCCTTTCAACCTTTGAACTGAAAGAGGCATGAAACCTAGATGGGAAATTAGTAGTAGATGATCATATAATCAAACACTATATCATAAGCAGGGATCCTGGTTTCCTCTGTTTAAAAATGGCAAACTCTCTGATTTAAAAATCACAAATTCTTCCCTCAAAGTCCACATTTTTCTGCCATTAAAATGGAATTCCTCTAGTACATACGAATCAGTTGAACACAATGTTTTACTGATATATTTATGATTTTAAAGTAACTTGGAAGTCTACCACTGCCTCAATCATTATAATAAAATAAATTCTAAATACCTATACATTTTGGTATTTGATTATGGGTTTTTTATCATGGAAAACCAGAACTCTCCCTGCACCCTTCATCACGAGGATACAGGCTAAGTAATGCTCTTTTGAGAGAGATTTTCATTTCTTTTTCCCCACTCTATGCATAATTTCCTCCAGCTCTTTAAAGAGCAAAATCCTAAACCTTCTACAATGCAAGAATGAGTTCCACCATTGCAGTTAACAAAAACAGGCTGTTTTTCCAAAATGAGAAGTTATGGACTACTGATGCCTTGTGCTGAATGTAGAGTAAGTTTTGAGAGTCTGGTATAGTTTTCTCCCTCTGCCATCTCAGAGGATGAGGGGTTTCTTCCCCATGTGGTTCTCCTGCTTAGGAGGGTGTCATGGGGGTCATCATGGAAGTAAAGAAACTACAGTAGTAAAGAATTATAAAAAGTAGTTAAATCTTAGTAGAACGTCATGGAACAAAGAAAAGGTACTTCTGTAACGTGAGGCCTGTTACCTTCCTGCTGAGGATGAAAGGCCCATAGCAAACAGCAGCAGTGTTAAGGCTTCTTAAAGAGAAGTCGCAAGAATCCTTTATAGTGGAAATTAAGTCAGATATGAGGTTTGTTACTAACTTATCCTCTTAGAAAATACCTAACAGTATTCTAGATGTTCTTCTATATGATATAAAATTCACCCTGTCTAAACGAGCTATCAGTTTTTCTTTTGTGCTGAAACAGCCTGTCATCCCAGGTCAAATGATGGCTTCTTAACCAGAGGTCCTACATGCTTTAAATGTACAGGAGGGTATAATGAAAGGGTACTGGATGAAATGAAAAGAAAAAAAATATTTTAAGGAAAAATGCTTATGTAACAATGAGATGTATTAGTTTCCCAAGGCCAAGTAGTAGAAGCTCCAACTTATTAGGATTATTTAAAACTGGAGAATATGCTTTAGGGGATGTTACTAAAATAACAGGATTTAAAATTAGGTGATCCACTATGTATGTTCCATTGTTTAAACATTTAGTGCTCTCTAATATCAATATTGAACTGTTGGATCTAGATAAATATACATGACTTGTCTGATGCTTTGAAAAAAATTACTATTAAGGAAGTTAGATCATGTGAATGATCACTTTTATTTTAACATATTTTGACTGCAACCATTTTATTATTTTACTTGCATGTTTGCACTACCTCTAAATAGAGATCCAGACTTTCAAACATTTGCATGCCATTTTGGTTCACGCTCTTCAGAAATCTGGACTATTACAGTGAAATCTCAACAGTGACAAACAGTTATTTTGGTTGTACATCCTGTGAGAATCAATATAGATGTATGGTTTGTACAGCTGTGGTTTGTAGGGGATTATGAGTTTTCATATAAATCACGTTAAGGACATTTCTTTTTCTTCTGCAGACATATTTGAATTATAGTTTTAAAATACATATTGTTTTGACTCCTTAGCTATGAATGCACGAATCACCCAAAGCGCTCCAGTGAAGCAGCCACCTTCATTAGCTCCTCAGAGTCCTCAAGGAGGTGTGATGGGCAGTGGCAACTCCAATCAGCAGCAACAGATGAGATTGCAACAGTTGCAAATGGAGAAAGAGAGGCTGCGACTGAAGCATCAAGAACTGCTTCGGCAGGTGAGGCCACAGGTTAGACACATGCTTCCACTATATCTTCTTATTTTTGTATGTTTCTGTTGTGCTTAAATTATACTTTGAGTGTAAAGCATGAGTGACCACATGCAAGGCTTTAAGCCCCAGAAGGACCGCAGGATTGTGCTACCTTTGTTTTGTTGCATCATCGGCTCAGCATGGAAGCCTCAGACACACCTTGTGAAAGGTGTTTGCTTCAGCAAAATTCTTCACTTACCGATATTCAGGTGGCAAACTTAGGAAAGCAGCACAGGCTGATGATCTTATCAGAGAGAGAATATTTTTTTCATGTCCAGTAAACCTGGAATCATGCAGGAGGCAGAAAGGCTGGGTGCCTACAGCATTTCTTTAACCATCATTTTAGGGGAGCAAAAACCTTTTTGAATAGACAACTATTCAAAAAAGGTACATTTTTAGAATACATCGCTATCTAGAAGCATCCCAAAGTCCTTATAAAGTTCTGTACTATACATGGAAGAATTGTCTTATTGCTGAAAGCTATCCAATTGGGAATGAATTGTCAGGTTGGAAAATTTATTATCAACCCTTCTTGGCTTTGAACAGGAGGTTCTCTTATGTGCAGGTATTTCAGACTTGTGCTTAAACTGTAAGCTGTTCCTTTTAGAACTTTTTCTAGTACCAGAAAATGAGCATTGAGGGTTTATTTACTAGGGTATCTCTTTAGGAATTGGGAACTTTGGATTTCAGATTCCAACTTTTTTCATTTGTGAACTTTGATTAAATTATTTAAAACTCTTGCTTCTATTTTTTCCATCCATAAAATGGCAATCACTGCCTTTCTCATAGGATATTTTGAAGTTTCATTTGATCAGAATGACTTTGAAGATGGAAAATATTACAGAAATTTTTGCTATTATTTAGTTAACAGAACAGTCTTTTCAAAGAGTAATGGCAGTATTAGCAGGAATAGAGGAAAAAGAAAACTTAATGTAACGCAGTTTTGTTAAACCTATATCTAATGTTGGGTAGGGACATAACAAATACATATATCTACCATTTAGTAACAGAGGGGAACACATTATTATACTAATTATATGTTGTGCTAGAAGCAGCTTTTTATATGAGGAAAATGAAAAAAAACCATTTACATTAGAAAGGTCTTACGTTGTCATGACAAGGAAGTAATTCCAATAGCATTAACTTAAAGCCAACCAAACTTGTTGAATATTATATTCCCTTTTACTCTGTTTTTTTTTAAACTAGCTTTTAATGTAACCTTTTACCCGGATTTGATTTATAGATAACAAATTTTGGTTTAGTTTTTGCAACCAAGTTACTCTGGAGACTGTGATATTTTGTTCCAATAAACAAAAGTTCTATTCATTTCAATATCTTTGGTAGGAAGTTGGCTGTTCTTTTGTCCTAGATATTTAGGTATTCTAAGTTTAGAATATGTGGAAGTTTTTTGACTTGGGTGAAGCACTAATCTCTTCTTTGACAAGAAAGAACCTTAATCTTATCCTGTTCACTTCTCATTTTGGGTGATGGGCTTTATACCAGAAGATAACATCTTCATGTCCTCAGAGATAACTTATTTTTTTCTTCATCACCTGTAGTAGACTGTCCTTGTCCTGGAATCTAACTCCCATGATCTTTTGTACTCAGGGCCAGACTGTAGATATCTTTATCGTCTCTGGATACAAGATCGGAGATCCTTATAGAGTCCAGTGCTTTTTTCTTTTCTTTTCATTTCATTTCAAATACTTCAGATAAAAACATGTTTTTAAGATAGCATCTGGTCTCTCTCTGCTTCAGCACCTGGGCTTCTGTTGTTCCTGCTTTGCTATTAATCCTCCAACAAATGTCTACCTTTGCTAGCATGCTCTTAGGTAGGACTTCTAATTTCCTTCTTCCCTCAGTTCTCTTGGAGAAATCTTACTAACTTTGGATGGAGTGACCACCAGTTTCCTTCATATTTTTCCCCTGGGCGTTTAAGCTTCTACGTCATTCATGTACTCAGTTTTTTGTTTCATTGTGCGGTGATTTTCATCGGCTCTTAACTCTCTTATCCTATCTCATCTTGGGCTGTCTTGGGGACTTGATACTACAGGATGGTGTTTGTAAGTCAGCCTGCACATCTGAACCATGCAGCTTTAAAGTAATTTGTATCCATCTTATTTTTTACTCTTAGGCATTGCGGAATATCAATCCCAGCACAGCAAATTCTCCAAAACATCAGGTAGGCTCTTAACTGATGTTTCAGCATAATTAGAAGTGGGGAAAAAAACATTAAATTAGGCTAGGTGAGGAGCTTGTGAAATCATCCTGAAAAACAACTAGCCATTCGCTTTTTTTGAGCCACCGTCATGACCCTAACATCTGTGTTTTAAAATAGTACATTACTTCAATATTATTTCAGTCTTTCAAAACAATTGGGGAATTTGTTACTTTTTTTTTGCATTGTATTGCAAATAACTTTCTCTTGTTGATCATTCTTGAGGATGCTGAAGTACCAATTCTGATCCTATCAGAATAGATAATGTATCTAACCTCCCATTAAATATAACACAGGGTAGCTTGTGGTGTTTAAATACTATTCATATGCTTGAAATGTGGTGGTGTTCTTAAGCACAGTTTGTCTAAACAAATCCCATCTAATGATTAACGCTCCTATAAATTAAGGAAGTAAACAAACTCATTTAAAATGCATGCAAGGGATTTAAAGGCAGCAAGCTTGTAAATACAGTATCATTAAGAATAGATTAAACTGCTGAAATAGTTTCTGAAATTGAATTATGTACAACATGGAAATCAAGTTTAACAGGCTTTTGCACAAATATAGTTTGTGCATAGATTTAAAAAAAATTATGGAAAAGGAAATAGCAAGAACATAAAGAATAACTGGGTTTTGGGTAAATAATTGAATGTGAACTCCTAGACCATGGAGAGTTGAAAGCAATGGAATGTTTAATTTGAAAGGTGTATTTCCCTAGATGTCTTAAGCCTTAGTTTCACTTTGAGCTTGTTAGTCATGATGTGTAATATTCTTAATATGCCCATTCTTTGGATATTACACATATTGGCAACTTGAATAGCACATACAAGCTACATGTTGTTTTTGTAGTAGGGAAACAAAACAGAATAAAGATACTAATATTATACATTTCCACTACCACAAGAATTACTTCCCAGGACATGCCATGTTGCCAGATGGAGCTTCAGAACTTATCTTACAAAACATCTATAAGCTTTTACATTGTAAAAAGAAATCTTCAAAATAAGGACTTCATGAAAACATGTGCTGTCTAACTGATACCCTGGAGGAAAAAAAAACCTCTAAAGACTAACTGTGGTAACTAAAATGCCATTATTAACTAATTCAGTGATCATTCTTTGGAGAATCGGCTACCTAATGTGTATTTACATCATTGTTGGTTGCACTGGTAAAGAATGGGATAACTGTCCCTAAATTACACTGGGATGAGCGGTGTTATTCAAGTTCTTTCCAGTCTCTCCTTAAATTCAAGTTAAGACACAAGTAGCCACCAACAGATGGTAAAGAGATGCTTTTCTTCCTGAGTTCTAGATGTCATGTCTCTAGCATCCAAGCTGGCTTCCTTTTTTCATATGTTCCCCACCTTACCCCTTTCATATATCAGAACTTAGACATTCTCTTTCTCTTACAGCAGCCATCAAAGGTGCTTGTGGACAACACAGAAATATACATCAAATTGAAAGATATTGTACTGCAAATAAATATTTAATAAAGTTAAGAACAAAATAGTACAGTGAGCATAGTACCAATTGTTCATTTTCATATTTAACTCAGTAACAAGATTGGGTTGAAAATACTCAGGTTTCTAGTTGCAACACAAAATGGTACAGAAGCTACAGAGACCTTGCTGCACAGGTCCCTGCTTTATAGGGTCATGTGTATAATAGTTGAATGAATTAAAACGGGTACAAAATAATACAATGGTTTTTGGTCAGGATTGATTTAAACATTGTTGCTAGTGGTGGCTTCTGTAGTCATAATCATGTGGATCTCTTCTGGATCAGCATCTAAGTGGCACCCTCAATCTTATTCTACAGGCTGGAACTGGTGAATGGGCATACAGGGATATCAGGATTACATATGAGTTTGTTTAGTTCAGGCTTACTTCAGACTTACCCTTGTTCCCAAGAGGATGTGTGGGACCTATTATATAGTCTGCCTTTTTGGTAAGGGACTCAGTTGGGTTTCAGAGTGTGACCTGAGAGAGAGACAAAAGTGTGCAAGCAGTAGGTCACTCTGTTGTTGGCCTGACAGCTATTGTTCCACTAGCTGTATAACAAAATCTGAATGTATATTTAATGCTTTCTTCATACGTCACTTCAACAAGGCAATGAGTGGTCAGAGATGGAAGGAAATTTGAACACATTAAAAAAAATTCTTGACAGCTTATGCTTGCAAAGAATTTTGGCCTTTCCTATCAGTAGTACTTAAGAAGTCCCAATTTGCAAAACTGTTATAAGTCTTGGACAGCATGATAAATTCCTGTCTTCATTTGGGGGAAAAAAAATACAAAAGTGTGATACATTTCTTCAGTAGACTGCTTATTGCTGTCAGATCATTCTTGTGTTTGACAGATAAAAATCCATCAATTCAGACTGGATTAGCACTCCCATAATAGATTTTTTTGGTTTGGGTCAGGGGGAAGGGAATTTGTTTCTTTTAAAGTTTCAAGAAGTATTGAAAGTGCTTCAAGGTGTGACCATCTTTGGAAGCTTCCAAAAGCAGATGAGGCAAATATTTGCTGAGGATGGTTTAGACAAAAATAAACCTTTCTTTAGTAGGGAATTGGACTAAGGACCTCCCGAGGTCACTTTCCAGTCCCAACTTTTCTGTGATTCCATGTTGGATCCAGCACTCTTATTACTAGATTGATTAAGTCCTGTAATGGTCGTACGTTCAGAAGTTAAAGAAGCCATTATCTCTCAGATGAGCCCTTGTGCAAAAAAACCCATATCTCAGTGCTTCATTTGGTTAGGGATTTCTCCCATCTGGGGTGAATGCTGGCAACCTTGTGGTAAGGAAACTTTGACTTTACTGACAGTCCTGAGACTACCTTGACCCATTTAAGTCCGCTCTTGAGACCAAATAAGATAATGTTGGACTCTTTGGTGGCTTTCTTTTGGCAGGGGACAAAAATCAAGTGTTCTTGACAATTCTTTTAGCTGTCATTTGCCTTTGGCAATTAATACAAGATATTTGAATCATCTGTTCTGCACTGAATAGCATCTGTGCTACTACCAGGGTTGAGGGTTGTGATTTAGGACATTATTTAGCCATATTCTTTGTGCTGTCCTAAACAGGGATGTTTTTCTGAACTGGGGTGTTAGTGAGACAGCACTTCTGTGAAATT
>NW_017729032.1:28787502-28798372 GCF_001723915.1 Gavialis gangeticus
GAGTACAGGTGTTCTTGACAATTCTTTTAGCTGTCATTTGCCTTTGGCAATTAATACAAGATATTTGAATCATCTGTTCTGCACTGAATAGCATCTGTGCTACTACCAGGGTTGAGGGTTGTGATTTAGGACATTATTTAGCCATATTCTTTGTGCTGTCCTAAACAGGGATGTTTTTCTGAACTGGGGTGTTAGTGAGACAGCACTTCTGTGAAATTCTTTGGCAGAATATTAATTCCTTAATACACCAGTATGTGAATCTAACATTGTTTTATCATCCATTGGTATGGTTGAAACTTGCTAAAGGAAAGTGCTCAGACAGAGCTTCAGCTCACATTTACATAGTTAAGATCTAATGAAGAAGTTGCTTAATTTAATTTATTGCTAAGAAATGAAAAAATGATGCAGGGAGCACTCTAGTATACTACTTTGAAAATGTCTAGCAAATGTAAACGAGACAGACTGTGAACAGTCCCAGTTAGTGAAAGGGAGTTTTATGTGGTCAGATTCTGGGCTGCATGCTGGCTGGCGGAAGAATGCTCAAAATGTGAAATTCAGTTCATTAATTTTACTGGAAAGGCAGCATTTGTGTTTCAGCTTTCATGGGTACTGTAGTTATAAATATTCCTTGGCTCCTAGAATTGCATACCTGAACGACTTACTCAGAACAATAAATCTACGTTAAATTTAAGTTTGTTTATTGGTTTAATATGTGGTGACAGCAGAACTATTAATAGTACAAGGAGTTTCATGCTTCTCTGTTCATTCAAATGTGGGAGATGTTTGAGCATCAACAGCCAGAAGTTACAGGGAAGAATATTTCTTTTTACATATGCGTAACTTAAACTAAAAGTATTGTCCTTTTTGGCAAGAAACAAGTTTCTAATGGACTTAAAGGCAAAATCATTTCGCTATTTTCTCTTTTGCCCACTTGTCTATATAACCAGGTGCATGGAAAGCATTTATCTTTCCAATGAGACAACAGCTTATGAATCCATCTTTTCTCCTGCATTTTTACTTGTCTTTAACTCCCTACAGACTAGTGCTTATGACTACATTGGAGCTGTAGCACACTGCATTGAATTTCCAGCATACTTAGTGCTGTTTTCAGGTTCAGACTTTATTCATTTTTGCATCTTACTGCAGCATCATTTCCACCTCCATCCTAGTGCTTTCACTACAGTCAAACTAGCACTCAGGTGTTATTCTAATTAAGTCCTAAAAATGATGCAACGGATGTTGCATAAGGAATATAGGCACTAAAGTACTTTCTTTTTTTTTTAAAGGCTAGAAATTATGCAAAAGCAATTTAAGTCTAGAGGCTGCTCAGATAGCTAGGCATCAGCCAGTTTTCCAAAATGAATACAAGCCTATGAAAATTAGGATTCTTAGATGATTATTGAGTCAAAACCCAGTTTGAAGATTCCATTCATACTTGGTAATTGCAATGCAATGTATTTGGCTTGTTTATGCATATTAGGTGTTTGCCAGATATGTCAAAACTTTTCCACACCGGGCCAGATCAATCAAGTTAGGTGCTACCAATGCCTTGCTTTTTAGATACGTGGCAATGGAGTGAACCCCATAGTGCAGGGGTAGGTGTCTTGGCTCCCTTTACTATACATAGAGAGATCTGAGAAATCTATGCTGAACAGAGAGCTGCATTCAGCTAAGAAATTCTGAACACAAAGATACATCTGAACTCCTGCTCCCATCTTGAGCATAGGCACCTAAGTAAAAGCAGCAAGAGAAGGTGCTTCTGTTAATTTAAGATGTAGACCATAGGACCTGCTTCTGAGCATAGAAGCCTAAAAGCTTCCTCACAAAGAATACAGGAGGGCTTGTTCTTCTTATAAGATGACACTGCTGATGGAGCATGTGGGTGCTGCCTGCCTATGCTAGCCTAGTGTTTTGAATACTTGCCCTAGAAATGGAAAGCTAGTTTAGAATCCCTCCTTGGCCTGTGGGAATTCAAGCACTCTTTTCCCAGCTCCTACAAGAAGTAGGTGGTCAAGTAGCTGCCAGGCAAGAGCCTAGGCTGTGTAGGGTCGATTTTTTTTGTTGAAACTGTGCTGCTCTTGGAAAGGAATGCAGATTTCAAGCAGCCTGAAGGAATGTGAATGACAGAGAGCCTGATGCTGTAGTTTGGTGGTTGAGGCGCTCACCTGCGTGGAAAAATTCCAGGTTCCTTTCCCTGCTCTGAGAATTTATTACTGTTGTTTTTTTATCTAAAGACCTAGTGTGTTTTAAAATGCAGTCTGACACTAAGAACTAAACTTAGGATTTGGGTCTCCTAGACAATGTCTCTTAATGCTAACTATTATGTACAAGGTGAATACCCCCACCACATCCTGCTCAGTGTGTTTTTGACTGAAGTTCCTTTGGTTACTGTGTAATAGCTATCTCCTGAACACACCTGCTAGTTTGGGCTCTTCAGGTTACGTAGGTGCTGCTCTGCTCAGACTCTAAGCCCAACTGGGGCTTAATATATGCAAGTTCTTGACATGTGCAGAAGGCACGACTGTAGCTATATAGGCAACTTTCGGATCAAATAGGGAGAAACCTAATGAGTTTAGTTACCTAGGAGCCTCCTGAACTAGGTTAAGTGGCTGCTTGTGGGTGCAAGAGAGTTAGGGTCTCTACTTAGGATTTAGATGCTTAATCTGCCACCTAAACCCAGTTTTAGCTGCCTAGTTCCTTTTGTGATTGGGTAGAATATCTCTTGTATTCAGAGTCAGAGGTACCCGTAGGAAAACCTACAGGCTGAGAAAGGAACAAATTATTACAGGAGCATTTTAAAGGTTTAAGAGTTTTCTGGTAACAGTAACTGCCAAACTGAAAAACAAAAGGAAAGTGAAAGTTACATTTTATAGGTTACTGAATGAGGACCTAGTCCTGAAAACAAATGCCTGCATTCTGCTGGGTTCAATGCAGGTGTAGGACCTAAAAATGTTTCATTCATAGTTTATAAGCCTGAAGATAATAGAATTATCTGTTTATACCCTACAAACAAGGGCATTTCCCTAATAGTTTTGACTAGTTCCTTTTCTTCCTTTTTAGTGTTTAGATGTGGTCTTTGCCTGAGCAGCAATATGTTTGTAAATAAAAAATGCTTAGGCTGACTTGTGTGGTGTAACCATGCCCCTGCTCAGATTGCTTGCAAGGATTTGTTCCTGATTTTGTATATGAAAACATAAGCTTTTACAGATTTTGCTGAAGTTACAGACGCATTTGCTCCTGAGATAATACAAGATTCTTAAACAGTGAGGGTGAGGGGTGGTAGAGATAGGGGTGACTGCACTTGGTGCTAGCTTGTGAGGTAGGTGGTAGCAGCCGCGCATTTGCAACTGTAAATGTGGCTGCAGCAATTAAAATATGACCACATTATTAATTTGGGTTATAGAGTTCTAGTATAATATTGTTACACTGGTAGAGCATTCACCTTCAGTTTGAATGAGTTGCGCGTTTCATGAATAGCTTGTAAATATAACATTTTGTTTAACTAAAATAAACAAACTTGGAAGAGAACAGCTGGATAAGTTGCAAAGTGCTGAGATCACTCTAAAGTCACTTTCTCCAAGGAGTTGACTCTCATTTTGTGTTTCTACATAATATCCAAAATTAGAATTATATACTAACAATAGCAGTGTTAAGCTTTTATTTACCCTGAGGTAGTTAGAAAACTTTGACATACTTACAGAAATAGGAGGAGGTCAAGTCATAGTAATCTCAGCCAGAATTTTGTCATACTTGTATTTGTGCCTCTAGAAGGTCAAAGAGTTCTAATAGAAACATATTTTAAAAATATGAATAAAAATCTCAGTTTTCAACTAAAGTAATGAAAAAATAGGTTATTTTCATAGTCTGGAAATCTTTCTAAACACCCTGTGTCATTCAGAATAGCTGGATTATTAGTATTATTTTTTTAAATAAGCAGAAAGTAAAAAAGACTAATCAGCAATTACATGATCATAGAAAATTCTTCTACACACCTATACAGAGGCTTCCTTTAAATGGTTGATGTAAGATTTCCAGAGAACACAAGTCATTCAGTAGACTTGCAGTGTTATGAAATAGTATAATTAATTTACATTTGAATTTCTGGTCAGCCTGTCAGTAATTAGTATTTTTTTTCCATCATGAGCCAATCTTAACAGGGGTTACAGTTTAATAATCCTCCTGGAAAATGCTGTAGTGAAATCTTGACAAAATAGGTTTTTAGTGTAGTCAGTTTTTATCTGCGTTGCACCGGTCTACTCCTATATGAACCTTTCATGCTTTTGGCAGTGAAGTGCATTTAAATCAAACAAGAATTGAGCACTGAGTGCATACCCAGTCTCATTTGCTATTTAATCAAATGTTTATGGGTTTTGTAGCTATTTAAATACTTCTCAGAAGTTGTTGCCACACATTTATGCACTGTTTATCACCAAATGATGAAAGAACCTCGCTTCTTTCTACCATGACTACCTTTGGACTGCTCTCCCTTGAGGTTAAAGCCCTTTTTTCTAAGTAACTTGTATACAGTTTTACAACCTCCCCCCCGAATTTTACTCCTTTCTGTACAATTTGATTCTTGCAAGCTTGCCACATGGAGCTGAAATCTGGATCTTCAACCTTACCAATTTTGTACTAGACGCTTTTGAAAAATGGAGCTTTTAGAAAAACTGGAGTTTGGGGGGGCTTTTTAAGATATGCTAAATGAGTTGGTGATGTGCACTGATGAGGTGCTCAATCTTCATAGTGAGCTGTTATCTCAGTTAATTGTATGCAAGCTCATTACTACCAGTATTTGCATTATTGTCACTCCTTGGTGCCCTCAAACCAGGATGTTTTTATGTCAACCCCTGTACAAACAGAGTGGAAAGGCAGATCTGATTCCAAAGAATTTGTACTTGAAGTATGAGATGAGATAGATGGGTGATGATCACAAGGATGCGGAAGCAATATCGGTCGTCATATGCAGTAGTCTCAACACCATAATAGCCAGTTTTGTCAGTATTTTCTTCAGAGGAGAGTTAAAAGGAGAGATCTTAAGAGCAATGAAGTGGCTGTGCATGTCTGGAGAGCTTCTTCCAAGCATAAAAGAAAGTATGGAAAGAAGCACAAAGGTGTTTGTAAATTTAACGAGAAAGGGGAAGCTAGCTTAAGACCGGAAGAGACTGTGAAGGTCCTATGATCTAAGATCAAAAGATGGTAAAATTGATAAGGGAGACAAAGATAACATGGATGATAGGAAGGAGAGTGTGGAAATGGAAAATGTTGCATCCAGGGTGGAAGCAGAACTTCCAAAAACATAATATACCCAAGTTAAAGTGACCAGAACTTACAATGCATAAAGAGTGACATTTCCAGTATGGAAAGGTAAGTATAAATACCACTGTACACGGTCCTTGTGATGCCTCATTTGAAATATACATGCCACTCCAGTAATCCACACGCTCCAGAAAATCCTAATAGGAACAGGATGGTAGGGAGAATGGGAAGCCTATTTGAGACGAGACTTTTCAACGAGTTATAGACTTGGAAAAAATTAGGGTTGGAAGGGACCTCAGGAGGTCATCTAGTCCAGCCCCTTGCTCTAAGCAGGACCATGCTCAATTATAACATGCCAGCCAAGGCTTTGTCTAGCCAGGTCTTAAAAACCTCCAAGGATGGAGATTCCACCACCTCTCTGGGTAACTTTTCTAGTACTTCACTACTCTCATAGCAAGAAAGCTTTTCCTGGTACCAAAGCTAAACTTCCCTTGCTGAAACTTGACCATTGCTCCTTGTTCTGTCATCTGCCACCACTGAGAACAGTCCAGCTCCATCTGTTTTTGAACCACCCTTCAGGAAGTTGAAGGTTGCTGCTGTTAAATCTCCCTTAATCTTCTCTTCTGCAGACTAAATAAGCCCAGTTCCCTCAGTCTCTCCTTAAAAGTCATGTGCCCCAACCCCACAAACCATTTTCATTGCCCTCCGCTGGACTCTCTCCAACCTGTCTACATCCTTTCTGTAGTGGGGGGCCCAAAACTGGACACAGTACTCTAGATGTGGCCTTGCCAGTGCTGAATAGATGGGAATAATTACTTCCCTCAGTCTGCTGGCAACACATTTACCAATGCAACCCTGTATGCTGTTAGCCTTCTTGGCAACAAGGGCACACTGCTGTTCATATTCAGCTTATTGTCAAGTGTAACCCCCAGGTCTTTTTGCAGAGCTTTGTACAGGATTGTTCTCTCCTAATGGCAGGAGTTTGCATTTGTCCTTGCTGAACTTCATGAGTTTTCTTTTGGTTCAAATCCTCCAGTTTCTCTCTGTCTCTGAATCCCAGCCCTACCTTCCAGCATATCTACTACTCCCCCCATCTTGGTGTCATCTGCAAACTTGATGAGAGTGCACTCAGTCCCATCTTCCAGTTCATTGATGAAGATATTGAACAAAACTGGCCCCAGTTCCAGCTCCTGGGGTACTCCACTTGATTCCAGCTGCCAACTAGAGATCAAGCCCCATTGATTACTACCCTTTGAGCGTAATGATCCATCCAGTTTTTTTTTTTAAATCCCCTTACCTTACAGTCCAATCATCCAGCCCATACTTCCTTAACTTGCTTGCAAGAATGTTGTGGGAGACCATATTGAAAGCCTTGCTAAAGTCAAAGTATACCACATCCACTGGTCTCCCAACATTCACAGAGCCAGTCATCTCGTCATAGAAGGCAATCAGGTTGGTCAGGCATGACTTGCCCTTGGTGAATCCATACTGAGTGCTCCTATTTACCGTCTTCTGGTCGAAGTACTTAGAAATGAATTCTTTAAGGACCCGCTCCCCATGATTTTTCCAATGACTGAGGTGAGGCTGACCAGTCTGTAGTTCCTTAGATCCTCCTCATTCTCTTTCTTCAAGATGGGCAGTATATTTTCCCCTTTCCAATAATCTGAAACCTCTCCCTATCACCACAGGTTTTCAAAAATAATGACCAGTGCCTCTTCAGTCACATTTGCCAACACCCTCAGCGCCCACAAGTGCATCACATCTAGCCCCATCAACTTGTACATGTCCCGCTTTTTTAAGTAGTCCCTAACCAGCTCTTTTGCCACTGTTGGCTGCTCACCTTCTCCCCATATTGCTGCAGTAATCTGGGAACTGACCTTGCCTGGGAAGACAGGTGAAAAAGGCATTGAATACTTCAGCCTTTTCTGCATCATCTATCACTAGGTGGCCCCCCATTCAATATGGAACCCACACTTTCCCTGATCTTCCTCTTGTTGCTGGTATATTTGTAGAAACCCTTCTTGTATTTGTAATTTTGTACCTTTTCTTATTCAGTTTAGCATAACAGACTAAGAAGGGAATAAAATTGCATTTTCTAAATATGGGTGGAGCAAACACAAGAGAGAAACTGAGAGGCTCATTTTGGCTGGGGGGTGGGAAAGGGTTTATAACTATTTGATTCTGGGAGGTTCTACAATGACCTGAATCAATTTCAGGAGGAATGTGATCATTTTATGAAAGTTGTTTTTCTGCCATTGAATGCAGTAGCCAGGGGTCTGGATTCAGTGACCCAGGAAGTCCCTTCCAGTCCTATAATCTTTCTCTCTTATGCTGAGGATACATTTTGATTGGCAAGACAAACAGCTTATGTTTGATGCAGTATAGATGCTTAATACAGCACCACAAAGTATTACTAGAGCTTGACTGTTCTGTGGTGGCAGATGACAGAGCAAGGAACAAGGGTCTCAAGTTACAGCAAGGGAAGCTTAGGTTGGATATTACGAAAATCTCTCTTGCTCAGAGGGTAGTAAAACACTGGAACAGGTTACGCAGAGACGTGGTAGAAGCTCCATCCTTGGACGTTTTTAAAGCCTGGCTCGACCAAAGGCCTGGCTGGAATGATCTAGTTGGGGGGGTGGTCCTGCTTAGAGCAGGGATTGGACTGGATGACTTCCTGAGGTCCCTTCCAAACTTCATTCTCCACGATTCTAAATCTCTAATGCAGAGACTGTCGCTCATGTTTGTCTGAATCCCTTTCAGTCAGGACTGGGAATGTATATCCACAACACAATAGCTGATTTGTTTGCAACAGTGCTGCATGCAGTGATGGGCAGTTGTGTTAAAACTGTATGTGAGGTCACAGTTGAGAGGGATGGAAGGATGTATAGATGCAGTCTTTGCAGTTAGGAATTGTGTGTACCCTGGCCAGGCCCCTGACAGGGAAGGGAAGGGTGTAAATAAAGTAAGATGAGAACTTTCACATCTAGGATTGCATACGTACACACAGTTGCATACATTGGTACACAGTGGGACCCAATGACCAATCAGCTAGTGAGTAACAAGCAGTCAGCCAGCAGTTCACATGCAGTTTTATTCAGGTGAGGTAGTAGGTTGAACAATTATGAAAAAATGGTCTGTTCATAAATCTGTTTTGAAGTGTTTTAAGCCATTAAGAGAGCTGAGGAAGGGCAGCTTGTGCAAGAAAAGTTGTCCAGTATCTCTCCCAGCTATACAATCCATCTAATACAAGATATCACCAAAGTCTTTGCCTCTCATATGTTTCCTGGTCCATTGCAGCTACAACATCACTTCAACCTCTGTTCATAAATAATTTTCAAACAGGAAGAAGAGTGAAGTTCTTTGGTTAAATTGTTTATGAGCAGCCCAACTGGTAATTTGGGTATTGTATTGTAGGTAATATATTTACTTTAAAATATTTGCAGTGAAGCCTTCTTATTAATTCTAACAATTGGCTGTACTTTAATTTGTTGGCACAGAATAATTATTCTGTGGGGTTTATTGCCGACTTCAAAAACTTAATGTATTTCTATTTGTATACAGTAACTTGAAGTATGTAAAAATCTAAGTTATTGTGATGTTTCTGGCTGCACACAAATATTTCATGAGCCTGAAGTATTTCATTGAACTTGCTAATGTGTTCACGTCTTGTTTTTTAGGAATTAGCTCTCCGTAGCCAACTTCCAACAATGGAACAAGACAGTGGTTCTCAAAATCCAGTTTCGTCTCCTGGAATGTCTCAGGAACTGAGAACAATGACTACAAATAGTTCTGATCCTTTTCTGAACAGGTTTGTAGGAGTAGCTACTAAAGGAAAAAGATTGTGATTTAAGATTCTGTTCGGTACATGTAATAGTTTATTTTGAACATCTGTCTGTGCCAAAAGCCACAGCTGTAAATGAATCTTTCCTTAAATGGCAAGTCCAGTAAAAGTTGAGGATTAAAAGCTGTCTCCTGTGGGAGGAAATAGACTGTTCAGACTTGTAGAAAGGATTCCTATTCAAAGTCATAACATGTTTGCCTATGCATAATCTGTTGACTAACAGTCATTTAAAATTACTGACTCAGAGAACTTGTGAATAGCTTATTATGAGATCAAGTGAACTTTAAGGAACATTTAAGACCATACCTTAGGATTCTTTCTTCCTCCCAACTTCCTCCTCCACTTAGGGTATTTTATCTTGTAGCATTCTCACTGTGTTACTGTTAATGCTAGAAACACTGATGCAATTCATTTTTTAAAACCATATCATTTGAAGTTCATCCCTTAATTCAAGCAGTTGGAATTTTGGATTGGTTTTCTGCAAAAATAGACCTCTGCTATTTGTATAATTTTTGTTCCCCATCTGCATAAGGCAAGGACAGAGTTCACTCTAGTTTGTCACGAATATATTGTCTTGGGTAGAGTAAGTAAATGGGTTCTTCTTAGTGTTTGGGAGAAAATACTGTATCCTTACATTAACTGTCTAAAAGGATTTAAAAAAAAACAGAAAAGAATTGATGCAGTCTGCCAAATAATCAGTCATACTAGGAAATTCAAGCCCTGGGTTGCTCATGGAGGTGACAGGATTTTTTAGTTCTGCTAACTGATTAATTTTTTTAAAGGCTGAGATGAAACATTGACTGCAGTAATAAATTTTGTAACGTTGTTTGATGGTGATGTTTCAGTCAGGCTTCTAAATGAATGAACCTGCTCAGCACCTATTTTAACAAGATTTTATAGAGCAGGATGACTGTTTGGAATACTTCAGTTATACCTGAGCTTAATGTTTCTTTCCATCATCTTTATAAGTATCAGTCTGCTTCTTAGAAGCGGGCATTATAAATGTACCCTGGATACCTGTAAGTTTCTGCGCAGCAATATAACATGCTTGTCACTCTCAGCAGCATTACATTATTTTATATAGAATAAAAAAATTAGGAACCTTAGAAATCCTTTTAGTATGAAGCTCAGCTTCATATTTTTCACTAATTGTTATACTTTCAAAGTTGTTACTGCAATAATAAGTGTCTGTTGGATTACTCTGCACGATATAAGAACAGGACCAGTATGTTGAAATGTTACTGCTGTAACCCTTTTCTATGTTTTATAACAAATCTTGACACCGTCTCTTTCCATTTCATATCCAGGAAAGAGACCGTTCATAGTTTCATAGTTGGTAGGGTTGGAAGGGACCTGAGCAGATCATCAAGTCTGACCCCCTGCCATGGCAGGAAAAAGTGCTGGGATCAAACGACCCCAGCAAGGTGTTTGTTTAGCCTCCTCTTAAAGACCCCCAGGGTAGGAGCCAGCACCACTTCTCTTGGAAGTGGGTTCCGTATCCTAGCTGCCCTGACCGTGAAGTAGTGCCTCCTGATGTCTAGTCTGAATTTACCCTCTGCCAGCTTGTGACCGTTATTTCTAGTCACTCCTGGTAGTGCTCGGGGGAACAGGGACTCCCCCAGTGCCTGCTGGTCCCCTCTGACTAGTTTGTAACAGGCTACTAGATCCCCCCTCAGCCTTCTCTTGTGGAGACTGAACAGGTTCAGGTCCTGCAGTCTCTCATTGTAGGGTCTGCCCTGTTGTCCCCGGATCATGCGAGTGGCCCTCCTCTGG
>NW_017729032.1:28804149-28820507 GCF_001723915.1 Gavialis gangeticus
AACCGGTACCTTCTTTTTGCCCCCTATGTATTTAAAAAAGGACTTCTTGTTGTCCTGGATCCAGGTAGCTAGTCCCAGTTCCATCTCTGCCTCGGCCTTCCTGACCACCCCCTGCAGCCCTGAGCAACCACAGTTCATACCTACTTATGTCCTTAGACCAATGCAGCTACAACCTGTACCCCGTTTCATATCGAGACTTTCTTCATCCTTACTCATTAATTCTTTCATGATAACCTACATTATTTTTTTTTTAGCTTTTGGCACTCTACCAGTCCAGTTCACACTGGTGCTTCTTTTCCTTCCTTTTTCCACAAATGACACACTCTCCTTCTCTCCCCTCTCTCTCACTTAATGTTCCTTCTGAGTCTGGAGCAGGGCCAGACAGTCTAGCCTGTGGGCCAGATCAAGCCTGTGATGGACTCCATTTCCCAGCAGCCCCTGCCTGCGTCCCTGCATCCAGTTTCCATGGAGACCCCAGGAACAGCAGGGCAGTGACAGTGCAGGGTCAGGGTTTCTATGGAGACCAGCCCCAGCAGTACTGGCAAGGCACATGGCTGGGCAGGGAGCTGCTTTGCAGGCAGGATCTTGTGGCAGTGACATCGTGGTCCAGAGCCAGGGCAGAGCTGCAATCCGCTGCCCACACGCCCCAGGCAGACTGCTGGGAAATGGAGTCCAGCTGTTTTGCCTACCCATGGCCTAGAGGTATAATGCCCACTGTGATTCAGTTGTGCCTAGGTTCTTAAACCAGCCCTGTCACCAAACTATTTGAGTATCTTCTGGTACTTTCTTAGATTATATGATTAACCAGGCTATACATGGTTTGGTCTGAAATAAATTAGATTAAATTCAGTAAGGGCAGATGAAAAGTCCTGCTTTTAGGACAGAACAGTCAAGTTCAAAATATCTAATGGAAGCAACTAGCTATGCTACAGTACTGCCAAAGAGGACCTGTAGTTTATAGTGGATTGCAAACTGAATTAATTGAATGTGTAATATTATTGCAAAACAAAGTTAATAGCATGTGGAGAAGTCTCAACAGAGGCACCACCTTCAAGTCGAGAGAAGTGATTCCGTTATTCATCACTGGTGAAGCCTCATCTGGAGCACTTTGTTTAGTTTTGGGTACTGCACTTGAAAAAAGATGGACAGTAGCCACTAGAGCAGTGGCGCTCAACATTTCTGCCGTGAACGGCATGTGCCCCAGGCAGCTGAGGGGGCACGGCTACACCGCTGGCAACAGGAACACAGCACCAGGAGTCCAGTGGCGGTGAGCTGGGAGCTCCCGCAGACACTACTGGCAGGGCGGCAAGCACCGACCATGGGTTGGTGACCACCCACAGGCGCCACCAGCAGCGGCGATCAGGGACCTTTTTGCAGGTGATGCACGTGCACCCCTATACATCTCCCCTGATTTCTGCCCTATGAACTAGATGGGCAGTGTCCAGCCCATCCATGGACAAGATTCCACTGATGGGCCCAATCTGGGGCACAGGGCAGGTGCAGTGGGGCCTGAACTGCCTGTGCAGAAGGGGCAGGGGGCATCCCAGCCCCATCCAACTAAATAGAGGGGGCAGGGGCCTGGCACAGCCTAGCCCCAATCTGAGTATGTGGGGTGGAAGGAGGCATGGTCCAGCTGCAACGGACTTGGAAGATTGGAAGAGGGGCAGGACAGGCAGTGTTAATTGCCATAGGTGCCTCCCACTGAATTTCTCGTGCTGTAAGGAACCAGTGGGCCAGATGCACTGGCTCCGCAAGCAAAGGCTTGAGCCCCCCTGCACTTGAATACAGCAAAACTGATAAAAGGTCTAGAAAACCTGGCGTAAAAATAAGTTGATAGAACTGGGATTATTGATTCAGAGAAATAGAAGGGGGTGGATATAATAAGTCTCCAGATACAGAAAGGGCTATTGTAAAGAGGATGGAGTTTGATTGTTCTCTGAAGCCAGTGGGGGGCAGTACAAGAAGTAACAGTCTTAAATTACAATAAGGGAGATAAAACTGTCTGACTGTGTTCAGCTTCATTCTAAATTTTGATTGAGCACTGGAACAGATTACTTGGGTTGTTACATCTCCATCCCTGGAAGTTTTTAAGTGCGGGTTAGACAAACACTTGGCTGGGATGGTTCAGGTGGAGATGATAACAAGAAACAAGAGGAGGATCATGGAAAGTGTGGGTTGCTTACTGAATGAGGGAGACAACCAAGTGACAGGGTGCAGAAAAAGCTGAAGTGCTTAATGCCTTTTTCACCTCAGTGTTCACAGGCAAGGTCATCTCCAAGACTACTATACCTGGCAGCACAGTTTGGGGAGGAGGTGAGCAGCCAACTGTGGCAAAAGAACAGGTTAAGGACTATTTAGAAAAGCTGAATGTGTACAAGTCGATGGGCCTGGATGCAATGCACCTGAGGGTGCTGAGGAAGTTGGCTGATGTGATTGCAGAGCCACTGGCCATCATCTTTGAAAACTCATGGTGATCGGGAAAGGTGCCAGACAATTGGAAAGGGGTAAATATAGTGCCCATATTTAAGAACAGGGAAAAGGAGGATCCAGGGACTTATAGAACAGTCAGCCTCATCTCAGTCTCTAGAAAAATCATGGAGCAGATACTCAAGGAATCCATTTTTAAGCATTTGGAGGAGAAGGTGATTAGGAGCAGGATAGGATAGGATAGATTCACCAAGGGCAAGTCATGCCTGACCAACCTGATTGCCTTCTATGATGAGATGGCTACCACTGTGGATGTGGGGAGACCAACGGGTATAGTATACTTTGACTGGCTTTCAATATGGTCTCCCACAACATTCTTACAGGCACCTAAGGAAGTACAGGTTGGATAAATGGACTGTAAGGGGGATAGAAAACTTGATGGATCATCGGGCTCAAAAGGTAATAGTCAATGGCTCAGTGTGCAGTTGGCAGCTGGTATTAAGTGGAGTGCCCCAGCAGTTGGTCCTGGGGCTGGTTTTGTTCAATATCTTCATCAGTGACCCGGAAGATGGCATAGCATGCACCCTCAGCAAGTTTTCAGATGATACCAAGCTGGGGGGGAGTAGTAGATACACCGGAGGGTAGGTTTAAGATTCAGAGAGACCTAGACAAATCGGAGAATTGGACCAAAAAACCTCTCATGAGGTTCAACAAGGACAAGTGCAAAGTCCTGCACTAAGGATGGAACAATCCCATGCACTGGTACAGGCTGGGGGCTGACTGGCTGGGCAGCAACTGTGCAGAAAAGGACCTGGGGGTTACAGTGGACAGTAAGCCAACAGTGTACCCTTGTTGCCAAGAAGGCTAACTGCATACTGAGCTGCATTGATAGGAGTATTGCCAGCAGATTGAGGGAAGTGATTATTCCCCTCTATTCAGAACTGGTGAGGCTGCGTCTGGCTTGCTGTGTTCAGTTTTGGGCCCCCCCACTACAGAAATGATGTGGACAAATTGGAGAGAGTCCAGTAGTGGGCAATGAAAATGTTTAGAGGGCTGGCACACACAACTTCTGAAGAGAGGCTGAGGGAACTGGGCTTATGTAGTTTGGAGAAGAGAAGACTGAGGGGATTTAATAGCATCCTTCATCTCCCTGATGGTTGGTTCCAAAGAGGATGGAGCCGGACTGTTCTCAGTGGTGGCAAAAGGCAGCCAGGAGCAGTGGTCTTAAGTTGCAGCAAGGGAAGTATAGGTTAGATATTAGAAAAAACTCTCTTACCATGAGGGTAGTACAACACTGGAACAGGTTACCCAGAGAGGTGGAATCTCCATCCTTCGAGGTTTTTAAGACCGGGCTACACAAAGCTGTGGCTGGGATGATATAATTTGGGGATGGTTCTGCTTAGAGTAGGGGGTTGGACTAGATCCATGGTTCTCAATCTGGTACGCGTCCCACCAGCGGTACACAAATAACCTGTCAGTGGTACGTGTTAACAGATTTATTATAATTACTTTATATGAAAAAAATTTGCTGGTGGTACTTAAGGTTGTATCATTTTAAATTGGTGGTGTGCAGTGTCAGAGTTTGGGAACCGCTGGCCTAGATGACCTCCTAAAGTCCGTTCCACACCTGATTTTCTGTGATTCTGTGAGACTAGGATCCTGCTTTGAGCAGGCAGTTGGACTGAATGACCTGAGGTCCCTTCCAAACCTGTTTTCTAAATGATTCTTCCTTTTCCCAGAGGGAGTGCTTGTTTGTGCAGTAGAGTTTTGTTTTGACTTCTGGGGAGATTTCTTTTTAAGTGCATAATGTTCTGCTGTATTGTAGAAGGCTAATTCAAATGTTTGGTTTGGAGTCTCTGACTTTAAGTTTCCCTTAATTCTTATTTTGATTTGAATCTTGTTCCTTCCAGTTTTGCTTTCAATAAAAGCATACATCAGCATTATTTTATACGAACATGCTGACAAGGGAGGATTTTCAGCATGTAGGATGTGCTGTTCTCCGGTGCTGGTCCAACAAACCGTGTGCACTACAGCAAAGGACTTGTTATCTAACTAGGTCAGTGGTTCTCAACCTTCTTGGACTCAAGGCACCTCTCGGCAAATGCCAGCTCTTAATATCCATTCATTTTTAACGACAAAAAAAAAATACAGTAATTTTTCTGTTACAAAGAACTCAGAAAGACCAGAGCAGGGAAGAATGTTTTTGACATTGTAGATTTCTATTTGAAGTCTCTGGGTTTGTGTTGTAAATCATAGGTTTGTGTATAGGTCTTTGCACACCTAACAGTGCTAATGTTGTATGGTGCCCTGCAGCATCCTTAAAAGGATTTTGAGGCATAACTGTTGATAATAACTGACCTAGATAGTTCTGAACATACCTGAAGGATGGTTCTGGGGTGTATGTGTGTGTAACATGAAGAGTTGTCAGCATTCAACTGATTACAGTTTTCAAGATAGTCATTAAAATGTTGGGTTTCTAATAGGGTTGCAGAAGGTTAAACTAGTGGTTCCCCACCTTTTTAGACCACGGACCAGCAAACTGCAGTCCGGAAGTGACAGGTATAAAAAAGGGTATAATACTCCGTATAAAAAAGGGTTGACTACCAATGCGCAGTATGCTGGTCACTTCTGGACTTCTGGTCCAGCAGCCAACCCTTCGCAGGCCAGGGCTTGGGAACCTCTGGGTTAAACAATCAGCTGTGTAACTGGTAAGTGCAGTGATGACTGGTTAGCTTACCTGTTATCCTTTACCTCGGCATGGGTGCAGTCTGGCAGGGAAGGGGCAAGAGAAGTCATGCAGTTCCCCAGCAGGAATCAGAAGGCAGCAATGCAGGGAGCAGGGAGGGGCACTGGTGCCCATAGCCTAAGAGACAAACACCAGCCTAATGACTCATCAGTAAGCAATTAGCTGCTGGTTCACAGGTGCTTCCTCCCTCCCAGCCCAGGCCTTCATCTGGGCTGTGTTGTTTGGCTGGGCTTGTAGCTTCCTCCCCTCCCCCTAGTCAAAGGGCCCCAGAAGCTGGGAGCAGCTCCCAGCAGCAGCTGTGTCCAAGCTACTAAGTTACTGGTTAATCCTTTAGCCAATTAGAATTAGAGGAAGTTAAACAGGTATTTTTAAATGTTAGTTACATCCTTAGTTTCTAATATGTTTAACATTAATAGGGGTTTTAACCTTTTACTTTCAATTATTCTGTGCCCAAAATTCCACCGGTTTTATTTTTTTGGCTACTTAGCTTTGTACTGGTGGTTCTAATATTCTTTAAACACAAAATACTTGCTTTGCAAACTGTGCACAGTATTCTGCCTGAGCACATGAAGTCTCCTCAGATAATGTGATCTAAAAACCGGGTGGTATGACCAACTAATACGGTGAATATCTCATTAAAAAAGTGCCTGTTGAAAAGGCAAAAGTAGTATCCTATTTACTCGTGTAGTGCACATACCTATCCTGCCTCCCCCTCGCCAAATCTGTCCCCCAAAATTGGGGTCTGTCATTTAAGCAGGGAAGCTGACTTTGTCTGGACCCCCGGGGCTTGAACACAGGCCTTCCAGGCTCATGGGTTGAGGCCTGATCTGCAACACCACCAAGTAGCTGGCTGGGTGCTGACCTAGCCCAGCCTGGGGCCTTTGGTGGGGGATCATGTGACCCAGGAGAAGCCGTGGTAACTACAAGGTCCTGGTTGCAGGGCTACAAAACCCTTCAACTTCCCAAAGGGCTTTGTCCCTGCAACAACACTTCCAGCACTCCCTGGCTCCAGTACTCCCTCTCTTGCCTCAGACCCTCCTGCCTCCTGTGTGCCTTGCTCCAGCCTTGCTTCTACTTTGGACCATCCTGCTTTATTCTTGTCTGCCCTCTGCCTTAGACTCTCCCTGCCTTTAGCCTTGGACCCCTGTACCTCCCTCCTGCCTCCCTCATCCTGCATGCTGGATTCCTTGGCTCCTTATCTCTGGCTTGACCTTGAACGTAGTTGAGCTGTCTCGATCTGGCATGAACCATCAGATTCTGACTGACCCTGGTATTATGACCTCTAGCGTGGCTTCTGGACATACAGTATTTTATACCCCTGGTTTCTGAGCCCAGCTCCACTCTCCTCCCCCATGTCCAGGTCATACCCATGAAGTTTGCTGGGACCAGCAAAGAGACAGACAGACAGATTTGCCAAGGGTGTGGCTTGCTCTTGCTTTGTGGCAAGGAGTTCTGCAGGCTTACTGTCAATGGTGATTGGATATGGTTGGGGTTTTTTTCTTTTTTGAGTCATTGTCCCCCTCATTCTTGCTGTATGGATCCAACAGTTAGCACTAATGTCAGTCAGTTCTTGAGATGCTTGCAAAGAAGTGTAACCATCCAAGACTGGGAGTGATGAGACTAAGCTTAATTTTGTGGCTAAGATGACAACAGGGGTCTGCTTGGGGCTAAATAGGTGACTCAGGGCCTGTATCACAGGTATGACTTGGATGTGAGAGTTCAAGGCTCAGAAACTGAGGGTCTGCAATCCCATAGGTCTAGAAGCCAAGGTGAGGGTCACAGTACCAGATGTCAGTCCAAATCTGATGGCTCATGCAAGGATCAGGCAGATCTGTGGTCAAGACCAGGCCAAAAGTCAGGAGCTGAGTCCAATAAAGAGGATGATGTAGGGAGGGGCAAGGTACAGGTTGCAAGGCCATAGGCAGTGCTGGAGCAGGGCTGGAGGGTCCAAGACAGTACCAGGAGAACAGGCAGTCCTCGACTAACATGGTTTCAAGTTACAGCATTTTGCACTTACAACATTTATAAATTGATGCCCTGTTGCAGCTTTCTGACATCAATTTCAACTTTACAATGCTTGATCCGATGCAACGCCATGCCACTGAACAAGTTCGCTGCATTGCCTATCTCCCTAGAGAACATCTGTCCAAACTTACTTGGACACTTTCTTTAAGAAAGCAAACAAGGCTCCAGAAAAACCTGCAGCCAAGACTCCTGAAAAGACTCTAGCCAAGAACCCTTCAAAAAGCACCACGACCTAAAGAAACTTGGGGGGGAGGGGGGGCAGTCTTGATTGACCACAAGATGAATCTGAGCCACCAATGCGATGCTGTGGCTGGCAAAGCAAACCAAACTCTGGCGCACATCCACCGATGCATCTCAAGCAAAACCAGGGATGTCATCCTCCCACTTTACTCAGCCCTGGTGAGACCACAGCTGGAGTACTGCATCCAGTATTGGGCCCCCCGCTTCAGGAGGGATGTGGAAAAGCTTGAGAGAATCCAGAGGAGAGCCACTTGTATGATCCAAGGCATGGAAGGCAGGCCATATGAGGAGAGGCTGAGGGACCTGGGACTCTTCATTATGGAAAAGAGAAGGCCTACAGCTATATAGGAGAAGTACATCAGGACCTGGGAGGACAGCTGTTCACCAGAGCTCCCCAAAGCATAACAAGGTCTAACGGCCATAAACTCCTTAAAGACTGATTTAGACTAGACAAAGAAAAAGGTTCTTTATGGTGCGAGTGTCAAGGGTCTGGAACCGACTCCCCCCAGAGGTGGTGCAAGGACCTTCTCTGGACTCTTTTTGCTGGGGTCACTTGATCCCAGCTGACTTTCTGCCTATGGCAGGGGGGCTGGACTCGATCTTACAAGATCCCTTCCAGCTCCTAATGTCTAGGAAATCTATGAAAAAGTCCAGCCAGGAGCCCTTCAAAAAGTCCAGGAAAGTCACCTCAAAGAAGTCCTTCTAAATCAGTATGATTGCTGTTTACAATATAAATACATTAATGGAGCTATATTACTCATCTATAATTGATTGAGTACAAAATTCTAGGTTATTTTTTGGTGAAAATAGGGGTATCGGGCCTTGGTTCAGGAACCAATCCCCCATTTATAATATTGTTTTCTTTGGGAAAATCGGTTCTGAGTTGCAACGGTTCGACTTGAGACGCTGTTTTCAAGAACCAGTTGTATTGTAAGTCTGAGGACTGCCTGTAATGGAGTTGGACAGAGGTCCACCACAGAGGTACTGGAAGCGTTGTTGCAGGGACAGGGCCATGCAGTAAGTGGAAGGATTTTATTGCCCTCCCATCAGGGTCTTGTGGGCTTCCATTTGGTCCCCCTGGATCATATATGATCCTCTATTTGGGACCCCGTGGGAGGGCCCAGGCTGGGCCCAGCACCCAGCCAGCTACTTCATGGTGCTGTAGCCCAGGCCTCTGCCCACAATCCCAGAAGATCTGGGTTTGAGTGCCAGGGGTCCTGACACTATCCCCTACCCCATGAAAATGACCCCCAGATGCCTCGGGGCCTGTTTTTTTTGGGGGTGGGCATGGTGGAAGGCTTTTAACTTGACAGGCACATGAATATTCTCTATGGGTTCCTATAATTGTTCCTCAGTCCTGTCTGTCCTATTCGATGAGATATAAGGGTCCTAGCTACTATGTAGGCTCTTATATTGCAGCCAAAAGCTGCTGCCAGACTGGCAACTGCTGTGAGAGAGTTAAAGCTGTAGCTTTTGTCTGAGCAGCACTGATCAAGGTTCAGCCATGCAGTCAGAATTCAGCAGTGGCTCCGGAAAATTGTTTTTTCCCTTTCATTTTGCCTTCCCAAAACAAGGTTTGTGTCTTATTTGGGAGTGTGCTGTATGCGAGAAAATGATGTATATGTTAAGGAGTTATATAAAGGAATGATTTATTTCATTTCAGACTTAGTTTTTTTCTTGTGCCTTTGTGACAGCTTTGTCTTACTCTACCAGCTTTGTAGACAAATAACAGCTAACACCTACCAGATACAGTAGTCTGTTTGGCAACACATTATGTTATATCACCAAATCCACTGAGCTTATCTGAAAAGGTGCATGTTTTTATTAGGTGTAATTTTGAAATGCTCAGACCTCAATTTTCACTTAACTATTTTCTTCTATTATAGTGGAACATATCACTCCAGAGATGAAAGTACAGACAGTGGGCTTAGCATGAGCAGTTATAGTGTACCCAGAACCCCTGATGACTTCCTGAACAGCGTTGATGAAATGGATACAGGTTTGTTTTTATTTACACCTTTAATGCATTTTCCTATATATATTTGTTTTCCTTTGTTTATTGAAAATATTTGTAAAAAAAAAAAAAAGAAAAAAAAAAAGAAAGTTCTGTCTGAATAGAAAACACTCATAAGCAATATATCTCTTGTGCTTAAATGGGTTTTAAATCTGCATTAAGGTTTTTTAGCAGAGTTGTTTATACTAAACTAAGAACAAAAACTTAGTTAAGTCTTGCTTAGAATATCACTTCACTTAGAACAAGATGTGGTTGTTCTGCACAGCATCTATTTATTTTCTCAAGTATACTATAATGTGCATGTGCGAGCGCGCGCGCACACACACACACACACACTCTACTGTAAACAATTGATGGGGTAATGCTCAGTGAATAGGACAGTAGAAGAAAAGGCATGTTTTATTTACATTTAGGGTCAAGTTCTGCTTGCCATGTGTGACTGGCCAGATTGCCATTAATGGGATCACTTACATGAGTAACATGACCAAGACCAAATCTTTTATCTGTTGTCCTCATTGTAAGTTTCACATCTACAATTCTTTGTGTTTAATGTCTGTCTTGCTTTGTACTATACTAGGTGATAGTATCAGCCAAAGTAACATACCCTCCCATCAAAACCGTTTCCCAGACTACCTTGAAGCCATTCCAGGGACAAATGTGGACCTTGGGACCCTGGAAGGAGATGGGATGAATATAGAAGGAGAGGAACTGATGCCAAGTCTGCAGGAGGCTTTGAGTTCTGACATCCTTAATGACATGGAATCTGTGCTGGCAGCCACCAAGCTAGATAAAGAGAGTTTTCTTACTTGGTTATAGAGGCCTCAGGAAGACTGCATCCAAATCTGTGAAGGATCTAAGGAGAAATAGGACATCTGTACCTGAAGTTAATAACAAACCAGTGTGGCAAACATTTGGTTTGTGGTCAGAAAAAGTAAATGAACAAATATTCAACAAGATTTCTTTCATCCAATATTTTGCTCTTCCTTATCCATTGCTGCTGTTATATATTGCTGACCTCTTTCACAGTTGACTCTGAAGAATAGACATCTTTTTGGTCTTTTTCTATTGCTGTTGCAACTACTGTTTAATGGGGTGGAGGGTGATGAGCCTATTTGGATGACGAATGCCATTCCTTTTGTCCTCATATGCGCTTGCATATCATTTTATCTCAGTACTCAGATTTGTGAGTTAACTTCTGCATGTCACCGCTTGTAGTTTGCTCAGCTAGTTATCTCCTCTGTTGCCTATGGCAAGTGGTAAAACATGACTTACTGGTGTGACAAGCCAAAAATGATGTATCTGGTCAAAAGAAGTCAATACTGATTTGGAGATAAAGCTTAAAGAAGGGCTGAAGATGATTTGACAATAAGTGGTTGCTACTACTAGCTTTTCCATTAGTCACAAAGTGCTCTTGTTCATATTTTATGGTATAGTAAATGAGTCGTATAGTAACATACGAATTTTTATTGTTGCCACATACTTTAATCAAACTTTTTGTCTGTCAAAAACTAGGATTTTTTTGTTAGTTGGTTTAATTTTAGCCATAGTTTGGGAAGTAATTGTAGGTGCTTTTTTAAATAGTGAAATCTAAATTTCCTGATTTCACAGTCTTATTTAAATCTGAATTGTCTGCTTTTTTATACCCTAAAACATGTCTATTGTAGCCTGATAGTGAGCCCATGAAACTATTTTGCTTGTAACTTTTATTCTTAAAGGCTAGCTTTGAATGTAATCATTAGAATAAATGACCAGTGGCTTATTTTTCATGCCTACTTGCAAGAATTTGAAATTAGAATCTGGTTGTGCCACTGTAAAATGTAGCTCTGTGTGCTGTATCGAAACTTTTATCATGCATTTTAAAGTAGCAAGCCTGTACACTACATGTTTAATTGACTGTTTTATCTAATCTCTTTGGTTTTATTTTTTAGTTTTGATGTCTGAGTTTAAGAAAGTAAAATCTTCAGGAGAAACCTTAGTGAAAAGTTCTCCTTTTAAGTAGCATGGAAAAATAGTCTAAACTATCATCTCACTTTACATTACAATGAAAACACTAAACTAAAAAACTTAAAGCTTTGGTAAGACTGTTAGTGAAAAATAAGCCCTGGACACTATATTAGAAGACTGTAAAGATATGTGTTAGATGGTGACATGAGCAGGTAATGAAGTGTATATTAGTAGTAGATCTTAGCATGGGGTAGAGATGAATGACTGACATACAACTTACTCTGTTAAAATAAAGGTAACACTGAGTTATCTGCAGGAGTTGACACTGTTTCCAAAGAGTATTTTTAAATGAACAAAGTGAGCATGAATCAAACTTTCAGTATAAGCTATGAAGTAGTTCTTGGGTTAAAAAATAGTGGTATCAGATAGCACCTCTTTAATTAAAGGTCTGTCAGTCCCATTGTCAGTCCTTATTATCAAGGATTTATATCATGGCCATAGCAATACTGTAGATATATGGAAAAAACAATTCTTTGCTTGGAAGAATTTTTTTCAATCGTTTTTAAGGCACTCAGTTATTTTTAAGTTATAGGAGTAAACTAAGAAATCCAAGAATTAAGTGTTTTATCCTTCAGGTTTTCTACGTGACGAGAATTTGAAATGGCTCTATTTTATCATTTACAAATGTTAACACAAAAAGGCTCTCTGCTTTTGGAGTTCTAAATTTTATTTTAAAAAACAAAAGCAGCAGCAATTGAAATTTAAAATTTGCCACTATTTGTGCATGTTTACTATTTTTCATAACGTTTTTAATAATCAGAATGTGCTAAGTCAGAAGTGGTGTGTTGTGGAATATTATTTTAAATGAATTTCCCACTAATATGTCCGCAACAGCAATACATTCTGCTACACCAGTAACCCACAGATTAACAGGCCACATAGATTGTGCAATGACACATTAGCCCTTAAAACAGTATTTATATCCATTTTAGGATTATAGGAGTATCTTATACTTGCATTAAGAATTCTTCCATCCTTCTTCCCTCCACTTTGAAAAAAAAATGTTAAAAAAACTGACACTAAGGTTTGAAGAGTAACTTGAATGGTCTGATATATACCCACAAAAGCAAGGAAAGTTCAGAGCTTTATTCCCCATTTCAATCTGACTTAACCAGTTGTATCCAAGTATAATAGCACAATGGTACATATTATGCATTAAGTGCAAACTCCTGACATACTGTACCTTGATATCACAGGGATGACTAGGTTTCTTTCCTTGTTTTTGTGTGTTTGTCAGACCTTTGTTTTCTTTTGATAGTAGAAACACTAAAATGGCTTATACTGTATTTGGGTGGCACTGCGTAGGATAGGTACTGACTGGGAATTCTTGAATTGCTCTAACAGTAATCCTATTTTGTGATTCTTTAATAGACTTTAAGACACTTCCGTTCTCTTCCATTGTTAGGAAATATAACCTAGAGATGCTATACCGTTAGCAGTTGAAATTGATTTGGATTTTTTTTATTCTGTAAAAGCATTGTTTGATGACGTGGTTAAAATTTGTTTGAAATGCAAAGTGTTTGCTAGTATTTTATACTGATTGATGTATATATTTAAACAAAACAAAATCATTGTCCTAATTTTATAGCTTCTAGAATTAACTGTACTGTGTGCAGAATACAGATGAGGCATATTATCCCTATTGTGCTGTACAGTACCTTGGCAGGACAGCTGCTTTGGAATAGGTTACAGTGTCAAGTAAATCATACTAGATCAAAAATTCTACCATTCAGTGTTGGTGCTCACCAGTGCAAAAAGGAGAAGAGACCTTTTCAATACAATTAACACTACTTGGCTTTTGCATATCTGGTGAATTAGTACTAAGGCGACTTTTCACTTGCAAGCATGTTTTTATACAAATAGCAGGTGTGCCTGTGTAAAATAATGATTTGTTTTTCTGTATCTTGAAGAAATACTCTCCACATTTAAAATGATCTATATTAGAGAATTCTTAAATGCACCCTTGTCAGAAATATATATATTAGTTACCAATGTTACTTTTTAGATACGAGCATGCCTGTACGTTAGGTACCTAAGTAAATTCTGTTACATTATTTTTCTTTATGTAATACTTTTGGAGTTGTTTCATGTGGTATAAATATATACTTTCTGCTTAAAATACCTTGTTTGTTTGTTAACCTTTAATAGGATGCAAAGGAATTTGATTTCTAGGCAATCTCACTGAATTGTTGCAGTTTTCATGACATTTTTATTGTCTATTTCACACTACCGTATAGTAGTTTTTGTAATCATGTATCCCAGTCCTGCAAACTGCATTTAACTTTAAGGCTCTGAGTACACCCAGTGAATTCACTGGTATGACGAGTGCTTATCACTCCAATGTGTGCCTGTATGTTCACAAGACTCGGGAGAAAATGACTAGGCTTCATGTAACTTGTGTAAAACAGTACAGCTAATAGAGCAAGACCATTTATGTGACCATTGGTAAGAAGCTTATCTGTTATAAGAAATGTTATATTTAATTTCAGAAATGCCTAAAATCTTCCCACGTAGAATTTTCCCACATAGTAGATATTTTTGGCTAACTAGGTCTACATTGTGTGGCAGATTTATCAATAAAGATGTTCTCAATTTTCAATTTCAGGTTCTGAGTTCTGAATTCAGAAGAAAGTATACAATGAGGGGCACAAAAAGCGGGTTTTATGTGCTCAGAGCAGCAACCTACCTTATTTATTTGTAAAGTAATGACACACAACTATAGCATGGGAGAAGATACCACAGCAGTGCAAGACGGGACGCAGATTGGCTTGAGCATATTTTCAATACTAGAAAATGAACAAAGCTGCTGTGTTATTTCATGTGAAATAAAATGCATCCAAGAGGTCTTTGAGCCTTCAACATGCAAATATACAGGACAGTAGAAGTTAAATGGTCTTTGCCTAGGGTTATGTAAAAAAAAAAAAAAAAAAAAGAGAGAAATTAAGGTAAATTTGAACTGTGAGCCACCAAATCCCTATTTTTTCTGGAGACTTGTTTGAGGTAATGTAAGGAGATCTGCAGATCTCTGAATGCTGTGGTGAACAGGAGGCAGGTAGAGCTTCATTTGGAAAATTAAAAAGCGTGTCACCCCATTTTATCTCCCCCTTTTGTTTAAAGTCTTTAGGTAAAAGGATCAAAATTAGGAAGCATCAGTATAATTTAAAGATGTTAAACTAGTAAAGCCAACAAACTGCAAAACCACTTGGCATAAAAGAGAGAGAGAGAGAGAGAGAGAGAGAGAGAGAGAGAGAGAGAGAGTGTGTGTGTGTGTGTGTGTGTGTGTGTGTGTGTGTGTGTGTGTGTGTGTGTAATCTGTTTTGTCTCATGCTTGGGCGTCACCTATGGAGATTGTTGTCCAAACTAGCACCCTTACTGACCCTGAAGTTTCACTAAAAGCCATACGAGGTCTTAAATCCCAGTAATAACTGTGATTCTAAATGTTTCCTGTTTCATAGTCTTCTATTGCAGTTACACACGTTACCTGCTTGGACAAGTTTGTGTTGGGGCAAAAAAAATCTTCCTTGTAAGATTTGAGACAAGGTAGGCTATATCATAATTATCATACTTTCATATCATATCCATGGGCCACTGAAAAGAAATCTATAGCTCAGGGTTTCTTCAAGAGTTCCTAACAAAGCACAGCACTTTCAATTGCAAAATTACATGGTTATTTAATGCTAAAGAAAGAGAGGAGTGTTAGTCTAATCTGGAGTAAAACTATTCATGGTCGTTCATGGTTTTTAAAAAGCTTTATGAAACATATGATCATAGTATTATTTTTTATACCAGACATAAGATTGCTGAGTTAGGAGCCTTTGTCTACTTAGCCTAGTTTAAAAACTCTTCCCAATAAAAATGGTTAGGTCCATGCATTTTGTTCCTTCCCTGCATCTACTTTAAAATATTCTCTCAGTAAGAAATATGGTACCAATTCTACAACTCAATTTTGGTTTTCCCCATTCCTTCTTTAATTGGAGATTTTTTTTTCCTTTTTTTGTTGTTTTTGTTTTGATTGCTCCTAAAAAAAAAATCATTGCTTCTGCAGCCTTCAGTTCCCTCTCCAGTTCTCACATGAATTCTCTCAAGTGTGAGATCAATATAACCCACTACTCTTTTAAACAAGAGTTAAATCTAAAATGGAGAAAGTGGAGCTTTATCATGATAAATGAAAAACACATTGTTTTCCCACAGCCCTTATTGGAACCTCATCACACCTTCAAGACTTCCTTTGTACTTGTGAAATTACAATCTCTTGCACTCCTGCTGTTATAATAAATTATAGCTATCTTTCTGTTTTAATATTTGTGTCTGATGCTTAAAAGGTACCATTTAAAGGTGCCACTTTAAACATCACCAGAAAAGAAAAATGCCTTTCATTTTCAGCATGTGGCAAATTCATATACAAAAGCTAAGGTTGTTGACCTAGAAGCTTCTGACCCTGTAAGTTTGGAGGTTAAAATTTTAGCCCTCTTGCATGCTTTGAAAGTGGGCCTATTGTGTGTAGATTTTACTCATAAGTAGGGACCTACCGAATTCACAGCAGAAGTGGGTTGCATGGCAGCTCCTTTAATCTTGCAGGTTTCCCCATGTGTTCCTCCTCCTCTCCCTCCCCCACCACTGCTGATTGGCAAAGAGGCCTCGACACTCACTCCTGTTCAGCCAGGAGGCAAAAACCACCGTTTTAAATTGGCACCATTTTTGCCTCCTGCTGTTGAATGGGCAAGGGGTCCCAGTGGCCCCATCACTTGATACTGGCCCGCCAGGAGGCAAAAATAGCGCTGTGATTTTGCCTCCCTGCCAATCAGAAGCAGGTGCTGAGCAGCAGGGTCCCTCTGCCAATCAGTGGCTAGGGTGGGCGGGGTGCATGGAGGAACCTGCAAGATTGAAGGAGCTGCCATGCAG
>NW_017729032.1:28820642-28846536 GCF_001723915.1 Gavialis gangeticus
TCCTCCATGCACCCCGCCCACCCTAGCCACAAATTCAGTAGGTCCTTACTTATAACAATTGAACAAGTTATGCTGACTGGTATCAGATTTCCATTTCTCTATCTTCTTTCACATCAGTGGTAAAAGTACAAGACATTATCAGGCAGCCAAAGATTATCAATCTATTGTCAAGTTCCTCTTATTTCTACTCTCTACTGGAGAACAAGCCATCTTTCTACACAATCAACCTTCCAATAATGTTCCAAGAATAACAGTTTTGTTTCAGGTGTATTGTAAACTACAAAGGGCTTATTGGTGAAGTGCTGTGATATAGCTTTTGCTTTTTCCTCACTGGAAGAAAAGGTGAGGACTAACAAAGGCCATGAAAATATGAAGGAAACAGATCCAGACTGCTGCACTACAGTGACATTTCTTAGAAATGTTCAAGGCTATTCTGCTGTTAGTAGATGACAACACATAGTGAAACAGGCTTTTTATATTGGATTTGGATTCACATTTGTATTTCATTTTAATATTCTTTTAACTGTAAAGCAGGTGTCACACCATTGGAGTGAATCTATCAGACCCATGCTGCAAAGAGCGGAAGGTGAACTTTACAAGTTGTTGAGTATACCTCGGTGGAGTGATTCTGAGCTTCTGCCCCATACTTCTACAGTTGACCTTCCCGTTATCCTTAGACTAAGTGTATGAAACTGCTGTACCAGTTTCCTGTGAAGCTGTAACATCTGCTTCTGAAGAGTGTTTAGGTTAATGTGTGCACTGTTCTTTGAGAACAGAGTGGTGGTGAAGTGCTGTAGGTCAGTTTTCATTCTCAAGTCTTTGCTATTTTCCCAGCACTACCCATGTGGTGTCTTGTGGCTTGTCCTTGCTGAGTGATAGCACCAAAATCAGAACAGTAATTTTGCAAAAAAAAATAAATGGTGCCAATCCCATTCTTCCTATTATTAGCTCTCCCTCCTACAGTTTCTCAGGCTCAGTTGAGCATTTTTCTGAGTCATCTTTCGGAGAGGCAAAACTAATCATGTACATTTAAGACTAAGGAATACTTGAATAAGAAAGCTTTAACCATGATTGCAAATGGAGAAAATATATTCAGTAGTTCCCTGCATAATACCCATGAGAGGTTAAGTTGGGCTTAGCGTTTGATCAGATTTGATTTTGTATTCATGAGACAAACAAATCCCTTTTTGAGTTTCTAAACTGCTATATATACTGGGTGCGTCCACACATTCATTTAATACACATTTGGCTGTGTTAATGTGCAGTAGCGCATTTGCACACTTTTTAGTGACACAATGCACAGTAGACTATTTTACTGCATATTAGTATAGTGTCATGGTTTTTATGTGATGCTTTAATGCACAGTAAAATAGTCTCCTGAACATTAAGGTAGAGGTATAGATGTGCCCACTTAGTAACAGGTTGAAAAATAATCATAAGACACCCACATAAGAGCAATTTTCATCATATGTAATCAATCCAAAACAATAAAATGAGGAAAACCTCATTGTTATCAAGACTGCCTCTCCACAAGCAGTACCTCCCCACCCATCTGAAAAATGCACCATTCTGTGAAGGTCAGCAAATTTGGTTATTTTGAATATAGGGGCAATCAAGGTCTCCTGGGAGAGAATGCATCTACCATTCCTTGAACTATTTCTTTTAAATGGGCAAATTAAGTCACTTGGTGACTTGTTGGACTTCCTTAGGCTTTCATTTTACTTCAAGACTGGCACTCTGGGTACAAGCTATTCTTAAATTTTAACGCTGATTTTTTTTTTTAAACTCAACTGTAACCATTTCTGTGCCTCGTTTATTATTGCTAAATGACTTCCCTGTGGAACAGCTGTCTCGCAATACGAGAGATTTGGGGCTTGATCCAAAGTCCATTAGAAGTCCAATGGAAGTGTTTGACTTGGGAAATTTAATCAGGTGTTTATCCATTGTGCTCTCCCTGCGCACGATCCAAGTAAATGCTATTTCTATCATGAATCAGGCCCTTGAAATCCATTCCTGATTCTGCCACTCACTTGCCTGACTGTGAGTACGTCTCTTAGTCCTGTTTGTATGTAAATCATCTTTGTATCTTATCTTCAAGTGCTTTGAGGTTTTCACAGGGATGATGCTAAATGAACTAATATGCACATGTGTGTCTGTATACAGTGTGCAGTTGCATGTATCATTGTACCAGCTGGATTTTTTACACAGAGGCATGTCTACACATGCAATTAATGCGACTGAATGAATATACCCCAGCTCAATTTAAGACAGACTAAACTAATCCCGACATCACCATCTACACGTGTCTAAGCATTGTAAATTACTGCGCTGCCATATACCACTTGTATCTGATGGGACTCTCTGGCAGTAAATTAGTCTACTGCACCCTAATGTCATGCACATGTAGACAGTGACACTGTACTGTGCAGCAAATTAATCTGTTGCATAGTAAAGCATTTCTCCCAGGGAAACTAAGATCAGACTTATGTTAAAGTCTGATCTCCTGTATATCTCAAGTCCTTGAATGTTACAGGGTGACTATTCTGTTGAGCCCATTTGCCTAATGTGCATCTTGCAGAAACACATTCCTTTTCATGTGAAGATTTCAAGAGATGGAGCATCTACTGCTGCTTTTGCTAGTTTGCTCTAGTAGCTAAGCACGGAACATTCTCTTTTCCCATTTCAGTTTGCTTCAGCTTCCAGGCATTGGTTCCTGTTTTGCTTGTGTGCTAAAAACCCCATTAGTACATGTATTTTCTCCCTCGAGTTACTTACTTGATTTAATTGAGTTGTATCTTGGCCATCTTTTTAATAATCTGATACTCCTGCCCCAGTCTTATCCATGCCGGTAAAGGCACCTTAACTGCTGCCTGTCCACTGACTGAATAGTCTGCTCAGTTTGTGCATGCACTAAACTAACTGTGTTGAAGATGACAAAGATTCAGTGGACTGAGCACTGCTCCCAGTGAGAAGAGGAAAAACCCTTCTCAAGGGAAGTAAGTTCATCCTGAAAATCAGCCCTTGTGGGAAAAGATAAATTTTTGGCTGAAACTCAAGGGAACTATTGATGAGCTTGAAACTTAGCCTAGATAGCAGTGCTGGCAAAAACAAAAGCATCCCACTGGGAAAGAAGGGGAAAAGGGTCCAACATAGAGCATGTAACCTTCCCTAATTGAATGGCTTAGACACTGTCTAGCGAAAAACAGTTTGGTAAAAATGATGGCTTCCAGACTGAAAGTGGGAGTCCTTTTCAAAAATCTATTTCTCTTGGGTGTTGGTAAAATCAATACACCAGTCCTGTTATTCCAAAGTCTGTTTGTCTGAATATTTCTTCTGATCAGAAATCAAGTTCTTCCTGCAGCTGCCTCATCCCCCATGATGTGAATAGTGCAGCTCTTGCCAAAGTAGTTATATGGAACTTAAAAGCTCTGCCCATGTTTCATGCCTGTTATCGTGGATAAATTCCAGCTTGGTTAATTTGTGCACTTTCCTATATTTCCTGTAGGATTTTCAAATAGAGCAGATACTTTTCTCCTTGCCTCATTAAAATGTGCATGCGCTTCTGGCTGGCTGGTTCATCAGGGCTTCTGTGCAAGTGCCTTGTTCCTGCAGTATGTAAAGCATCCACCCTTTTCAGGATAAAAGGTGCTATATCCATGCAAGCCCTTCATTAATTTATCCATAAGTTTACCAGTTTCAGCTGAGAAAATATATGCCTGCCTTGTTTTGACTTTCCCCAAAGCTGGTTTTAATATGCACTAAATCTTTTTGCTTCTAAATTCACCTTCCTGTGCTGCACAGCTTATCAGGGAAACAGGAAATAATATATCTTGAAGCTTGTAGGAGACAGCCCCTCCCTGAGGATGTTCTCTAGTGAACCAAATATACTGCTAACAATATGTCAACTGTGAAATTTCAGGCCCAGACATGCCAGCCTGGCCCAGCCTCGAAGTGGGAGGTGTAACAGCATTCTGGTCAGTTTGAGCTTGATCTTTTGACAGTACTGGTTGGTTTTGCCACTGGGGAAAGACAAATGAAGGTCTGGGAAAGCTTATGCCCTTCAAGTGGACAACAGGGTAACAGAAGAGGCTGAAGCATTTGGGAGGTACTCATATTCAGCAACATACTTCTTTGTCTAATGTTAGCTCACTCTCAAGAAACCAAACAAATGACCAAAAAGTGAGTTGTTTCTCTGATAGGAAAAAATTGGAGCAAAAGGATTGCTCAAATTCTGCTTGTTCATTTTGCTTGGAAAGACCAAAGTGTGCTGTAGGAAGAAGTCAATTCTGAGATCGTCCTCTGATATCAGACACATGAGTTTTCTTCACTGAAGGAGAGCATGATGGTCTCAGCTAAGACGGGAATTCTGCTGGTGCACTCTGACTTTGGACCCTCAGCTGTGCCTCTGCAACCCTGACTTGTCAAATGAGAGCAATCCCTACCTTGCAGAGCTACTGGAAGGATTTAACTACCTTGATGATGAAGTGTTTTCAGGATGAAGTGCTGTTTCTACAAGCTAATTACAGGTTTAAAAAGTCAAGGCAGGAAAGGCAAGGGAATGCAAACTATTAAAGTATTTTAAGGGTACAATAACCACACCCAGTCAGTGTTCCCTTACAAAAAGGGGGGAGGGAGGAAGACATGCGTTAAGGCCTGTTCTTTAAAAGTCTGAGTATCAAGCTCTCTCTTAAACTCCCTCTAATACCATCTGACATTCTTTCCAAGCTGCAACATTTGCACCTGTCAATTCTAGTCCTCTATCTGGGTCATGTCCCATATAGACAGTCTGATTCTCCATTGCATTGTGTACTATATTGTGATTTACCTTTGTGAGAAGTAGGAGTAAAATGCTACCAAATCATAATAGAAGTAAATAGCTATATATGATGCAAGCACTCTAACATCAGTTTCAGTATTATCTGACTACTTTCTTTTATAACTTTGCATATGTTTGTAAACATTCTTGGCTTCAACAGGGAAGTAAAAGTCCTATTTGCTGTGGGCAGCATTTTGTTACTCCATGAGTGAACAGTCATTTTGAAACCATCTGGCTTAGTATGATAGCATCAAGGAAATCAAAGCTCTCCACTGTGTCCCATGGATCATGCTGATCCCCAAATGCTTTGACACCCAGGAAGACATTGCTGAGTCAAGTTAACTCATTCTTCCACACTGTAAATTTGTAATGTCCCTGCCCTAAGGTGTGTCCAGTGTATGAGAAAGCAATTGACAAGTTAGCACGCACTGGGAGACCTAAATCAGAGAGGGAGTTAATTGAGAAAGTTGTAATAGATAGTTTCATAGTTTCTAGGGTTGGAAGGGACCTGAGCAGATCATCTAGTCTGACCCCCTGCCATGGCAGGAAGAGCACTGGGGTCAAATGACCCCAATAAGGTGGTCATCCAACCTCCTCTTAAAAACCCCCAGGGTGGGAGCCTGCACCACCTCACATGGAAGCTGGTTCCAGACCCTAGCCGCCCTGACCGTGAAATAGCGCCTCCTGATGCATGATTGCAGATTGGGTCACAGATTAGTCCATCATTAGACTATCCATTAATTTCATATATAATATGCTTAGTTCATATGTTTATAAATAATGATAAAGAAATTTACTTTTTCTCCAATTGGCAGCCTGGAAACTCAGTTTACAGTATGAAAGCCAAGAGGGGCTCTTTTTAGCCTATGCTGCTTCATCTTCATCAGTAATATTTCCACAGGTCTAATAATGCCTCCACATTGGGATAAAAGCTAAGTATTCAAACTGTCCACAATGACATATTATCCTGCTTTCTCCAGTGGGGCTGTACAGGTTTTAATTGAGTATATGGGTTAAATAGATGCGCACAGTTGGTCCCACCAGTGCAAATTAAGTCACTGATGTGACTGCCATGTAATGAAGATGTCCTCAATCTACCTTAAACTAGCTAACCTGCATACCAGTATAACTAAGGCAGCACATCATTCAGTGGAGGCAGATAAATAGCTGAAGCCTTTAGCCTGCTACCTAATGACCAGGGGCACAGGGTGGAGGGAGGGAGTTCAGCAGCACCCCCTTTGATTCCTGCTCCACCCAGACTTTGAAGTCTAGGTGGCCTCTACTCAGGCTGTGCTGAGAGAGTTAATTGACTTTATGGCTCCTTATCTCCGGGATCCCTTCTAATCTCCACTCCACAGGTGTTAATGAATCTCTCTCTTTTTTTTAATGGTCTTGCGGTTCCATTATTCAAACTATCCTGTCTTCTGCAATTTTGCTGGCTGTTAGCCATTTCTGGTAATGTCTCCCTTCTGTTTCACAAATTGTTTTTAGTTTTAGCTATAAACTTTAATTCAGGTGCGGCAGTGTTGGAGGCACTATCAACATGCTCAAGAGGACTCAATTGTGTTTTTATGAATCTGAATGAGAGACAAACATTTAACTATAGTGACTATGGGCCTAATGACACAATCTTGTGACTGTTTTGTCTATTTTTGCCTAGTTTGTTGGGGGGGGGGTTTAACGTATATTATCTGATTCAAGAGACCTTTGTGAAAGAGTCAGCAGGTTGTGTGAGTAAACTGCACACGGGTAGGGCAATCTGTGTTTAGTCCCTAATTTAATTTACTTCCTGTAATGCAGATAAATGCACATTCACCTTTTCCTGCTTCCACCTAACTTCTTTCCTGCCCCACAGCACCCCTTCATCCATTTTCTTTTTATCATTCTAGAAACACAATGATCTCTTCAGCCATTTTTCAGATTGGTGTTCAGAACTAGGTGGTTTGTGGACTGATGGGAAGAAAGGACTCGGTTACTCTTTACAGGGGTGTAGGTTGTAGCCATGTAGGTCTAAAGACATAGGCAAGTTACTCTTTGCTTTTGTTAACTGCAGGGTAATAGCCATATGTTTAAAAAAGCAATGAACCTACGACACTGGAGCCATGCCCAACATGTTTGAAAGCCTTGGTAGGACATTCTATTTGAAGAAGGTGCCCAGCACAAATCAAACCATATGCCTCTACATGGTGCCTTCTCTCTTAGCCACAACGAGCCACAATTTGGTTATTTTGAACACAAAATGACCTTCTCTCTTAGCGACAATTACCTTATCTCCCTGTCTGTAGCAGAGTGGGGGTGTCAGTCAAATTTATGAAATCCATTTTGTTTAGAGAAAGCCATTACGATTGTAACCTTTGTATGAATACACCAATTGACTTCAGTGTGTCCATTCATGAATATAGTTAATTGATGTGAACATAAATATTTGCAGGACTGAGGCCTTAGATCATAGGATCTTCTGAGCAATGATGATTTAATCTGTTTGCGAGCATAGTGCCTAGCACTGTACAGCCCCAGTAAGAATGCCACGGTGATATAAACATTTACTGTTTCAACCATCAAAAGAATAATCTTATGCCTTGTTATGACATAGTCTTGTAACTTATTCAATAATATTTTGGTCCGAATTCAGAGGTGACATGTAGTGGAGTAAAATATGTATCAGTCAAGTCAGTGTAACTCGCACCAAAGCAGCAGATAGGGAAGGAGAAGCAGGACAATTAACTAATTAGAGGAGAAGATATGGAAAAGAATCTATTCTTTTCTGCTACACACTCTGTTCTTCCCCCTTGAAATATGCATCACACCAGGTTAATGTACTTTCTGTTGTTGACTGTACCCCTGGATTTGTCAGCTCAGAATTCAGCTTATTTGGGTAACAGCCACCACCATTAATTGTTTTGATTTGCAGGCTGGTTCCTCAGTTAAAATCTCTTATTTGGCCCCTTAAAACTTTCTCTGTTTATGCATGTCAGTGGTATCACACAGAAGCTCACTTAGACTTTTTTTTCCATAAAGATGGATTTTATTTGTAGCATAGAAAAAACTTAGCTAGGCAATGTTAATGTAGTTTTTGTCACCATTCCCACACATCTCCCCAGACCACAGTTCTTTGGGGTGAATTTCAAGCTTTACTTGCAAGGTTTTCTGTTAAACGTTACTCCTACCCTTGTGTACCGAGGAGAGGGATCTTTTCAAAGTGAATGTGTTTTTCACTTAGACAATAAAAGAGGATGTGTATTAACAGAACCATCTCTTTCCATTACAATAAGTCAGCCATGAGGCTGTATAAAGGGTTATGCTGCTTTCAGGGACTTGAAAATATGTTGTAATGTGAGCTGGCAAAGGCCTTGTTTTTTTTAGTTCATGCTTTCCCCCAATCTCCTGCCAGCTACTATCAATATGACAGGCTAGTTGGAGATTTTGTGAACATGTTGCCTAGTGGAAGATCAGTGTTAGAAGAAAAAGTCTTAAGAGACTATTTTGTTCTTTGTCAGGCTAAAGGGTGTTTACACCCAGAGGTGCCTGGGTTTCTGGAGATGCATGTTACCTATACAGATGGGGCAATTATGGTGTGGAAGATTTTGAAAAGTTTGAGATTTTCAAGTATGTGATCACACACTACTTTTTTCCACAGAATCCCTGTCCTATTCAGCACACAGGATGGACAATGCTCTCTCACTGAACAATCAGCTCTGCAATATTTTATAGAATTGATCAGGAACCCAAATTTCTATTTTGCTAGAAACAGTTATTTCAATTTTCTTGTTCTGGATCATAAAGAAATTTAATTGTTGAATGTTTTGAAGAGAAAGCTGTTTCAGGTAAATGGAAACATTTGGTGTAGAACAAATCAAAACGTTTTGTTTTAATTTCTACTTTATCTTGCATGTCATTTATTTCATTATTTAAAATATAAAAAAGTTTTGGAATGAAAAATTAGAATGTGTTCTGATAGGCCAGACTGGCACGTTCTGATCTTATCATACCTCTGTGATTTCTTCTCAACAGAATTTAGTTGAGATCAAGACTTAATGGAAATAGCAGTGGAAACTGACATTTTCTGACAAAAAATGGTTCTTCTGAACATTTTTGATCAAGTCTAAGAACCCTGGGTTTTATATGGTGTTTATAAGTGTAGTGTCTGAGTACTTTGCAAGATGTACTGACTTTATTTTCACAACATGCTATGAAAAGAGGTTTGATATTGTATCCCAGTGTTTTACCTATGAGGTGCTGAGATGTAAATTAAGATAAAAAATGTACATTGATTTGGGGGAAGGAGGTGGTCTGTGAATGGGCTGGGCACCCAGAAACAAGGAGGAACATCTACCACAAGCTATCTCTAAAGAGGTTGATTTAAATAACTCAGGTGTTATCATGCTAGAACTTATTTGTTAAGGCAATTCCCCAGAGCAGCATGCAGCTGCCTTATTTCTTGATCTTCCTAAAATCCCTGCTTTATTCACTTATGTCTTCTAATTTTTAACTGTACAACCTCATTTGCAGAACAGTGTTCCTTTACTACGCAATATTCATTCATCCCTAGTGCATGCTTCATCCTGTACACTGAATGATACAGAAGTTTTGTAGAAAAGATAGTGAATAATTGCACAATTAAATAATTGCAGAATGCACATGCACAAGGGGGCAATTCAAAGTTGGACAGACCACCACAATTTTTGGCCTTGCCTAATTTTTAGTGCAGTGCTAGACCTGGCATTGCTAATGGTGTTCTTTTAACATAGTGTAATTTCTTATTTTTTTAAAAAGCAAACTAAAATACAAACTGCATCGCAAGGCATTGTATCTTCACCTGTATATGTCACCAGTAAGGGTGGAATCTTTGGATCAATGGCAGAGTTGTCTGCCATTGGAGCTAATAAAGTGACAGAAATAGTAGGTTGTCATCCTCCACTAGGATCAGCCACTAAAAAAGAAACATGCACGCACGCGCGCCAATGGCTTTCCTGTGGATTGACAGCAGAGAAATGGTAGGACTCTGGGGGCATTTTTCCATGTGTTCCCGATGTGGCACTGGGCATAATTAGAAGTGTCTGCATATCACATGAATCAGCAGCGCAGCACATCCCCACCCTGAGAAAATGGCCATGGGGTGCTTTGAAGCACATGGAACGTGTTTTATTTCAAAGTGCACCCCTGCCATCTTGTCAGTGCGGAGACATGTGACACATGAAGCTGCCAGAGAGCATCAGTTGACATGCTCCAGCAGACTCAATTAATTGAGTCTGCTCTGGATTTCCAGTGCGTGGGGGCAGGCTCTCCATATGTGTGTAAGTGCCCCAGAATGCCAGTTTCCATTCCATGCTCTATAGAAGGTCATTCTGTGTTGGTCACAAAACTTTCTCCCTACTCCATTTGCTGTTCTTCTTACCTTTTGCTTGTTGTTCCCTCTCTTTGATACACCAATTAGCCTCTTTCTCACCTACATCCTGCTTCCTTTTCCCAGTCTCTGCCCTCCTCCCTCCTGGCTTCCTGTCTTATGTATACTCCCAGTCACTTTAAGGTGAGTACCATTTCCCAGCCAGTTCCACCCCCATCTGTCTGCCAGGTCATACTCAGTCTTTACATCCCAAGACTCCTTATCCCAAACTTCTCCAGCTCTTGTCCCCTATTCATTCAAATCAGGATGTCAACTCTTTCCCAAGGCTCTGAGTTCCTGCAGTGGTAGGGTTACCATATGTCCAGGTTTTCCCAGACAGGTCTTCTTTCTGAGTCCTCCAATCTCCAGGCGTTTTTTAAAAATCTGAACAATGCCCAGGATTTTGCTCTGCTCCGCTGGTGGGAGTGGAGGAGGGTGACTGGAGGCAGGGGCATCATGTGTGTCTGCAGCCCCAGCAGCTCCATGCAGGTAAGTCTATGGGGAGTGGGCTTGGAGGGCCTGGGCTTGGGGACTGTTGTGGGGTGGTGTAAAGGGAGCTGGGTGCCTGCCGGTGCTGGGGAATGGTGTCAAGGCATAAGGGCTGCAGCAGGGGACAGGAGAAGAAGGGAGGCCCCAGCCCTTCCACCGGGGAAAGGGAGCAGGGGGCCCTTCAGGGGCAGTGAGAAGCTGCAGAGGTGGACTGGTGGCACTGGCCCCAGTGCCCATGCTTGCAGGGGCAGGGCACACAGGAGATACTGCCTGGGAGGGAAAGGGTGCATAGCCAGGCTGCCTAGGATGAAGCAGGAGCCCCAGCCTGGGGTGGGGGAGGGGGGGTGCTACAGACATCCCCTCCTACCTCCAGCCTGCGCCAGGGCCAGACTCACTCCACTGCTGCCCATGTGAGCTGGAGGTGCTGCCCCCTCCAACAGGGCTAGGGGGAGCAGGGGGCTGTATGTCGAGAGTGAGGGGTACCAGCAGGACTGGGGGCTGTGGGTTAGGACTGAAGGGCACCAGCAATAGCCCAGGGGGGCGAGGGACTGGGTCGGGAGTGAGGGGCACCAACCGGGTCAGGGGTCTGCAGACTGGGAGTGGAGCAGCAGCAGGGATGGAGAGCTGCACATTGGTAATGGAGGGTACTGGCAGGGCCAGGGGCTGTGGCTTGGGGGTGAGGTGTCCCCCCAGCAAGTGTCCTCTTTTTTTGGAACCAGGAACATGGTAACCTTATGCAGTGGGAGCATTAATAGCACAATGCCGAAAGTCTCCCTACTTTTGGTTTTGAGCAACAATTCCAGGGAAAATCCTGCTCAGTGCCTGTTGCCTCAGGCTGCAGCGCTCTTGTTTGCTTTGTGAGGACAGCTCTCAAGTTCTGAGAAGACCGAACATGTTCAGTACAAGAAGAATCACAGGAAATGCATCTGCCAAATTAGTACACACATCTCTGCTGCACTTATGTGAACTGAGATTTCTGATAAACTTGCCCAAATTTGGGTTCATTTCTACACCTTCCTAGAAGGCACGCTGCTGATCTCATGGTAACCACCCCCTCCCCACTTGCAACCTTCGGGTTCTGCTAGAACATGGAGGCATTAGTTTCTCAAAGAAACAGGTACCAAATCTTGTTCTTCAAAACAGCAGAACTTTGTTTCATCTCTATCCTCCCAACAGGGAGAGGAAAAAAACCAAGATTCATCCAGAAGCAGGCACTTGGCCTGTGAGATTTGGGCTGGAGTTATGCACTGCAAGCAGTGAAATGGAAGTGTCAGGCAACCTGAACAATAGGTGACATCCCCAGGCCCATTTATAATACACTACATAACAAAGATGACAGTACATAAAATTCAAGGAACTTATCTGCACACTTTATATAACCTGAAGAATTGAGTGACTTGCTATTGATTTTTCATCCCACTTCATCTATCACTAACTTTGTTGCTATCCCTTCTCACAGTCAAGAGAAATGGCAATTCCTGCCATCAGGAAGAGCCTTCTTGTATTTCTTTACCTTATCCACAATCCATCTAATTTCAAAGCACTGTTTAAACTGACATACTAGTTATTCTTTGCTTATAGCTCTTATTTTCCCCCCTCGTTCTACTTCTGTTTATCTTTGAAATTGCACTACTGTATGTTGCTCCGTATTGCATTTTGTGCTAGGTACTTTTTAAATAAAAAAAGAAAAGTCATCCTGTAAAAAGAGCTTTGCAAATCTTTCTGAACATCATCTACTACATCATCTTGATTTTCTGTATTTCTTTTCCAAGCACTGTCAAGCTGTGTGGTGATATAAGCTTTTCTCTTCTTTAATCAACCTTGCTCTAGGACTGGCAAGGACTGAGCATTGCAAGTCACAGGTGCTGGATTGTGAAACTGCTGAATGAATCAGAACAGTTTTGTTTATGGAGAAAGCCAGTATACAAACAGCTGGCTAATCAAGAATGATGGGAGTTGAAATACCGAACACAGGCTAGAGAGGGTTTAATAAAAATATATTTAGGTTTTACTAAACAAGCACTTATAAAAACTCACGTCTGAGACTACATTAAAAAAAAAAAGACAATTTACATGAAAGGCAAGAATTTTTGGGCGGTGATATCTTTTATTGAGCCAATTGTGTGGTTAGAATTAAGTTAATCTTTCAAATGCAAGATACTTTTCATCACGTCTGAGGAAGGAAGCAAGCATGTAAAGGCTAAGAGCCAAGGGGAGAGCTGTGCAATTGGGGGAGGGAAATTCCCAGGGGTGGCAGAAAAAACTGGAAGTCACTGGTCTGGTCCATCTGTATCAGTAAGAAGCAACACACTAAATCATATAGCAGTTAGGCTTTTAAATAAGGAGCTTGCCAAAAAACATAGAGTCACGTCCAGACAAGCAGGAACATGCGTTTCCCCAAGGACAGGTACTTGTCCCCAGGAAACACCTGTGCCATGCACCCTCTGGCATGCGGCAGGTTACCCCATGTGGGGTAGAGGAAGCTGGGGCCAGCAACTGTGCTGGCCTGAGCAGCCTGACCTGGGGGCCTTTGGAAGCTGCAGTTGCAGCACTCCTGCAGCAGGAAGCCTGGCTGGCAGTTGGAACATGGCTCCAGCTGGCCAGGCTCTGGTTTTGGGTGGCGTGCACTGCTGCCACATGCACTGTCCCACTTGTTTTGCCATGGGTTTTTTTTTCCATGCTTGTCTGGATGTACCTATAACCCCCATCTGGTTTATTTCTGTGAGGGTTCTATTGAGTGGATTGAAAAGCCGTAATATTTTCATCCAAGCTTGCGGACTCCAAAAACCAGATACTAGTGGTATGAAAGACAGTATTTGGAAAGTATTATGGATGTATGAAATGTTTCTGCAATACCTGTATAACAAAGTCCATGACAGACCTCAGAGGACTCATATCATTAATCAACAGTAAATATCTAGAGAAGTAGCCATTACTTGCCTGTGGCTTGTTAACGTATCTGACTAGCTTTAGAGGGAGAGAGAGAATTTGTATATTTATTATAAATAAATGAGTAGAACTTTTTTAAATGTTGGACTACCTGCTCTGGTTTACCAGTGAAAAGCTATCCTAGGGAAGTCAATTTGATTGTGTGTCTTCTTCCGTATGACAAAAATGGTATCCGTATCTTTATCTTTGTGCGCTTTGGTGTTTTTGTCGATTCAGGAGCTCTTGGCCATCGAAGACATTACCAGGGATCACTATGTGGAAGTGGCTCTCAACGATCCCCTGATTGTGTGTGATCACTGAAAACGCATTTACAATTTTGGTTCTATCAGAAGGTGTCTGCTGATCTTCACTCTTAGGAGGATGCATTTGAATTATTTAGTTTTAGACTGTGGCCCATTTTTTCTTAATTCTGTTAAATAAGTGGCCCTGTCTCCCATCCATTTAAGGTGGCAACACATGCAGAGAACTGACTAAAGGCAGCATTTTTTTCATTTTCTATTTTCTCACTCTTGCCACACGGTGGAGCTAAAACAACACAGGTAATCTGGCGTTTCCTTTCACTTTTTTTACCTTGGGGTGTCTATTCCCTTGTTGTCATCTGGCTGGGAATAGCTGCCAAAACAATTTCTTAAAAGAATGAATGAAGCAAGGGGGGCACAAACACAGTTGCATCTTCTGGCAGTTCAAAATGTTTACTGTACACTCAGCCATCCTTTCCCTTATGATGAGACTGCATTGTATAACAAGAATAGATTCTAATCATTATGCTTAATTACCAAATAAAGATTAGCCAAAGTTTCTGGTTTGTTAGTGTGAAGTATGACTTCAACAAATTAAGGTGCAAACCTGGATGCACATGCAATGTAGTCAGCATAATGCTGACTTCAAGATCATTTTAATGATCTTTATTTTGAATGGTTAACTGAAAAGCCAGTGTTAAATAAATTATATTTAGAATTGTGTCCTAATTCAAGAGTTGGCAGTCTTTTTGAAGCAGCATGTTATTAATGGAGCTAAATCTGAAGGTGCACAACTGCTTGCAACCTGGTCACCACTGTTTATGTCATAGGGCCCTAATTGTGGCCCTCTTGTTTAGGTCATAAAAGGATAGAAAGTACAGCTGCTCCAAGCAAAAGGTATTTTGTGGGGCTTGAGGTGAAGGTCTAGAGAAGAGATAAAACGCAAGAAGAGAAGCAGGTTACCGGCTGCAGGATAGACTCTGTTCACACCAGGGATTTCATTGGAGAAGTCTAGCATAGTGTTAAGCAGGCTTGCTTGTTGCAATGGCCATTGTACTGTTGAACAACCACAGGGAGACATGCTAATGACAGCGGGTCCCACTGGAAAGCAGCTACTGAACCACATGAAGAGGCATTATTTACAGAAATAATCCTCTTGGATTGTCTAGATCTGTGAGGCTCAGAGACTTGACACCATCTCCACTCCCAGGCCCCTCCAGTCTGAGAAGATGATTCGCACAAACTCCCTAAAGGGAGTTTTGCAGAATTTCATGGCCTCACTGTTTCCATGGGAAATAACCCTCCAATCAATCAGTGCCTTTACTAGGGTTTCACTAAAGCTTGCAGTTTTGCAATAAATGGTCTTGTTTGGTCCCACTATAAATCATGCTCTGTATAACACAGTTGTTGTAGTTAGCACAAAAAATTGTCTCATAAACTTCAGAACCATACTGTATGTAAGTGTGTCAAAAGCTGGAGGTCTCTAATTGACCTAAGCAATTAGGAACATTTGGCAGAAGGCAGGGTAGCGTGGCATCTTCTAGCCTAACTTGTTCAGAGAGGCATGAGCTTTTCCAAGTTACAGCCATAGGTCTTGACTCTTATTTTTGCCCAGGGGAAGGGGGGAGGGAGGGGCTAAGGTGATGCCCCCCAGTAACAGCCAGAGCAGAGCCTAGTGGAACCTGTGGGGAGGTGGGGACAGCTGCAGGCTCACTGGGAGTCCTGCACCGGCTACATTTCCATGACGAGGTGCCCCCTGCCTGCCTGGCAGCAGCAGGGGGCATAACTCCATGCCACCTCTCCTGCTGCTTCTGGGCAGGCAGAGGACACCTTGCTATGGCAGCACAGCTGCGGTGCTCCCCGGGGGAGTGCAGCAGAGTGGGGATTCCTGAGCCAACAGCAGGCAGCTCGCATCTACCCCTTGCACAAATCTAGGGAGCTGTGCCCTTCTCCCAGGGAATGCTTGCAGCGGTGGAGAGCTGCCCCCCCCACTCCCTGAGTGAGCCGTCCATGGGTCTGTCGTGCTTCCCGCCCTGGCCCTGGGCCCTGGGCCCCATGCACTGCCCTGGCTGGGCCACACCCCCAGGCCCAGCCTCTGCCCTACTCCCTCCCTCATCATGCGAGCCTCAGTTTGCCTCCCCTACAGACTTACCTGCAGTCAGTGGTGGGAGGCTGCTCACCACCACTGCCTGGGGCTGTATTCCCTGCCTAGCATCCTCTGCATCCCACTCCCCACAGCCCTGTGCAGGTTGGGACTCTGTCAGCCTGCAAAGGGAAACCCAACGTCTCCCACATTTGCCTGCAGTGAATGCAAAATCCAGATCCCTGTAGGATACTGGGAATTCAGGAGAAATTCTGTCCTGGAGTCATGCAACCTAGGACCTGATTTGGGATTGTCCCAGTTCCACGCAATTGGGGATAGGTGGTCATCCGACTGTCTTCCAGAGGGAAGCCGGGGCCCTTGGGCCCCCATGTACTCAGCACGTATGGTTACAGCCCACTTATACAAATGGGTTTTCAGAGAGCAGGGATACTACATAGAAAAGAATAAGGTCATTTAAATGCAAAGGATAGGGCAAGGGAGGGGAAAGTAGAGGGTCCTGCTGAGAGAAGGGCAAGTGAGTAGAAGAGACTGAAGGGGATAAAAAAGTTAACCCATTGCAGGTTATAAAAGGTAGTCCAGGTAATGGGCCAAGAATCTATTGTATCCTTGAAGCATGTTCAGTAGTGACTGGTTTATTCTTAGTTTCCTTTTCTTAGTAATTCCTTCAGTTCTCTCTTTATGAATAAAAATGAGGGGGAAGAAGATTGTGGTTGATTGGTTGATTAATTAATAAGCTGCTGCTTACAAAAGCTTATGCATCTCTGATTTAGTTAGTGGATAAGGTACAAATCTACCCTTTCTGATTTATTAGTGTCAGTATGCAATATATCAAGATGATGATCACATAGCTTCTAACCACAAACAAGAAAAATTCTTTTGTTTGCACAAGGCAGACTGAAGGGGAAGTGAACACGGTGTATTTCTTCCTTTTGATAAATATAGATCAGTGCTGACAGCAGGCATCTCCTGACCATAACCAACAAAGCAGGCAACTGCGCTAACCACAGCCAGAAACAGTGAGGGAGGGGCTGGTGCACTAGAAAATTGCTATCGGAAAAGGGGCGGGTATTTGCATCTCCTGCAGGGAGATAGTACTTATTCATGAGGCTTGGTCTGGAACAAGTTCAGCATCCTGAACTAGTGCTGAATGGCCCTAATGAGGCTTATTTTTAGGATGGATATAAATGCACTTGTCCATGTCCTAATTAGAACACCCCAGGGTTGCCTCACCATCACCGGTATTAAGCCCTGCACATTTCAAAATGGTCATGGGAACACTTCATCTAAACCTCATCAAATGAGCTTTAGATAAAGCATCCTGCAACCATTTTGAAACACGCAGGGACTTAACACACATGACAGTGAGCCATTTTAATTAGAGTGGCTGTCGGGGAGCCGCTGTACTTATTACAGCCCACTCCCCACCTTGGAGCATGTGGGTAGGCAGCCTAGTTCCTAAGAGACATGTTGTTTTATTTCTCAGTGGATAATACCAGAGAAACAATGACCTGAGGAGATGGTAATGATCAATGCAGAAAAATGAAAATAAGAGGAGGATGACAAGGCAGAAAAAGAAAACTGAACAGGTCATCTGTCCTCTTTTGTTAACTTGAGTGGGGAAAGCTTATGTAACGTACAAGCTTTCATTTCTTGTATAGTCCCACCTTGCTTGAAACGAAAGTGAAAACGAGTAGAGATTGTGTAAGACAGACTTCCCTTGTGGGCAACTTGGTTTGTAATTCCCTGGGTGGGCTCCTGAAGCAGCAGATACTCACTTGTGTCAGAGACAAGATATTAGAGAGGACATCCTGATCTGCTCCACAATGGCTGCTGTTAGATTTCTCTCTTTCTGAAAAAAAAAAAAAAAAAAAAGCTCCATGCTCAGAAAAATGCAGCCTCATTTACAGTAACAGGCTGTACAGAATCAGCTGATTTTAGTAAACGACCTTGTATTGTGTTTACCTGTATATAGACATACAGCACAGTCTTGCCAATACCCGAGATAAAAATCAAGTAAATTTGTATTTGTACTGACTTTCCTGTTGAGCCCTTCTAATTGGGGGATCAGCAGGCGCTGGGGGAGTCCCTGTTCCCCTGAGCGCCGCAAGGAGTGACCAGGAACAATGGTCACAAGCTGGCGGAGGGAAGGTTTAAGTTGGACATCAGGAGGCGCTACTTCACGGTCAGGGCGGCTAGGGTCTGGAACCAGCTTCCATGTGAGGTGGTGCAGGCTCCCACCCCAGGGGTTTTTAAGAGGAGGTTGGATGACCATCTTATTGGGGTCATTTGACCCCAGTGCTCTTCCTGCCATGGCAGGGGGTCGGACTAGATGATCTGCTCAGGTCCCTTCTGACCCTAGAAACTATGAAACTATAATTATGCCTAACAGCAGTTTGACACCATATTGAACTGATGTCCCAAAGAGCTTTTCAGCTGAGACACTTGCTGACTGCAATGCTGCTGTTAACTCCTCTTTCTGGTATATGCGACTCAAAACTGCTGTGTTTTCATTTTCTCCGTAATAACTCTATTGGTCAGCAGAGACAGCAGCTCTATGTTTTCAGACCTGCTGTGGCATGTCAGTGTCAGTCTTCTGGGGCAGCCATCGCAACAGTATACTGTTACAGAAGGCAGAAGCACATGGATGTTTTGCTCCTGTTCTTTTTGTGTACCTCATCCTAAAGCAGGGGTCAGCAACGTTTTTGGGCAGAGTGCCAAAAACACCTGCAACTTCAACTTGTAAGATGTTGGTGTGCCAAGGGTAGATGGCGGGGGAGCCACAAGGGGCCTGATCCTTGTTGTGGCTCTGTAGCCCCAGCCCCTTCCCCACCACCCACACCGAGGCATGCATGCCAAGCTAAATGCCTTCACATGGCGCACGTGCCAGGGGTTGCCTACCCCGCCCTAAAGTAAACCATATTATTGCAGTGAGAGACTGCCTATGGGAAACCATAAGGCTAAGCAAATCTGTGTAGGGATGAAGATGTTGCCAAATAATCAGCTGGAGACTGCCTGTGTGTTACAAGTAGAAAGATAAAGTAGTTGGTGTTTGAAGGATGGACATTGCCTCCATCTGCTGTGTTGTTTCTCTGTGTTCTGTCTTGGTCAGTGTAGTTCCTTGTGGACATGCATGCTAGCAGGGTATTTTCTGTGGTGCAGCTGCTGGTGCTGGGTCTTACAGTGTGCTTTCTTAGTGATTTTGTTACATAAAGAACTGACCACAAGGCTCAGTTCAGGAGCAGAAGTTTGGACAGGTTGATCACAAACTTGCCTGTCTGGAAAGTTACAAGATGTTAGCCCTGGACGCTGGTGGTAAGTCATAGGCATAACTCGCAATCATTTCTGTTACTTAATATTCCAGTGAGGCTTACGTTCCCTTCCATTTTGTGTTTGTAAGAGGAGAATGTCTACCTGTTGTTCCAGAAAAGCATAATGTATAGATAGAAGATGACCTACTGGCTTAGATGCTGTTGTATAGCTATCTTATTATGCCATCCATATGCTCATGCCCCCTTTGCAATTCTGTGGTCTGCATATACTGTCCTTCTATGACCGTGGACAGTTATCCAGTTCACTTTTCAGTCCCTCAAAGTGGGCCTGGTAATGTTAGGTCCAGGACTTAAATTGAGAATTGTAGCTTGCTTGAAAATTTAGAAGCATTTTGTATAAACTGTGGTGTTAATGACCTGCTTATTAATTAAAACAAAATCTAACTATTATTAAGCAAAGTAATGGACAGCTACAAACAAGCTTATATAAGTATAGACAGGAATATGGGTGAAGCCAGGATTTATTATAAGAGGGTGTGACACACCAGCCCTCAGACTATGGGGGAATGGGGACAAGGCATGGCTGGAGCTCTGCGTTTTGGCAAGGGACACCAGACAGCTGGAAAAGGGGGACCTGCCCCTTGCCCTGCCAATGCTGCTGCCCTTTGGCTGAACTAGGGGCAAAAGTGTGAGGACCCAGAGTCATTCCTGCCCCGCTCCAGGTGGGGACTGTGGGAGTGGCTTTTTGGGTTGCAGGGCTCAGCTGGGACCAGTGGTAGCAGCATAGAGTTTCCTCCTTCCAGCCCCTGCTCCCTACCTGTCCCCCATGTCTCCAACTAGCTAGGATAAAGTGCTAAAAGAAGGAACCTGAGCACTGCTGTTACTGTATTCCCAGCCAGACCTGGCTGCCTGCACAGCTGCTCTCCACAGAATATGGCAGAAGTGGTCAGGAGTGGCTCTGGGGCTTCCCTTGTGCCTGTTTCAGCTAGTGACAGCAGTAGCAGCATGCAGGTTTTTCTTTCCACTGTCTGCTTCTAGCTGGCTGGGGACGCAGGGTGGACAGGCAGGAAGTAGGACCTAGATATAAGGACTGCTGTCCCCTGCTAAGCCTGACACCCTGCACAGCCACAGCCCTCAGCTGGAGTGGGGCAGGTGTGGTTCTGGGGCTCCCCTGTACATGAGTCAGCTAGGGATGGCAGAGGCAGAAAAGGGATATGACTGCACCACTGCAACCCAGCTTGTTTGGCCCCTGCTGCCATCTGTTCAGTGAGATTTGCATCCATCTGACAAACAGTGCCCTCAGTGAAGGCATTGAGGCTTTGTGGTTGCTCCTGTGGCTCAACAGAGGGTTCCACTTCTAGCCAGGCAGCTGAGAGGGACCGAGGAGCAGGATGTGTGCACTGTCCTTTATGTGCCCAGCAAGGTGACAGCACACTGTGGATGCTACTGTGGCAAACACAAGGCGTGAGGCATCTACCAGTGAGAAGGTGGTATGTGGACAATTATTTAAAGTCAAAACCCCATTTTGTCTTACTATGTCCTTTACTGGTTATAGATTGCTCCTTTTTCTCTTGGGAAATTTGATTAAAATGCATGCAACTGTGTTTCAGAAGAGACATTGGGCATGTCTACTCGAGATGCTAGAAGCACAGTAACCAACTCCTAGTGTGCATTAGTACATCATGGCGAAAGCCATGCTAATGTGCAGTAGCATTAGTCTATTGCGCATTAGCATCATGTAAAAAATGTGCACTGGTGCTACTGTACAGTAGCTCCAATTACAGTGCATTGTTAGTACCTATTATTACTATACTTAATGCACCATAATTCCAGAGCATTAATGCATGTGTAGATGTGCCCAGCCAAGCACTAGCTAATCCTCTGCCTGCTAACACTGGTGCTTAGTCCTTGCCAAAAGAGGAGGTTACTTAATCAGTGGACAGTTCTTGTGAGAAGGAAATCTTTAGATTCTGTTCCTTTAATAAACATTATCCACAACTTAGGAAAATCCCCACCTGTCTATGAACTTAAAATATTTAGTGGTTTCACTGAAACAAAACTCCCTCCTATTAGTAATGTTAAAATATTTAAGAATCTTTTGCCTCATTATTTTTTTCAGTTTGAAAAAGTACTTGGTATATCATTCAACTGTGGAAGGATTTAAATATAGATTTATGAGTGCTTTTTGAGTCTGAGGATAGAAGTCCCATAACATTAGGGATGACGGTGTTGTACTTTACCCTGGGAATTTGATATTACTATGATGAAGTGGCTCATTTAAAAGAACATGTGCATGATAAAATTTCCGCGTTATCGAATGATGCAGATATGGGATAAAGAGTTGAGTAGTGCCTATATCACATTTTCAAAAGTGGAGTGAACTAAGCCTTCTGACTTTTAATAAGCTTTGGGCTTTAAAATACAAAAATCCTTCATTTTAAATAGGACTTAAGTTCCTATGTCACTTAAATACTTTTGAAAACTTTCTCTTTTGTCTCAGATACCATGCTGCTTTTAAGCATTAGCAGAAAGGTAAGTTATTTCAGTAGCTTTGCCAGCAGTTAGAAATTACTATGGGAGCAAGAAGTTTTTGCATCAAAGGCATTCTGGGTTCCCAAAGCATGCATGCATTAGTGCTTCAAAAATAGCAAGCTGTCATACAGGCAAACCAGTTGGTGGCTGCTATGTTTTCTACGCCCCTGGGCAATCAGATAACATAGGGAGGATGGGCACTTCTTTAAATAAGTACATAGGTTAAATACAAACACAGGGCTGCTTGACTTCTATATTTCCTATACGCCCCCATGTTTCCTTTCATGTTGCAGGCAGGAAAGGAGAGGAAGCTCGTTAATCTTCGTAATCTCTCACTCCCTAGAGTAAGATAGGAGCCTCGGGTTCAAAGTCCTTTCCCATTTGGGCCAGCCAGCTCTCACAGTCAGCAGAAAAATTGCAGTTGATCTCAATGGTAAGATTCAAATTGACTTTAGTGGGAGTTCAATCATGTCTTATGACAGGAAGGAGAGAGGGAGAGAGATACTGGTGAGTTGAAGACTAAAACAGTAAACTGTAAAAAATAGAAAGATGGCTGTGTCAGAGGAATCACAAATGTAGAGCTCTGTATTTAAATAGGCTGTTTTAGGTGAACACTTGCCTGCTGGTTTCCTCAAATACATGCTCCCTGGCTAAGTACAGACAGTCAAAAAGCCTGAGGCTGAATCCATTCAAACAAGGCAGCTTCCTTTATGCTGTATAGGTTAAACCAATAACCAACTGAATTGACATTCAGTTTTCAGTTGGGAAGGTCAGGGCCTGCACTGACCTAGGCCAGTAGGAGGGGAGTGCTAGAGTGCATTTCCCAGCTTGTTGGCCATTGCCAGCCCAGCCAAGTGTCCCCAAACGTCTACTGTCCCCCCACAGGAGGTTAAGAAGGCCCCTGCTCAGGTGCTGGTCCACCTTGGGACCATCTTGAGCCTCGCCTTCAGGAGGTTTCTCCAGCCCAGGCAGCTGAGGAGCTGAGGGGAATCCTCCCCCCACCCCACTTCCGAGCTGCTGATTATTTCAGTGGCTGCTGCAGAAGAGAGGGAGAAGACCTCTGGGCCAGGTGTGTGCCCATGCAGCCCAGCATGGGGCACTGGGGAGCTCCCACCTTGGGGTCCTTCCCTGCTCCCCAGCCTGGGGCAGCCCCAGAGAGCTGAGGGGAATTCTTCCCCTCCCGAACACCAATCCCAGGGACAACCCAGGAAGCAAAGGGAAATTCCTCCACTCCCCTGCATTAGTTTTGCTTCACAGCAGCTAAGACAAAAATGATTGTAGAGGAGCAGGAGAGTTTCCTTCTGCTCCCTGAAGCTGCCTGAGAATTGCAGCGGCTGAGGCAAGCAGCAATGCAGTTTGGGAAGGGAAGAATTCCCCTCAGCTCCCTGGGGGACCCTTGGCTGGGGTCATGAACGACTCATGCCTTCTGAGGCTTGGTGGGCATGGTGCAGCGGCGGGGGTGTCGGCAGCGGGGGGGTGTCGGCGGGGAGCAAGAACCACCCACAGGTGGCCATGGTGACACTGGCAGTGAGGGCAGGCTGAGCAGGGACTACCTGCAGGCAGCCGCAGCGATGTCAGTGGCAGGGGGGACAGCAGCAAGTGATGACCACCTGCAGGCTCCCCAGTGCCCCGTGATAGGCTGAATGGGCAGGCTTCTGGCCCAGAGGTCTCCTCCCTCTCTCCTGTAGCAGCGGGGGGTGGGGGGGGAGGAAAGAGGTCTGCCAGGGTGTGAATAGCCCCCACCACTGGGGCTTTCCCTCCCCTCGCATGCTGTGTAGACCTTGGCTAGGGAGGCTGAGGTCTGTTCCCCTGTCCCCCAGTCCCTATGGATTGATGGCCATAAGCAGGAAGCAGGCTAAGGAGCAGAGGGGCAAGGCATTTCCTGCTCCAGTGAAGCAGGCAGCATAGCCCAGGCCTGCAAAGCATCCTGGAGGACTGTGAGTTAACTTGAACCAGGAAGGGATCTGGGACAGAATTTCCATAAACCAGTTTGACCTAATCAGTTAAGTCTGATACTACATTCAACCAGGTTTATTGTAAACCAGTTTTGCCCATTTTCAAAATGGTTTATGCACACTGAACTTCTGTTCTGTTACAGGTTTAAACTAGTTTCTGATCACTTAAACTGGTTTATGTGTAACTTCTGTCCCTTGCCCTAATGTAACACACCATTACAGCAAATGTTCTCAACTAATAGTGTTTCAAGGAGATGGTTTTGTAAAGGGTTGTGAGGTCAAATGGAAAATGTGAATGGGTGGTAGTAAGGCTCCAGTGCATGGTGGGTGTGATAATGCAAAATTATGCCTCCTTCATGGCCATCCAGTTCTTTTGGCCCTTTTTTGCTGAGTGGGGTGGTAGAAAAGTGTTTCTTCATGCTGCCTTCCCTTCCTGAATTACTGCCTATGACTTCAGCAGCCCATACTGTCTTCCTGGAATCAAAGAAAAATGTTCAAAGATTAGGAAACTCTCAAATCTGAAAAAAAAGAACTGAATATTACTGTATAGCTCATTCCAATCTCCTTTCTTTTTTCAAAGTAAGACCCATCAAGACTAGCCTCTGATTGATACAACAGCCTCAACTCATTCAGAAGCATTTCAATACACTCAAGCTTCTAATCTAACTATTCTAACTACTGTTTTTCATGTTCAGAGCAATTACCTCACATGTGCCAGAAAAAAACCCCACAATAAATTTAAATAAAGTTTAGCATATGTTCTGTGGATCGTTTATGTAGGAGGATCTGTAACACTCAGTTTTAGCTGAGGTGCAGTGTCAATGGAAATTCTTCAGACTCTGACTCTGCTGACCTTCACGAGTTGCAAGAAGTACATCTGGCTGAAGAATTTGTGCAATTGTGTGACTGTGACTTGTATGCATGTTGCTTTTTTTTTAAATAGTTGGTTAGACATGTTTGTCCTCAGTGGGCAGTTACATGTATTACATTGTATTTTCCTTTGTGTCATGGCTTCAAATGTCCCAGCAAGAAGTTTATTCAAACCATTAAAGTAATAGATATTAAGAGATACTATGTCTTGGTAGTAAACACTTGGTAATTGATATTTAGTGCTGTGGATATGAAGCAGTCTGAATTCATGTAGATTTTTCAAGTCCTAGTCCATGTTTGATCTCCTAATATTGTGCCAGAGAGCGAACTAATTCTGTGCCAGGGGTTTGGTTTTCTTCATAAGTCAAATAAGAATGACAGCTTAAGCTAATATTTATGATATCTCTCTCCATACACCTATACTCATCTAAGGTGGCGATTCTCAAGCTGGGTTCCATGTCAGCCTGGTGTGCCTTGGAAGCCATGGGGTACCACACAATATTAGCACTGTTATGCAAACTTGGTTCACAAAATAAATCCAGAGCTTTCAAATAGGAATCCACAGTGTCAAAAACATTCCTGTTGTGGTCTTTCTGAGTTTCTGCAGCAGCAGAATTGCTCTATTATTTTTCTGTAGGCCAAAGGGAAAAAGCATGAAAGCTAAGAGCTGGCATTTTCCAAGGAGTTCCTTGAGTCTGTCAAAAAGATGCCTTGAGTATAAAAAGGTTGAGAACCACTGATCTAAGCTTTCCCTACAAACTTTGATGTCACATTTTTCACAATGACTCTAGAAAATGTGTTCACCAGTTTTATGTAGGATTCTAACACTTAGTTCAAAGTGGATCAGTCAAGAGATTTACTTTCGTGAATGGGGATCCTGTCACTGTGTTGTGAGTTGCTATAATTCACCAGGGTTGCAACAGATCATGACCACTAGATCATGCCGTTTGGGAGTGATTTAATGCCCATTAATGAATAAGCAACTCTCTAGCTGTTGACAACTGTGGGAACCAGGCAATGATTTTTGTTAAGGGTACGTGAGTGATAAAGGAGTATTGGTCATAAATAGCCTTTCTGTCAAGCCATGTATAAATCTAATATTGGTTATGTGTAATCCCTGTGGAAGCAGATTATCATCATCTGAATGAATATTCTTAGAAACTTTAGAAGTTTCATTGTTCACTAAAATAAAAAAAAGGAAAAAAATTAAACACACAAACTTTCACAACATGACAGTTTAGTTTGCAAACTCAATATAACTATACACATATAATACCGGTGTGGCTCT
>NW_017729032.1:28846626-28848274 GCF_001723915.1 Gavialis gangeticus
TTTTAAAATTCCCCGAGATACCAAACCTAGTTATTTGTGACATAGGTATGCTAATGAAGTTTAATGCACAGTTAAATCTCCAGAAGCCATGACTTAAAACTCAGTACTAGTATGACTTTCATTGGTTGATTTAAATATTTTGACACTGATTTCTAGCTGACTGGAACTAGAAGCAGTGTTTTCCCCCAAAATTTCAGGGAAGGGAGAGGAGTACAGCAGGAGAACCAATACACAGTTCCACGTATATACCCTTGTAACTGGGAGATATCTGAAAATGTCTTACAAAGACAAAAATATATAAGCTTTATATTGTGTCATTATGGACTAAGATAAATTGGGGAGGCTTCAGAGACAGGAAGACTTGAAGCAGAGAAAATTTAAAGCTGGAGGAAGCAAACATAGGCTTTTTGAGAAAACCCTTAGAAAATCTCAGATATTTCCAAAATTTCAAGAGTTGTCCACTTGTGTAAGGTATTTTTCTTGTGCTCACCCCTGCAGTTGAAAACTTCATCTTATTATACCACATTTAAAAGTGAAAAGTATTTGGTGTGTCACTTCTGTGATTTCAACCATTGTAGTTATGTTATCAGAGTTAGAACTCCAATCTGCACAACAACGCTGTCAACTTTAGCACAGGTCATGTGAAACCCATGTTTTCATGGTTCTTGAAATAATGATTATATAAGAATCAAATTTTTCATTAAAAATCATAAATCTCTAGTCCTTATGAATGACAGAAAAAGTACTGACATCATGACTTCATTGTGCCATAAAAGCTCACAAAATAACCAGTGGAAACAAAGACCAAAAATGTAACAGTATTTTTTTTAATCCACTGATTTTTAAGTGATCCCTGCCCTCCATGATTTTCTGAAGACTGATGCATAATTAATGAACACTTGGGAGCTGGTGATACAACCAGCAGTACTTGTATCAGACTGAGAGGTTCTGCCAAGCATATTTCTGCTGATTTTAATGCAGTTGTAACAAACATATTCCAAACCTTCACTTACACCCACTCCCCAACCTTGGAATGATTTTCAACTCCAGAAGGAGCCATTCTCCCAAGGCCGAGGAAGCTCCACCCCACTGGAATTTCAGCTCAGTCTAAGGAGAAAACTTTTGGTCGGCTGTCTCATTTCTCTGCTCCTGGGGAAGAGAAGCCAAACACAGCTACTATACGATGTTGGCACAGTTCGTATATCCCCTATGAGCCACTGGGCTTTTGGAGCAGAAATGGGGGGAAATGTGTGTGGAGGGAGGGGGCTTGAGCAGGTGACACTATTCTTGCAGGAAGGACAGAAAGAGCCCAGCAGTTAAGGTTGGTTCTTTTACCCCCATTTCCCATTGCTTTGAAAATGGGTCAAACTGCTTTTCTATCCATCAGTAACACCAGGCCAGGGAAGGGTGCTACCCTTTTCCAAGCCAGAGAAGGAAGCAAAGAGGAGCACCTCCCCCCCAACAACACACACACACACACACACACACACACACACTCACTCACTCACTCACTCACTCACTCACTCACTCACTCTTCCTGACGTGGGAGATGGGAAGATTGCCAGGACAAACAGTAATGTGTCAAGGAGCAAAGGGGATATGCATGGCTGAGATGGGGATAGAATTAATTTGGAGTGGCTAATTTAGT
>NW_017729032.1:28853274-28856156 GCF_001723915.1 Gavialis gangeticus
TTCCTGACGTGGGAGATGGGAAGATTGCCAGGACAAACAGTAATGTGTCAAGGAGCAAAGGGGATATGCATGGCTGAGATGGGGATAGAATTAATTTGGAGTGGCTAATTTAGTGCTGGAGAAATTTTCTAAACTAGATCTGGTCTGCTCTAAACACATCTGTTCAACAATGTGGCCCCCATTGGCCTGCCACCTCCATCAGCTGCTGCCTGCAACCTGTGTTCATTCTGCCACTGTTAGTGAAAGGTTGCTGACCTGTAAATTTGAATACTGGGGTTTAGGAAGTATCCAGAAGCTCTGTGCAGTCTGCTATCTTCTTATATTAAACATTTGATCTCAGCTGGGGATTCCAGCAAAGAGTTCCTGCTGTGGGTACGACAATAACTTTACTCTATATACTCAAGAGCAAGGGCAGCTCTAATTATAACTTGCATACAGCCTGTGGGTGGGTTGGGTGATCAAAAAAAACAATCAGCAGAAGACCATAAAACCCACATTTAAAGAAAATCATTGTCTTGAATATTCAGCCTATCACATTATTTGGGGGAAATCTGACTTGCTCTTTTTTGAACTTTTGGGGTTGGTAATATTTCTGACTGCTTTTTCACTGATTGGAAATGTCTTTGAAATAAACCCTGGTTATTTTTTTTAACCTAATACATCATTGCAGTTTGCTTTTGTTTTCACTTCTTGAATTCTGTTTGTTGCCTCTGCCTAGAATTGGACCAAGACAGAGTTCAGTATTAGAAACGGAACGTTCACTGTAGTCCATTTCTGTTGAAACCTCCCTTTGATTTGGGCAGAAATATAAAATCCTAAAACACGTTAAAAAATTTTTCAGCTCCCACCTGAGTTTAGTAGCTTTTAAGGGGTTTAAGATTTGGATCTATGTATGACATTTTTTCCAACTCTGCCACCTCCTCCTGCCAGACTTGGCTTAGAGAAGAGACGGGGAGATAGTATTACAGGACTACTTCATCCAGTGAAGAGACTGATTAAATACTGCTCTTTAGCACTGATAACAGTTTGTACTTGAGCAGGAACAGTCAGAAAGAGATTGAGAGTAAATGTGGCTTTAGAGTCTTTTATAACTGCATTTTACTGGAACCTCTGGGTACAGAGTTATCCTTTAGTATCATAATTTACATTTTGGTTTTGCTTTCTACAGTTTATGCTTTCAGCTCTTAATTGTGAAAACACCCCACCCCCATATCTCCCTTGGGAAACAAAAAAAACAAACACTGGGGGCTTTTTTTTTCCATTGTGTATTCTGTTTCACGACAAATCTACCAAGGTCTTGATTGCTTTAGATTTTGAACCTCAGACAGAGTTGTGGATTTTTTCAAATTCTTTTGTGCATACACAATGTTAAACCATTCCAGGGGAAGTTTCCATTACGTTCTGTCCTTTCCCTGTCTGTCTCCCCTTTTGTGACATTTTAGTCATTGAAGAGGAAATAGATTAACCGATGACCACATTTTCCTGTTTTTACATTTCTTGGTAATGAGCCACCCTGGGGGACATTCAAGGCAATCTTGCTGGTCTGAGTGCCAGTAAGAGGAAGGCAACACTCAGAATTGCAGCAAGAAGCTGCTTCTTCCCTAGAGTAGGGGAAGCAAACTAGAGGAGAAATTATGCTGCTTGGTAAAGATTTCTGCTGGCTTAGTTATGCTGGTCAGGGTGCAGTGAGGTATAGGCTCTGCCCCATGTAGCCCCTACTCTAGATGCAGTTATACTAGGGAAACTCCTCTTCTACCAGTACACCTAGAGGAAACTGGCTATACTGGGACACTTTGCTTGTAGAGGTTGTGTGCTCTTAACCTTTTAGAGTCAAGACCTCTCTCAGAAAATACCAGCTTTTGGTTTTCCCTTGTTTTTTGACTATGGAAAAGTAAGAGAGTAATTCTTCTGTTGCAAAGACCTCAGGAAAAACCCAGCAAATCAGCATGTTTTAACGCTGTAGATTCCTAGGTGAAATCTCTGGGCTGTGAATCATGTTTGCACACCTTGGTGATTGCATGACTCCCTTGTACAAGGACCCTGCACTAGGTGCTGCTGTGTTTTTAGTCTCAGAAGGCTAAACAGGGGCACGGCTAGGACATGGTGAGCTCCCGCAAGTGGTGGTGGCAGTGGCGTGTCTCAGCAAGCAAGGAGCTCCTGCAGGCAGCCATGGTGGTGTTGGTGGTAGGCCAAGCGGGGAGCGCCCACAGACAGTGTCGGTGGTGGGCCAAGCTGGGAGCTCCCGCAGGCACTGGTGTTGGGCTCAGACGAGCTCCCACAGGCGATGTCAGTAGCAGGCCCAGCGGGGAGCTCCCGCAGGTGGCCATCGTGGTGTTGAGCCAAGTAGATAGCTCCCGCAGGTGGTGGTGTTGGGCTGAGACGAGCTCCCGCAGGCGGTGTTGGTGGCAGGCCCAGCGGGGAGCTCCCGCAGGCAGCCAGGGCGGTGTTGGTGTTGGGCCAAGTGGAGAGCTCCCGCCGGCGGTGGTGTTGGGCCGAGAGAGGAGCTCCCGCAGGCGGTGTTGGTGGCAGGCCCAGCGGGGAGCTCCCGCAGGCGGCTGTGGCAGTGTCAGGCCAAGTGGAGAGCTCCCACAGGTGGCTGTGGCTGTGACAGTGGGCTGAGCTGAGAGCTCCTGCAAGTAGCCACCATGGTGTTGGCAGTGAGGGGCAGTGGGGCCAAGCGCTGAAAATAGGGGACATAAAGGCTCCTGGTAGAGAACAGAGGACCAATAGCCCGGACCGTCCTCTACCCAACCGGACGGGTGGCCGCCCTAGAAAAAATGCGAACTGTTGACTGCTGCCGCGCTGGAAGTGCCCGTGTGGCAGGGCCTCCTCCCCTGCGGCCAGCAGCCTCATCAGCTGGGCACTAGGTCAGGATGCGTCAG
>NW_017729032.1:28856167-28856658 GCF_001723915.1 Gavialis gangeticus
CTGCCCCGCCCCACCTCCCGCCGCGCCTGCGCACTGGGCGAGCCGGGACTTTCCCGGCTGACGCGAGGGGGGAGCGGCCAGGCTGGGGCCCGCGTCCGCTATAAAGGCGACTTGCGGCCCGAGGCCCTTCGTGTGCAGCGCGAGGCCTGGCTCCCGGCGTGAGTACGGTGGGGGGGAGGTGCGGGACAGCCCCGGGGGGGACAGCGAGCTCCGCCGCGCCCCGCCCCGCTTCATCCGCCCGCTGCTGCCGCCCCACGTTTTGTGCCGCCTGCCTTCAGGGCCGCGTCTACACGAGACGCTCCTTGCGCAGTTGCCTAGTAACGCTGCGCAGTAGCGGGGGTGGGGGGTAAAACCCACGCCAATACGAGTGGTTATCCGAGTAGTAACCTTAAAGTGCAACAGTTATGGCATGTTAATGAAGTGGCTGTGTCCTTGTCGTGTATCCGTTGCCAGGTGTCACGCTGCACGTTGCCGGGGGGGGGGGGGGGGGA
>NW_017729032.1:28856685-28869535 GCF_001723915.1 Gavialis gangeticus
GGGGGGGGGGGGGTGTGAAGGGTCAGGCTTGTGTCTAGTGGGTGCTTGAGGGTGGCTGGGTGAAGTGTTGGGGTCAGAGCCGCAAAGGGCCTTGTGGGCCCAGCGCTGCAAGTGCCCGGCTCCTGAGCTCATGGCTCCCGGGGTGTGATTCACAGCCCCGAGTTGGGTGTCTGTTACTAGGACGGTTTGCAACGATGAATGTGAAGGAGAGGGGTGGGGAGTGCTTACACCCACCAGCAGGAAATGCCGAAGAGAAACATGGCAGGAATCTTGCCCCTGCCGTCCTATTTAAGCAGCCACCTACCGCTTTGCTTTGTCCTACTTTTGTCTCCTTGAAACTCCTTCTTGCAGGTGGGTGTGCAAGCTGACTGGCTGGCTCTTTCTTTTAAGAGTAAGTGGAGGAAGAAGTGCTGCCTGGTGGTTGGCTCATGCTTTTCTTTAACCAGTAACCGCATTAGGAAGTGGTGCCTTGTGGTTGGAGCATTTGCTGAAGAAGTAAGAGCTTAGTTAAAATCCCCCTTCAAAGATGGTGTCTTAATAGCCAGGCTAGAGGCCATGCTTGGCTGTTCCTGTTGAATCTGTGCAACCAAATCAATTCAAGATTTATTGGGATGAGAGGGGGTAACTAGGTAGGAGTATGGTTTTGGGACACAGCAAGTCACTAGCTGCTGTGCTGAGAGCTTAACCCGGTATTGCTAGGGTGTCCTATAAACACCCCTTTTGGATCCGGCCCCTTGGAGGACTTGGGTGTGGTGGCGGTGCCTAGTTTGTGAAGTCCAAAGGGACTGAGATCAGCCCACAGAAGTTCAGCCAAGCTGGCAGTGCCTATGGGGACATGGAGTAATAAGATTTAAAGTGCTTAAATAGCATTTTTCAGGGGTGGGGGGAATCTTGGATACCTATGGGCTCTTAGGTGTCTAGACAGGGTTTTTGTGGGTTACACCCCAAGGTGACTTAGGCACCCAGATACTTTTATTTTGATCTGTCTCTAAGTTGATTTTTTTTTTTTCTTGCTTAGTCGGATTTTCAGAGGGGCTTGGTCAGACCAGGAAGATTAGCCATTCTTGTCATGTGAAGTTTAGTAATTATAAAGTTGGGAAAAGAAAAATTTAATCCATTTTCAAATGTGACCATCTTGAAACAGGAAAATAGGTTTCAGTTAAGAGCTCTACTCCCAGAAGTGCCAGACTGGGTCAGACCTAGCCCAGCAGGTGGTCCACCTACCCTTGTAGCCCATCTCTGACAGCAGCAAGTAGTGATGCTTTACAGGGATAGTTATGTGAATAGAGCATGTCTAGAGTGATCATGCCTTCCCTGACCAACAACCACTGGCTTAGGGATATCAGAGGATATACTTCCTGACTGTTCTATCTAGTACCTCACAACGGACCTTAAAGTTCACAAATTTGACTAATCCCTTTTTTTAATGCAGTTAACTATTTGTGTACAAATACTGTATTATACACAAATACAAAATGGGTGACACCTGGCTGGATGGCAGTACTGTAGAAAAGAATCTAGCAGTCTTAGTGGGTTACAGACTCCATATTTAAGTCTGCAGTGTGACACAGCCACATGCAAGGTGAATGTAGTTCTGGTCTGTATCAGTAGGAGCATTGACTGCAAGCCACAGGAGGTGATGGTACCTCTTTATTCAGTATTGGTTATGCCTCACCTAGAATATTGTTTGTAGTTTTGAGCTCCACACTTTAAAAAGGATGTGGAGAAGTTAGAGAGGGTCTAGAGGTGGGTAACAAAAATAAATGGCTTGGAAAGCAAACCATATGATGAGAAGTTGAAAGACATAGGCATGTTCTATATGTGAAAGTGTTTGAGAGAGAGATTACAGATATTTGAAAGGCTGCCACAAAGAAGGCGGTACTTTTTTTCCATTGCTGTATAGAGCAGGATGCGTACCAATAGCTTGAAGCTGCGGCAAGTCAGGTTTAGATTGGGTGGAAAGAAACTTCTTCACAACAGGAGCAGTAAGGAATGGGAATAGATTAGGGATGTTGTGAACTCCCCGTCCTTGGAGGCATTGGTCAGGGGTGATGGTTTTCAAACTTCCTCAAGTCACAGACCCCTTTGAGATAGCTTCTGCTGCTGTGGAATCTCTACCAAAGACAGATGTGACCTGGTTTGGCAATAACAATCGCCACCTTCCAGCCTGCTCTGCCATTACCCCCAGTCTCTCCGTAGAGTCCCTGATGAGCTATCCTGGAACACAATTTGAAAGCCACTGATGTTGGATTGACTGTGCCTAGAGTGCTTTTTAAAGAGTAACAGTTAGAAGCCTAGGAGCTCCTCCACACCAGACTACTAGGAGATAATTTGAGGAGCTCTGGAAGCCTCAAGCAGGTTGATATTGGAAAGTACCATGCTCAGCAGCAGAAGAATAAAGCAGAGCTCTGCAACTGGCTTGGCTATGAAAGATGATTAAAGGAACTGGGATAAATTTATGGACAGGGTAGAAAAATGGGAGCTCTGGCTGTTCAGTAATAGGGTGTGATGTATGGAGTTACGCTTGCTATTCCCAGGTTGCAGAGCAGATGGGAGGGTATTCCCATCCTTGTGGGCTTTGTTGTTACTATAGAAGGCTGGGATGGAATTTTTTCCCTCCAGTTGCTACAGGTGTCATGGCCTTTTCTGTTTCTTTTAGAAGCATTGGTTGTTGGCTGCAGCCAGTCGGATTTTGACGGGGGCATACCTGTGTTCCTGCTGGGACTGAGGCCCAGAGATTCCGGGTTATGGGGTATTGCTCCTGTGCTGAGGGTCAGGTGGATCACCATATTTGGGACAGGAAAGAATATTCACTTCATGGTCAGATTGTTATTAACCATAGGGGATTTTGACTTCCTCTGTAGTGAAGGGCGTGATCCTCTTCTTTGAATCTGAAGTGCATTTTAACAGACCTTGCAGCAGCAGGACACTAACAGCTGTTGTCCCCCTGCTTTGTGTATGTGTGGCAGGTGAGTGCTCTTGGTGTCTTTGCGCAATGTGCCTTGTAGTTGTGCAGCAGAGTTCGTTGTGTAGTTAGACAAGGATTTATATGGCACTGTGAGGACAGAGATGGTCCTGCCTTGAGCAGTGGGTTGGGCTAGCTGACCTCTAGAGGTCCCTTCCAGCCCTACTTTTTTATGTGATTCTGGCTTCCTCTACAATTTCCTGTGGCAGCACATTCTGCAAATTAAGTACAGGCTATGCTTGTGGTGCAGGTGTGTGGAGACTTTCTTTCTTTAAAAAAGTAAGTATGGAAGTAGCCAACAAGATACTAGGATGTATATGAAACAGGCTGGAACGTGATACAGAAAAAAGTATTCTTTTACATAGAAGCCATGTACAACACTATAAAGTATGTGGGTGCAGAGAAGTTATACCCTTTTATAGATGTTGTAACCAAAAATAAGTGGATGTAGAGAAGGGGATGAAAAAGATAAAGGGCATGCAGACATGCTTGCATAATGAAACCTTTGAAAGTGCTTTATCTTAGGAAATGAATAGTAGGCAATATGATAAAGAGTAACTTGCTCTACACTCTTCATTAAATAGGTAATCAGGAGCTTGTTTTTACAAGGGCAAAGGTATGTTAAATAAAATTGAAAGTATCACATTTAAAACTGATGAAAGAAAATACTTAATCTTGATCAGTGTGGGGTTAGACTGTGGACTAGCTGTACCAGCATGCTAAGGAAATAGAGAATTTGATGAGATCCAGGGATTAGATAATTATATATGAACAATAATACCCCAAATTGTGATAACTGTTAATGCTAAAAGAAGGCCTATTTGTGGACGGGCTGTAAAACCTTGCATTTCAGGACTTAAGTCAATTTTTCTTCACAGTTGGAGGAAATGCTTGTTGGAACTGAATTCTGTGTATGCTTTTGTCAGGTTTCATATCCTCCTTTTGAGATAAGACACTAAGGCTAGAGACAGATACAGCACATAAACTAGTTTAAGTGATCAGAAACTGGCTTAAACCTGTAATAGAATATAAGTTCAGTGCACATAAACCAGTCTCAGCCATTTTGAAACTGGTTTAAGATAAACCTGGTTGAATGCATTATCAGGTTTATTTGGGTGAAACCAGTTTATGTGATGTCTGTCCCAGACTCCTTCCTGGTTTAAGTTAAACCAGAGTCCCCCAGTGTCTCAGATGCTTTGCAGGGCTGGGCTGGGCTGGGCTGTCTGTTCCAGAGATCAGGACTGGCCCCACCCCTCTGCTCCCTAGCCAGAGCTCTGGTGGAGACTGCAGGCACAGCAGGGTCTGCCTGGCTTCCCCCTGCCTCACTCTCACCTTGCTACTCACTGCTCAAGCAGAGATCATCTCCTTCCCTCCCATTTCCCACAGCATGGACCCTAGCAGGCATGTGGTATGCTAGCTAATGCTGAGGGTGTTTTTGTATGTGTGTGTGTCTCCAATTTCACTGGGATGGGACAAAGGCAGACAGGATGGTGTCCACTTAGGGGAGCTAATCAGTAGGTCAGTTGGTAATGTCCATCCGGTTCCTTCCTTGTAAAAAGCTGTTTAAGAACTTGAACTAATGAAAAAGACTTCTTTTTGTCTTGATTGACTGCTAAACACTGTGTTATCAGTTCCCTGCTGGCTCCCTCGCCTGTCAGGTTTGCTGTAGACAATATGAAGAAGCAGGGAGAGGGAGATTGAAAAGCTCAGTACCATGAACAGATGTATGTGCTGTACACCCACATTTTGCCTCAGTGCTAGTAGGGGGCTGACAGCACTCCTGCCCCATAAGCAGCAAGCTGGGATAAGACTGGCACAGTTTAGGCAAGGTGGGGGGTTTACACCCCTCCCTAATTGGAGTGTCCTGCCAGGGCCTGGCCATGCTGCCCCCCCGCCGACTCAGCACTGTCAAAGGGAAGGGAGGGCTGCTTTTAGAGATGATAAAATCACACGCTCTGATTTCTGTCCCCCTGCTCGCTCTCTCTTCTGGAATTTTTTTGAATAACTGTGTTGTGCTTTGAATGTTTTTCCTTTTTTCCTGACACTTTAAAAATGCTTTTATAAATCAGTAAATTTAATTAAATATCGAAATTGTTTCATGTCTTTACTTCAATTTAACTGGACTCATACTTCTGTGTGGGCTTTTTCATACAGATTTAAATCTGGATTGTTGCTGGTTAATTGAGTTCACAGGTACAAGCTAATCCATACAAAGTCTTGTCTTTTTAGATACAGCAATACAACATTATGTGAACCAGGCCACTTTTTTAGTCTTCATGAAACAAAACTTGTCCTTAGTTATTAATGTGTATTAATAAGGAAAGGGCTGGGAGGGGGTTCTCCACATTTAAAACATACCAGCCAGCCATCTCAAAAAACTGCTTTGGGATTCTAGTATTCCAGTATTCTGATAATTCTTAAATAGTCTTGATTGGAAACATTAAGGGCCTGTCTCTGTTTGTTTTGTTTGTTTGTTTACTGACAAATACTTTCTTTCCCCCTCCTTTACAGGTTTTGGCAGCAGAAAGGAATCCAGTGGTTCAAACTATAAACATTTACAATTTCTTCTTGTGAGCAACAAATCTCAACATGGAGACGTAAGCTCCTTAGAAGGGACTTCAGTCTGAACTCTGGGAGGTAGTTTTGTGCACAAATAAAGAAACTAAGAAGTTAACAGTGCTTATATTGACCAGCAAGGATTCTGTTTGCTTTATAAACATGGCTTACAGGACCAGTGAAGTTAATATACACAAGATATTGGGATATTCCAACAAAAAGCCATCTAGTTATATTAAACACCATAAAGATACAATTGTGGCCGAACAACCTGGCTAAAATTCTGTTGCCTAACTCTGTATTGAGCATGTTATGAAAGCAAAAGCTTTGGAGTTATTCCAAACCAGTTGTTCAGGGCAGGATATTCTTGTCATTAATGGTATGCAGGGACCATTCTTAACATAACTACATCTTTGTTTTACATAAGGTAGATATAAACTTAGATTTATTTTGTTTATGGTGTCTTGCATATTTTTAGATGAAAACTGCTGTAAAAAGGGTGGGTTGTCTTGTTTGGCAGCCTAATGATGTGAAAATACACATTGGGTTGTCTAGGAGCCTTCCTGTTCATGCCTACGAACACACTAAACTATTGTTTTAAATTTTTCAATTAAAATTTCAGGATAGTTGTGACACCTTAGCAAATAATAACCTTTAAAATGTATGAAAACTTCATTTTAATTAGATACATAGCAATATCTTTTAAACAATGGCTGATTTTCTTGACATCAGAGTTTATATCAAGATACAGGTGTATCCCTTTTAGTTTCTTTATTAGTTGGAGGTTTTGATCAACTTCCTCTTCTTCCCCAGCTGGCGGGTATTCCTTTTCTTACAGACATACAGGTTTCCCTCACTTTATGCTGTACATCCGTTCCTGGAAAATGGCGCATAACTCGAATTTGCATAAAGGGAACCCACTTCACAATGTAACAAATAGGGATATGGTCCAATACCTCGACTGTACTGACCCCCAGACCCATTTCTACCACTTTCTACAAGACAATTTTGGTACTCACCAACAGTAGACACTATGCACAAGCACAGGGCACTACCATATTGGGGATGGCAACTACAGAAATGTGTTGCAGACAATGAATGAGGAGCACATCCACACAGGAGACTATATTTTGGTGTGCATCACTCCCGCAATACACCGCACAAAGCAGCTGACTGTGGGCTTCTACCACACCAATCGCACAAGAGTGAATTTACCTTGCATGTAATGAATTTTTGGTATAAAAAGGGTTATTGCATAAGAGCGAATTCACACATACAGAACCCTCCTAAAGGGAGGGAAACCTGTATATGATAAGGAAAACATCTGATACATTATGTAAGGACTATCTGTACATGCCAGACAGAGGATATAAACTTTATATGCTAAGTAATTTTGCAGGAGGCTTCTTCAAGCATTTCAAACTTATTAATGTATAACTAACTTTATTTACATGTGTATTCCAAGTTATAAACCAAAGTGTTTCACCTCCAGGTCCTTACTGTAATAAGGCTCAGGGGTTATTCAAAATCACCTACAATGCACAAAACTACCTCCCAGAGAAAGACTTGTCCCATTCTTCCGCAAGAAAAAAAAAGTTCATCATGAACATAATGGAAAATAGCCCATTCCTGGCTAACATGATGAAATACAGTGCTTTGTGTGAACTGAAGTATGACTTGTCATGTGAACTCTACAGAATGTCCACGTTTTCTACTTTCCCCATCAACGTGCCAGTGTCTGAAAGGAATCTTGCCCGGGCTGGGTTTTATTACACTGGTGTTAAAGATAAAGTTAAATGCTTCAGTTGTGGCTTGATGTTGGATAACTGGAAAAAAGGAGATAATGCAATGGAAAAACACAAACAGCTCTATCCTAGCTGCAGCTTCATTCAGGGATTGCTTTCATTAAACAACCTTGGATCATCCTCTCATTCTGCCTTTTCACCTCCGGCCACAACGAGCAACCTGTCACCACCTTTACATTCCATAACCCTGGCTACAAGTTTAGATGAAATTGGTTACTTCAGTGGCTCTTTTTCCAGTGGTCTTCAAGTCCCGATAACTTCTAGGGCAGTTGAAGACATCTCATTTTTGAGACCGAGGTTTTATAATCCTTCAATGAGCACGGAAGATGCCAGACTGCGCACTTTTCAGATGTGGCCTCTGACTTTTCTGTCACCAACGGACCTAGCAAAAGCTGGTTTTTACTACACAGGGCCAGCAGACAAAGTTGCTTGCTTTACCTGTGGTGGACAACTGAGTAACTGGGAACCAAAGGATAATGCCATGTCAGAGCATCAGAGACACTTTCCTAACTGCCCTTTTGTGGAAAATCAAACTCGAGATCAAACAGGTTTCTGCGTTTCTAACTGGGAGATGCAAACCCACGAGGCACGTGTTAACACTTTTATAAACTGGCCAACTAGAATTCCCGTTCGACCTGAACAGCTTGCAAAGGCTGGCTTTTATTACGTAGGTAAGAAAAGTTGATGTGTTTAGTTTGGTTTGACATATTTCACGATTTGTGTGCACTTTTGCAATAATTTGCACAATTATTGTTGCATGACACTTAACTGTTATCATGGTTTTAAAGGTCGCAATGATGATGTCAAGTGCTTCTGCTGTGATGGTGGATTGAGGTGCTGGGAGTCTGGAGATGATCCCTGGATCGAGCATGCTAAGTGGTTTCCAAAGTAAGTAAACTTTACCACAATTTCTTACCTATTCAGATAAATTAGAATAAGTCGATCCTGTATAATTTTGATATATACCCTAATTTTCTATGATTCATATATACAATTTGTGACTTCTTTTTAATTGCTTAGCTTTTCATTGTTTTCAGGCCTCTAAAATAATGAAAAAGTGAACTTGTCTGTAGTTCATCTATGCTACTGACCCTGTAACCAGGTGCTCATTTTCTCTAATGAGGCTGGTATGTAACCAGGTGTTTATTGACATACACCTGGTATTTTGATCAAAATAAATGTTGCCCGAATTTTATAAGCCATTGTGTATGTACCCTGCTTTTTTGGTATGGTATCAGTTATTGAACACTTTTTTTGGTATTAACAAGATGTTATTTATATCTTGTTCAGAAACTTGGAAATGGATTTGAACAAGTAATTCTTACTTCATGGAAGCAATTTGGGCTTTTAGTTTTTTTTTTTTTCCAGCAAAGCTCTTAACTAGTCTTATGGGGAAAATAGAAATTGTAACTTGACAGATATCTCATTGATGTTTCAGATGCGAGTACCTGCTGCGTGTTAAAGGCATTGAGTTTGTTAGTCAAATTCAGGCAAGGTTTCCCCATCTTCTTGAACAGGTAAAAATTAAAATGTAGGTTTCTGGGTGTTACTGTTGATATTTAAGGGACCTAATTTATATATATATTTTCCCTTGCTGCTTTTTTAGATAATGCTGTAATAGGCTTCTGATACGAGTGTTAAGCTTGTGCCAGGAAAAATAACATTGCCCAAAATGAATGGAATCAATGTTTATTTCATGGTCTCTTCTCCACAATTGACACATTACAAAACTACTTGGAGAAGCTGCATTTTGAGAACTGATGTAAAAAATGGCATGTGGGTATTGGAATTAAATGTTGCCTGAAGACCAAATTATGTATTCACCATCTATAATCAAAACATTCTGATACTTAGTATGGGGGTGGGGGCGGGTCTCATAGCCTCAGAACCCCAGTCTCATGAAGAGAAGCCCTGATTATGCCAAGCTTCATGACTAATTTAGATCAGTAACTTGCAGATTAGAAATCAGTGCTGCATAGTTTGGGATTTATTTTTAATTAAACTTTTCAAAACCATGCCCCTCTTTGGCAAGGGGGGGAGCAGATTTCTTTTTTAGTAGGGAAAAGCATGTTTTACTAGAAATGTCCAGTGTTTACCTCATCTTCAGTGCCCACCGCATTAGGAATCGTAATGCTCACTTAACTGCCTGTACAACTATTTTGCAAACGTTTTGAGTTAAAACTTCTAACTGATTTACTAAACCAGGATCTTAATGTTGGTACTTTAATATTTTGAGGACTAGAATGCATTTAAATGGTCAGTGATGTATGCAAAGAGAGAGGCTCTTGGATACTGATGGTATTGCTTTGTTTTTGTGTTTTTTTTTCTATAGCTCTTGTCAACATCTGATACTCCTGTAGATGAAAATGCAGATCCATCAAGTATGTATATTTTTGCCACGGTATTATGACTTCTAGTGCATGTGCAAACTTCAGTAGAATGATGAGCATAATGTAAATATATATTCTCGATAAGATTAGCTTGCAAAGAAATTTCCAACACTTTCAGGAAGCTATTGCATTTTGCATCTTTCCCTGCAGATCTTAGTATTCCATTTTCACCCCCCCTTAATTATCATCAAGGTGTTGTGTCCGTGAAATATAATATTTCTTTGAGGCTCATTGCAAGACATGTCTTGAATCTTGGCTATTTTTCCCAATCCTGAAGATTTTACTGAAAATGGTATTTTAGAGTTGGCCTCTGCCTGTTCTATAGTAGGCTTGTGCTTAGCTACTCTAGAATCTGCTAGAGTAATCCAGCACATAAAGCATTTTAGCAGCATTCTCTAACAAGATTTATTACTAATCGAGTTGCCTGCAATTAGGCCAGGGCTCTCAGGAATGGGTACTAGCCAAGAGAGGGCAAGCTCAGTGGAACACTGTAGGCATTTTCGGGCTATAAATCTGTCCTTCCTGAGTGGAATCTCCAGACGGAGTAGGAATGCACTTCCACTGGGGTGCATATCCTGTAGCAAGATGCTCAAGTGCTTCATTTATCTTGGCAGATGTCAGTTAGGTTGATCAACAGTAGAGCTGGAATCTACCATTAATTTCCTAGCTGGGTAACTTTATCTTGAGAGAAGTTATATCAAAAGGGGAAATTTTACAAGACTAGACTTAAATGAATAGAATTGAAATTTGGTAGGGCATGGGGAATGTTGTTGTTCTTAAACTGAGTCTTTTTGTTGAAAAGAAGCTCTTAATCTAAATCAGCTAATAAAATCTAACCAAGTTCTAAATGGATTTTTTTTTTACGAAGCTTGCTTTTTATTAACTGACTGACTTCTTATACTAATCTAATTTTGTATAGAGAGGATGAAAGCTTAAAAATACATAAAACTTCAAACCACCTAATGATGTGTATGTGTTTTGGGGGTTTTTTCCCTTCTTTTGAATAGTTATTCATTTTGAACCTGGAGAAAGCCGGTCCGAAGATGCGATCATGATGAACACCCCTGTAATTAAAGCTGCGTTGGAGATGGGATTTAGCAGAAGATTAATAAAGCAGACGGTTCAGAGCAAAATCTTAGCCACTGGAGAAAATTATAAGACAGTTAACGATCTTGTGTCTGATCTGCTTACTGCTGAAGACGAAAAGAGGGAAGAAGAGAGGGAGAGGCAGTCTGAGGAAGTAGCTTCAGGTATACAAAGGGAACAAATCTACCTGACAATTTCTTGTTGAAACCAAACTCCTTTCTTAACTCTTCCTCCCCGTATTCTCAGATATGCTACAGCGTGGAGGGTGGCTGACAGTAGACTAGATACATAATTAAAAAAGTTAGATGTACTTCAGTTTACAGTAAAAGCTTTATCTGGCATGAGTGGGGCAAGGGGGGTGCCGGTTATTTGAGAGTTACATGGAAGACAGTGCCATACTTGATGTGCATGCCAGATAGACTCGTCAAAGATTCCAGTTGCTAAAAAGAGGATTTGTACTGGGGGGATATTGGAAATTCCAGTTAATAGAGTATTTCAGTTAGTAAAATGTCAGTTAACAGTTCTTCTAATTTATGGGTGGTAAAAGTGAAATGAAGATTTTGAAAGATCTTCTAAAATTGTGATTTTACTGTTAAATAGCACTGCAATGTGAATTTTTTTAAAAAATCTGAATGCTTTTTCTTTCTTTCTGCCTCACCCTTCTTGAATTCAAGATGATTTGTCACTAATCAGGAAGAATCGAATGGCTTTGTTTCAGCGTTTGACCTGTGTGTTTCCAATCCTGGAGAGTTTATTGTCAGCTAAAGTCATAACTGAACTTGAACATGATGTTATTAAACAAAAAACCCAAACCCCATTGCAAGCAAGGGAAGTGATTGATACAATTTTAGTGAAAGGAAATTCGGCAGCCAACATATTCAGAAACTGCCTACGAGAGTGTGACCCCATATTGTACAAAGACTTATTTGGTGAGTTTTCTGAAAATAGTATGTATTAGGGGAAAAATATGGGCAAAATATTTCTTGTGTGTGTAGAGATATATTTAAGGTGCAGTAACTTTTAAAAAGTTGGAATATAGATTATTCTAGTAACACGCATACTTTCTTTTTAGTGGAAAAAAGCATGAAGTATGTCCCCATAGAAGACATTTCAGGTAATTCATTTTAGTTTTATTTTTAAGGTGATCGTAGAAACTTAGGGTTGGAAGAGGGGCCTCAGAAGGTTATCTAGTCCCAACCCCCTGCTAGGGACCTTAGGAGGTCATGTAGTCCAACCCCTGTAGTGATATAGGATAGTAACTGAGATTTGTCAGCAGTATTTTCTCTCTTAGAATACCTGTTACTTATATTCTTTTTAACCCAAAATTAGAGATTGGATGTGCGCCTTAATTTGAAGTCAGTTTTAATATATATGTTTTGGCTGATTTAACTTCTTCCCATGTGCCCCTAAATACTGAGTATATGACTGACTGCTATCAGTTTGAGGATTTTTCCAGACCAGTTTTCTTCTAAAAACTCAAGAAGTTGAAGCACAGCGCATCTTAGGCAGGTTCAAAAACTACATCATGGGTACATCTACACGTGCTCCTGACTGCACAGTTATTAGTGCATGGTCATTAATGTGCAGTAGCTGCTGTTGTTATGACTAAATGCGCAGTAACTACTGTTACTGCACAGTCCCAGCAGCACACAGGTCATTTCTGACCCTACACAGTAGCATCAGCATCACAGTTTGTGCCTGATGACTGTACGTTGTAGCAACAAGCTAAGTTGCTATAGCTTATCACTACAGCGACATAGCATCTAATGTCTCTTGTCCCAGCTGCAATTTGTGCTTCCACCAGTAAGGTTTCTCTTGCCTCCTCTCTTCCTTGTTTGTAGATACAGACACTGACAGAAGTACATTTTCTAGTAAATGCAAAAAAAGGAAAAATCAGGAGTTTGGAGGGAGAGGCGGGGGGTGTGAGTGGGGGGAACAAAATAGGATGCAATTTAACAAAGATAAGGGCAAAGTACTGCACCTAAGGAGGAGGAATCACCAATACACTTACAGATTGGGAGATGACCTTCTAAACAGCACAGCAGCAG